>NW_006399756.1:26114687-26145992 GCF_000299155.1 Elephantulus edwardii
GGGGTACCTGGCTGAGTGTGCGGGGACGCGCGGCGACGTGCGTGCGCGTTTGCACACGCGTGAGTGTTAGTGTGAGCGATGGGCGGGGGGGGACTGCAGGCGGATCACGCACAGGCTGTTTGCATTTTCCTAGTCGTGCCGAGTGGTCAGAAAGGCAAATCTGACATGAAGGAAGGCAGCCTAGGGCAGCCCTGCCCTCCTGGAGACCGGCACTTAAAGACCCCTAGCGTGGATGGGTTTAACCAGGTTGTTATTTAGAGCACCTGAAGGAGCAAGGGTGGAGACCCTGGAAGCATTGGTGGCCTAGCCCAAGGCTTTCCCTCCCTGGACCCTGGCTGAACCCGAGAAGGAATGTCAGAGAGCCATGGCTCCCTCCTGGGGAGGCCCAGCTGGGACCTTAGCACCTGGGACTGCGAGGCCGCGCACCCACTTTCTCCATACGTGTTTCTGAGCGGGCGCAGCGGATTTTCAAAGTATTGGCATCTGGTTAGAGGGTCCCTGGCTCTGGCAGCAAAAGCGCAGCAGAGGACCTAGTAAAGCAGGGACACTTTGTCCCTGTAAGCAGACAAACACTTAGGTTGGAGGGAGAGGGTTGGCAGGCCCCACGTGTGTGGCTCAGCTCGCCTCCTCCAGGAAGCTCCCGGGATTTCTCTGGTTTGAATCCTGGAAGTGTGCTCATGGAGGACGGCTAAGAGAGTAGCAGGAAAGAGGAAGGGGGCCTGCAACGAGATGGCCTCTTGGTCTTGCCATTCCCTTTTGAGATTAGACAAAACATTTGTTTGGGGGAGATGGTGACGCCAGAACTAGAAAAGGAAACGCTGGAGTCGGAAGAGGAAATGTGGAGTGAGGTGAGAGAAGGGGAAGTTCTGAAAGAGGAAAAAGAAAGAGGATCTGTTGGATGGCACGAGGGAGTTGGGTGAAAGGAAGAGGTGAATGAGCCCCAGAAGGGCCGAGACTGAAGGGGGAACTAGGGAACCAGAGCCCGAGGAGGAAGACCGCTGAGAGCGGTTGTTGGAGCCCCCACACCCTGCCCCACGTCCCTCCCTCCCTAAGGAGCGAAATGGAAAATGCGAGCTAGAGGGGTGAGCGGGAGAACGCAGCCTTGACCTAGAATGACTCTGGCGGCTTGGTGTCCATGGGTTCCCAAAGAAAAGTTTGGGCGCAGCAGGTCGCGTTAGGCACAGGTCTGCGCAGAGTGGTCATCCGCGGGTGCCCAGCGCCCCTGCAGGGGAACGAGGGCGCTGCAGTCTGAGAGCTGAAGCCCAGGATGCAGGATGCTGGAGGATGTGGTCGCCTCCCTGCTCTGGCTCTGGACAGACTGGGAGGAATTGAAGGGTCTAGACGTATTGGGGTCAGGAGGTTTAGATACCCTGGAGAGTGAAGCCACCTTAGCCCTGGGCCACAAGGGCAGTCAGTCTGCTCTGCCCTCTCTCATCTCCAGTGAGGACACAGCTTCCCCTTCCATCTCTCACCAGGAGGGGACCCTTTAAATAGAGCCCAAGGAAGGGGGCACAGCCCTCTGGACAGAAACCCAAAGGGGTGGCTAAAGAACATTGAAAAGAAGGACAAACGGCACTCTCAGGCGTGACAGTTTCGTCTGTCTCCTACACCAGTCCGTCTAGATCATGTTCTCCAGAAATTACGCTCCTATCCAGCCCCTCCGCCCTGCCCCCTGGGGTACGCCCCTACCTTGTTTGTCCTCAGTCCTCTGTGCCTCCTCTCTCTCCACTTTCCCAGTCCACACCAACTTCTCTAGAGTTCAAACCTCTCCATAGAGTTTGACCCCAACCCTGCCATCTCTCCTTCCTCACCAGCCACTGTGCCCTGGATATCCTGCTATCTGGGAACTGCTCTCAGATGACTCAGCACAAAGCCCCAACCCACCCCCAGCAAACACCACGGAGGACTTTGTCCAAAGCTTGTGCTTCCTGCTCTTGTAAGCACATCTCATCGGGTGCACCATGTACCAGGTGCTGGCGAATCCCAAAGGCATTTGGTTTTAATCCACAGGCTTCTCAGAGAGAGAAGGATGGTCAGTCTCCTTCTGTGCAATTTACTGCCTTTGAAAACCCTCTGGAGGGTCAGCTGTGGGACAGTTCCAACTTGACAGCACACAATAGTCCCTCCTACTGTTGGTTATCAACATTCAAGTGCACCAGTATCTCTTCTCTGATTCCCACCACCATCACCTCATAAAGATTGCACTAGGAAAGAAAGTCTGCAGTTAGGGAGCCCTCCAAATTATTAAGGAGTAGGGGTGTCAGTTTGAGGACTAAGGTGTGTCTGTTTCAAGTTATGGTCTTTCCTATCACTAATTATGTATCTGGGAACTGGGCAATGAATAGGGATGACAGAAGACTTGATGCCTTTGAGCTGTGGTGGTGGAGAAGAGCATTGAATATCCCATGGATGGCAAAAAAAAAACCCAGATAAGTCTTGGAGAGACTGTAGTGGGAGTGCACTCTTTGGAGGCAAGGATGATGAGACTTCACCACACATAATTTGGGCCTATTGCTAGGAGGAGCTATTCCTTGGAGAGGGGCATGATGCTTGGAAGGGTAGAGGGTCAGCAAAGGAGAGGAAGACTCTCCACCAGGTAGACTGACATGGTGACTACCACAGTGGACTCTAACCTTAGAAGAATGTTGGGAAGTGTGAGGATGGCACAGGATAGGACAGCGTTCAGATCTGTTGTTCATAGGATCGCTATGAGTCATATTCAACTTGACGGCACCTAACAACAACAATCCCCCCTAATTATTGGTGCTGGACTCTTACCATGCTCTCTGTCACTGCGTGAGCTCAAGGATCTCCATTTCTGTGTTTCAACCATCACCCTTTGATGTTGACACCTCAGTCTGCAGCTCTGCTCTACCCTCTCTCTTGAACTTCACATCTCAGCTACATGTTGCATGTCCACATAGACACCCATATGTACCAAGTCCTAAAACTCATCCATCTTCTCACTCACCAGAGTGAGACACTTGACACCCAGCCTTGACTCTTTCTTCACAGTCCCCACATCCAGAAAGAACAGATGTCCAGTTCTGTTGAAAAAAGATCTCTTCACTGTCCCTTCCCCGTGCAGTACTACATTCTCCTCATTTCTTCTTTGTTATTGTTCCTAAATATCATTCTGAACCATAGCTCACCCTCCAATGGATTCTCCATGTCAGCAAATCACACAAGAGATTGTCCATCTTCTCCCACATGGCAGCTGGTGGATTTAAACCACATATACCTTTGGTTTTGAAGCTCAACATCAAGAAAACAAAGATTCTCACCACAGGGCCAATAGGCAGCATCATGATGGATGGTGAAGAGATTGAGATTGTTAATCGCTTTAGTTTACTTGGCTCCACAATCAGCATTCTTGGTACCAGCAGCCAGGAAATCAAGAGACGAATTGCATTGGGAAAGTCGGCTGTCAGGGACCCTCTTCAGAGACATCAGTCTGGAGACTAAGGTGCACCTGATCCAGGCCATCATCTTCACAAATGGTTGGTATGTGTGTCAGAGAGCTGGACAGTGAATAGGGATGATAGAAAGAGAATTGATGCCTTTGATCTGTGGTGCTGGAGAAGAGTGTTGAATATACCACGGACTACCAGGAAAGCCAACAAGTTCATCCTATAGAGGGTGAAGTCAGCCTGTTCCTTGGAGGCAAGCATTCTGAGTTGTCTGACATATTTTGGGCATGTTGCAAGGAGGGACTGGTCCTTGGAGAGGAACATCATGCTTGGAAGTGTGGAGAGACAGAGAAAGAGAGGGAGACCATCAATGAGATGGATTGATACAGTGACTGGGGTAATGAAGGTAGGTGTGTCAGAGGCAGTAAAGTTAGCATAGGATGGAGCAGGTTTCAGGGCTGTTGTACATAGGGTCACTGAGTCGCAAGTGACTCGATGGCACATAACAACAACATATCTTTGGTTTAGCAGTGCAATTCTTGACCCCTAAGCCACCAGAGCTCCTTAATGTCTACTTTAGGGGTTTGCAATAGCTTCCTACAATCTCCTGGTCTTAGTTCCTCCTCTTTTCTAGACAATTTGCATGCTAGCACTGCTCATTAGAAATACAGTGCCACCCACACAGATAATTTTCTAATAGCCTCAATAAAAAGTAGAAACCAGTGATATTAATTTCAATAAAATACTCAACCAAGTGTCTTGAAAATATTTAATTTCAATTTTTAATCAATATAGAAATTATTAGGAAGACATTCTACACAATGTGGTACTAAGGCATCGAAATCTATCATGTGCTTTACACTTAAAACCAAAATCAAGCCAAATCTAATGCTTTTGAGTCAGTCATAAGTCAGCGACCTTCTGCCAGGTCTCCAAGGCTGTAAATCGGTATCTGAGGGCAGCATCCTTCGTCCTCCTGAGACGTGATGGGCAGATTCAAACCACCACATTTTAGGTTAGCAGCCCAACTCATCAGACACTCCAAACCAGAGCTACGTTTTATACTTAATCTCTCTTTCATTGGCAGCAAATTGAAACCGACTAATAACTGACCCTCCATTGCGTTTCCAAGGCTGTAAAGCATACACCTCTGTCCTTATTCCTTCCCTGGAGTCGCTGGTGAGTTCAAACTGCCAAATAGACAGATGTTTAGAATTAGCAGAGCAACTCATTACAGACTGTGCCACCTGGGCTTCCTTTTTGTCCTCACTCACTCACCCTCATGGGACTGGAACCCACTCATAGCTGACCCCTGAGCAGGCTTTTGGGAGATTGTAAATAAGACAGGAGGAGATTGCCTGTCTGTCTCCCACAGATCATTCTAGAGAGTGGCCATCTCTAGATTAGCAACACAACTCCCTACAGGCTACACCGCCAGAGCTCCCCTTTACACATGACGTACAGCTTAGTTCAGATTATCCAGCACAGTCTCTGTGACCAGTCACTGCAAGGGGCTGCCGAGTACAGTTTTGGACAGTGACACCGCACACTGTTGGTAGTACTGACTTCTAAAACATAGGAAAGGTTGTCACTAACTGCCCTTTTCCTCCGGAGTGACCTTGCGTTCATAAATTGCAGACTTCTTGGAAAGTTATTATCCAAGGCTCCAAGTACCTCCACACTTTTGTAGATTTTCCTACCCCAGTGAGATGGATTGAAACAATGACTCAAGCAAGCGCTGGGCTCAAGCACAAATGTGAACATGTCACTTGAGTGATGTTTTGTTCTGTTGTAGGGATCACTATGAGTCACAACTGACTCAACAGCACCTCACAACAGCATTCCTTAGACAGGAGCTCTGCTGGTGCTGGGGTTAAGCCATTTGGCTGCTCACCAAAAGGTCAGGAGTTCAGACCTGCCAGCCACTCTGCATGTAGGAGAAAGATGTGGCAGCCTGCTTCTCCATAAACGTTTAGTCTTGGAAGCCCTAAGAGGCAGTTGTACTGTCCTCCAAGGTTGCTATGAGTCAAAATCAACTCATTGGGTCCGGTTTTGGTTTTCATTCTGTAGACCTGGAACGTGCACTCTCTCCATCATGACTTGGTTTAAGATGCCAGCACGCCCATGAATCCGTCCACCATTACTCCATACTATCTGAAATCGTATCCGTTATTACCACCACCGCCACCACCACCATTAAATCCCTTATCTTCCCAGCTGTGTGATGGAAGTTACCCCATGGCAATATAGGGTTTAAAAGGGAGACCTAAGGTTATAACCTTAAGAGGGAGCTTCGGTGGCGTAGTGGCAGGAAGCAGCACTGCAATCCCAAAGACACATGGTTCGAGTTCACCAGGGGCTCCGCTGCAGGAGAAGGATGGGCAATGTCCTCCCGTAAGATTAACTGCCTCTGAAACTCACAGGAGGGTCAACTAAGGGTCCATTCCAACTCTATGATATACAACAATAAGGTTATAAGAGTTCCCAATTCCCTTGAGGGCAGAAGGCCTACTTTAGCTGGGGGAAGCAGGTAAAGAGTCAGGACTAGCCCTTCTCCAAGCTGGTGGGAAGAGCAAACAAGGCCACATTGAGAATCCATTCTTCTTCCAGGAGTTCTGTTCCTGGCATGGGCAACTGTAGAAAATGCACTGTGTGCTGTAAGTTATTTATGATATTACACGGGCTGCCACTCAAATAAGACTTTTCTCAAGTTTTTGTTTTGTTTTTAACAATCTGAGAAACTGATTTTCTCCTTGACTTCACAAATAACACATACACAGCACCGCCCCCCTTCCAAGCCCTAATGCAAGTATCTCTCACATTTTAAAAGTTCATTGTTATGGAAGGCCTCCATTAGTGCCTGCTTGCATTAACTAGAAATCACACGAGGATTTTGTTCTAGAAAGAACAGCAAGAAGTGAAGGTAGCATTGAGAGTCCATGTTGCAGTAAGCCATTGAAGAGAAAGAAAGAAGGAACACTCTTGAAGCAGCAAGAATGGAATCACCACGCTTCTTCCCCAGGAATGAAATGCAACAAGCTTCAAGCCTCAGCATCAAGCTACCATTAACTTCGAACTGTTAAATAATAAAGTGTTATTTTAGGGGTTGAGTTAGTATGATTCGTTAGGTCATTTTTTTTTTTTTTTACATCTAGAAACCTGAAAGAATGTCCCATATAAATTAGTGGTAAATGCATCTTTGTTTTATACCGTTTTGACTTATAAAAGTTTTCATGGGAACATTGTGCTTTTTAGTAGGGAGGTGTGGTGTCAAGCATTTATTGTTCAAAATGGCTCTCCTATCCAGTGATTGGCTTTGACTTTGCCACATGGATGGGGGGAGATGCAAAGACAGTATGTTAATCTATTCACAAAGAGATTTGCTAATAGCACCGTTAAATTCTGTAGCAGAAATGGAGAATTTCACTACCAGCAAAGAAGCAGCAGTGAATGCAACATGAGCCCTTTAGAACCAGAGATTCTTGCTACAGGGAAGCAGCCCCAGAAAGTCAAAGACCCAACTTGAGACAGAGCTGACCTGGCACTGCTGCTCCACAGAATGTGAACCAGGGACCTTTACCCTAACCTTCTGGAGAACTTGGGGAAAATGCCAAAATTAGCAGGACTAACAGAGCTTTGTCATACAAGCCTAAAGCTGCAAGCTGAAGGTCAAAGAGTTTGCAACCACGTTGGAGAAGAAGTCCTGATTGAGAAGTCATATCCTGTTAACTTCCCTAATAAACCCCATAAACATGAGTAAGGTTCTGTGTGATCTGTGAGCTATTGCAATGGATTTTGAATCCAGTAAAGCAGTATGACTGGTGTTGGAATTTGAAGTAAGTGTAGATGAGTCTGACCTCGTGGGAATGTGCTGTGAATACTGTTGATGAGGGCAGTTCATTACTGTGAAGTTGAACTTGGTTCTCCCCATGCTACTTACACTCTTCTTACAAGCGGAAACCTACAGTCTAATACCTATAGTGCCATCAGCACTACTCACAGCGGGCACATTTACAGAAATACTATACTTAGAGTTTTTCCTAAAATTTTATAAAGTATTCAGTATCCTTTCTATGAGGAACTGAAGACACTTCATAAAACTGTTGTTTCTTCAATTGTTTCAAGGCGATTCTGACTCAAATGTGCCCCGATTTGTGTTCTCTAGTCTGTCCCTTTTTCATCCAAGGAGTGCTTAGTGAATTTGAACCACCAAAGTTTCAGTTAGCAGTAAGCCACCAGGAAAAATAGGGTTTTCTTCTTAAATGGCTTTAAAAAAAAATAAATAAATAAAATCTATCTTGATCTGGCTTTGTCTCCCCTCATTGTTTCCCCTTTGCTGTGTCCGAGGTCCCTCATTCTGTCTTCGCAAGAGTTCTCTGTATGGTGTTCCTCCGCCTCCCCTCGTACTAAATGCTATTGGCGGTGTTCCTTCATTCTCTTTGGTCTTACTATGCTATGAATTTTTCATGTGCTACTTCACATCCTTTTAGAAATAAAGAGAAAATTATTTTATTAACAACAGAAGCCATTTTTGCTATAACTTTCTGAACATCTACAGAGGCAAAGGATTATTTTTTTAAATATATGCAATGGAGATGAAAGTAGTCCCCAAAACCCACCAAGCCCATAGCCGAGGGTTATGATTCATCATGACAGTCTCTCACGTTTTCCATCTTTGCAGATTAGCCATCTGTCTCCCACAGAGAAACTAGTGTATTTGAACAGCCAACCTTTCAGTTAACAGCTCAACACATTACCCATTATGTCACCAGGGATCCTTGAAAGCAGGCAAAGGACTATTGACATCAGGTCTTCTTGCCACTCTGTCTCTATCAAGACAAAAAGGGTTTATTTTACTCAATACAATATCCTCAGCACCTGGCCCAATGCCTGGCACAGAACTGACCCTCAAACCCTCAAGTGTGGTAAAAGGCTAAGCTTGTTGTTGTTACTTGTCATCGAGTCACTTGTAACTCATAGCAACCCTATGTACAACAGCCCTAAACCCTGCTCTATCCCTTGCCAATCTCACTGTCTCCGACATGCCTATCCCCAATACCCCAGTGACGGAATCAATCCATCTCATCGAGGGTCTTCCTCTCCTGCACTGTCCCTCCACCCTCCCAAGCATGACGTCCTTCTCCAAGGACTGGTCCCTCCTTGCAACATGCCCAGAGTATGTCAGACAAAACTTCAAAATCCTTGCATTCAAGAAGAATCCTGGCTTCACCTTCTCCAGGATGAACCTGTTCATTTTCCTAGCCATCCATGGTATATTTAATATTCTTCTCCAGCACCATAGCTCAAAGGCATCAACTCTTGTTCTATCATCCCTAGTCATTGTCCAGCTCTCTGAAGCATAGCAAGTAATGGCAAAGACCATATCTAAATAATAACACTTCTGCTACAATTGCTGCTCACCTGTTTAATCTTGAATGGTGGGTATACATTTAAAAGGAGGGATGGTGGCTTCTGGTGTTAAGCATTGTGCCTACTGAGAAATTAGCAGCCTGATTGTTTGTTCAAACCCACCAGCTGCTCCCTAAGAGAAATACGAGGCAGTCATCTTCAGTAAAGGTTTACTCTATTGGAAACGCTATGGGGCAGTTCTGCTCGGTCTTCTAAGCTCACCAGGAGTTAGAATCCACTGGGAAGTACTGGACTTGGGTTTTGGTACCATTTGTAAAGAGGCAAGAAACTTTAAGACTTGATACTGTTCTCCTGTACACTGTCAGAGAGTGCCCAGGTTGTAAGCAACAAAGAATAATATATCCTGGCTGAAGTAGAAAATGAGCTTATTAAAAGGATGTTGGAGAAGTCATCTAATTACTGGAAGGGCTGCCTTTCCAGCCAGAATCATAGTTGAAGTCATAGTAATGAACCAAAGCCATAAAGACCTACCTCATTGCCAAAATCAGCAATCCTGAGATTCTTTGACCAACAAACACCATTTTACAGGTGAGGAAACTTTGATTCAGGGAGGGTGGAATGCACAGCTTATGGTGTCTGAACAAAGAGTTTGGACTTAGACCTGTCTACATTGTTGTTCGATCTATCTCCGACTGTAAAACAACAACATTATTGTTGTTCTTTACTGTCAAGTCAGAGCCAACCACAACTGGCACTCCTGCAGATTTGCAAGGGCAGTAAATTCCACAGGAAGAGATTGTTCATCTTTCTTATCCCTTGGAGCAGCTGGTGGATTCAAACCGGTGCCTTTGGGCTGGTAGCATGACTCCTTCCAGCTGAGCCACCAGAGCTCCCTCTATGTGAGAGCTGCACCTTCACTGGTCTCTGGTCTCTTCTGCCTTCCTGCCCAGAACGCACAAGCACCAAGTGGAGGAGATGGAATTTGCACCCAGGTCTGTCTTGATCTCCAGCCAGTGTTCTCTCCTGCACCACCTGTCCCAGGTTACCCACCATGAGAGCAAAGGATGGTGGCTGCTTTGGGTCCATGACTTCCACAATAGCCTAGCAATATTGACAAACAGATGATTTCTTTGCTAGAGTCCCTTATCTTTAAATTACATCCCCTACTGAAAAAGAAAAAATTGCTAGATGAATTCAAGGCCTGTGTTCAAATAGCTTGAACTGACTTTAGGCTGAAGAAGTCAACAATGGAACCTCTGCCACCTCTGAGAAAAAACGTACTCATTAAGCTCCTAAAAGTCATCAGCAACTTTATGAACATTTTTGTCTAGTCATGTCTCCAAAAGAAAAAAAAAGGAATAAATTTAATGAGGTAGATGCAGTTGGGAAACAAGAATATAGATACTCGTTTTCTTCTTATCTCTAAAAACTCTTAATAGAAAGCTGTATTTCTTAAAGGAAAGACTGTCCTTTCATTGTGTGAATGGTGAGAATATCTGACTGATACCCTTGACATTGGTAAGGGGATGATGAGGCAAAGGGCAGACAAAAAGACAAAGCATGTTGAGAGGAAGTGGTGGAACTAGAAGTGGAAGGAAATGAGTGTTTGGGGGGTTTGGCGCGGGGGAGCAAGCAGAGAAAAGAAAGACAGACCTCCAAAAGAAAGATGTAAGTCTCCGTCTCAACTTTGTTACTGAAGATGTACCCTACACACAAAGGCCAGGAATAGAGGGATTGGGAATAGGTATGTGTATTAATCTCGGTCCTTCTAGAAGCAGATGTGAAGAGGATTGCTGTTAGCTGTTGTCAATTCTTGAATCAGATTGTTGTTGTTAGGTGTTGTCAAGTCAAGAACGACTCATAGTGACTTCTGTGGACACCAGAGCTGAATCCTGTCCTATCCTGTGCCATCCTCATCATCTCTGATACACTTGAACCCATTGCTGCAGTGACCCTGTCAATCCATCTCACTGAGTGTCTTCCTCCCTTTTGCTAACCTTTCCAAGCATGATATCCCTTTCTAAGGAATAGCCTCTTCGATGGGGGGAGGGGGGTGAGTATGAGTAGAAAGAATTTGTAAGGCAAAATGGGAAGGACTGGGAGGGGCTGGGAGCCATCAGACTGAGCTTCAGGTCTGACTTTTGTGAAGTAGAAAGGAAGGAAGGAGAGTTGAGTAGAAGGGGGTCCTAAGAAAGTCAGAGGAACCCTTGTCTTCTAGGAACTGTTCTGCCATGAGAGCCCTTCCATACTCCATGACTATTTGGAAGCAGATTGTGCCTAGAATGGTCTTGGGCGAACATGGCCATAGACTGAATGACTGGTGGGGATAATCCTCTAAGACACACAAGTAGAACTGGCTTGTCCCCAGGGCTTGCCACTGGAGGCCTAAGACTAGCAGAAGAAAGTGGAGCTGGTAAAAAAGCAGTGACAGAGGACAGATTAAAGGATGAGAAGAAAGAGACACAAGGTGCTTGGGCAGTAGTGGGAATGTTGGAGAAAAGAGAGGAAAAAAGAAAAACCAGAGGTAGTACATGATCTTCAGAATGACTGCACTGCTTATGGTCAAATGCAATGATTGTGGGGTCAGACAGGGTCAAGTTGAAATCCATGTCCTGCTGTGTGACCTTGGGCAAGGTGTTTAACCTCTCTGAGCTTTGACTTCACCACTGTAAAATGGAAATTAAAAATAGTCCCATTCTCATGCAATTACTTTGATGAGGCCCCAATGAGATAATGTCCAAATAGTCATGTCTGGCACATAATGAGCACTTAATCTATCAGGATTATTGCAACTTTTACTACTTCACATTAATTTTACCCCTCTTTAAAGAAAAAGAGTGTGTTTCATACCTGTTCCCTGATGTCTGTATTTCCTTTGTGAGAAGTCAAATCTTCCATTCCTCAAAGCAAGATTAGGCTTGAAACATAACTTACTTCTCAGAAATGGCTGCACTGACTGATCACAATGCTATGACTCTGAATAATTCTGTTTTCTAAGACTTCCAAGAGGGCAAAGCCTGGAGCTCTACATTTTCTAGCTTAGAACCCTGATGCACTGAGTTTAAACTCGCAATCCAAGGCTAAAGGGAAGAATGGGAGAGCTTTCCTAAGAGAAAGTATGGATGTAAGAGAAGCAGGGAAGGGCTCTCTGAGTAGGGGATGCTCCCCAAAATATGGGAGCTACAAGTCAAAAGCAGTATCAGAAGCTACAAGGCTGGGTGGAAAAGAGAACTGGGAATGGCCCAAGGCCACACGAGCTAATGCCCGGCATGGAAGGCGATGCATTGTGGATGCATCTGGACAACACTCCATCACCATCAGGGGCCATGACCCACTCACCCATCCATCCATCCATACGTCAGAATCGGGAGCTCACAGAGACCTATGGGAGTGGCAGTTCTTAAGGAATCATTCAGGCATGGCAGAGAGAACAAAGTAGGAAACAAAATATAGCCTCAAAACAAACATGCCTGAACCCAGCTTTCAAGAGGACAGAGCAAAGCAGAGGGAGTCACAGGGAACAGAGACCAGATCAGCCCTGCTGCGCCACCAGGGCTCCTTACCAACTTTACTGTTATAGTTACGTAAGTCCTGAAATCATGTGGGCTTATTCCTCCCACGTTATTCCTCTTTTCAAAATTGTTTTAGGGAGGACAATGTGCAACAATAAATGAATGAAAATCCAACTTTTCTGTAACTTTCATTAAAATTACAGTAAAATAAAGTTTAAAAATAACCCAGCAAAATAGTTTTAGCTGCTTTGAGGAGATCTTGGGGTGCAGTAGTTAAGAAGCACTGGGTGGCTAACCGGAAAGTCTGGCTATTCAATGCCACCTGCTTCTCTACAGGAAGAAGGTGTCCAGCCTGCTGCTGGACAGATTACAGCCTGGGAATCTCATGGGGCAATTCTGTTCTGTCATGTAGGGGTCACAATGAGTGAGAATTGATTCAAAGGCAATGTTGTTGTTGTTAAGTGCCATCGAGTCGCAGGCGACTCATAGCGACCCTATGAAGGAGAGTCCTCGACGCTTGGGCAAAGGCAATGAGATCCTTTAAATATCTTTGTCCTCTTGTTTTTCTATATAAATTTTAAAATAAGCTTTCTTAGATCTATGAAAAAAAATTGTATTTATTCTCATTCCAAAAAAAAAGTGACCAAAAATGTGGAAATTATTGAACGATATCACTAATAGGACACACAAGCTAGATCCTGCTGAAGATTATCCAGAAATGACTGAAACAATACATTGACAGAGAACTGTCAGATGTGCAGGCTGGGTTTAGAAGAGGTCGTGGCACTGAGGACATCATAGTCAACATTAGATGGATTCTTGGCTGAAAGCAGAGAGTACCAGAGGAATGTCTATCTGTGTTTCATTGATTATGAAAAGGCATTTGTGTGGATCACAACAAATTGTAGTCTAATCTTAAGAAGGATGGGAATCCAAGAACACTAACTGTGCTCATGTGAAACCTATACTTGGACCAGGAAGCAGTAGTCAGAACACAGCAGGGAAATACTGCATGTTTCAGGATCAGGAAAGGTGTGTGTCAGGGGTGCATCTTACCTCCATACCTTTTCAATCTATATGCAGAACAGATCATTCAGGAAGGAAGCTGAACTTTATGAGGAGGAATGTGGCCTCAGAATTGGAGGAAGATTCATCAACAACTTACGACATGCAGATAATGCAACCTTGGAGTATTGGGAGGAAAAAGAAAAGTTGTGTAAAACCTGCTTCTCCATTTAGAAAAAAATCAAGTTCACATATGTCACAATTGTTTTCTTAGAACTTCACAAGGAACCAGCAAACAAATGCTTGGAAGAAGGGAGTGAGATCACAGGATATCTGATCCTTATAGGAACATCTGGTGGTCACAGGATATAAGATAAACATACAATACTCAATGTGTGCCTATTTACTCTTGTTGTTGTTAGGTGCCTTTTCTGTACAAAACAGAACAAATTACTGCCCAGTCTCATACCGTCCTCACAACATTTGCTGTATTCGAGTCTATTACTGCAGCCTCTGGGTCCGTGTGTTTCATTGATGGTCTTCTTTTTCACCAATCCTCTATGTTACGTGATATCTTTCTCCAAGATCTGCCTTCTTCTAAATATCTAAAGTATGTAAAAGAAAGTTTCACTATTCTCATGTCAAAGGAACAGTCTAGTCAAGCTATACTTTCTCCATGGCAAATTTATTCATGCTTTGGCATCCACAGTATAGTCAATATTCTTTGCCCAGCACCATAATTCAAAGATGTCAAGTCTTCTGTTTTCTGTATTCATTACTCAGCTTTTTCATATACACATGACATAATTGGAAATGTCACTGCTTGTTTCAAATACATGCTAGTTGTCAAGGTGACATCTTTGCATTTTAATACTTTGTTGTTGTTGTTATTGCTGTTGTTGTGTGCTATAGAGCCAGAACCAACCCATAACTGACCCTCTAGCGGTTTTTCAGAGGCAGTTAATTGCACAGGAGGAGATCACCCATTCTTCTCCCACAGAGCAGATGGTGGCCTCAAACCGTGTACCTTCAGAATTGCAATACAGCTTCTTGCCTCTAGGCCACAAGAGCTCCCTTTTAACACTTTAAAGAGGTCTTTGGAGCAGCTTTGTCCAGTGTAATGTTTTGTTTGATTTTTTTCAAGTACTACTTCCATAGGCATTGATTCTAGACCCCAGAAAAATAAAATTCTTGGTAAGTCTAGCATTTCCCCCATTCATTACGATCATCTCTCACTTACAGTACCTTACCTAATATAAATGCTATGTGAATAGCACTCTATGCTTTCTCTTATCCTTTGAAAGATTCCTCTAAACACTTAATTGCTTTTTTTAAGTATTTTTCCATCCTTGGTCGGTTGTCTCCACAGATGTGGAAGCTGTGGATGTGAAGTGCTGACTGTATTTATTGTGTGAAAAATGAATTTTTTTTTCATATGGGTTCCATTTTTCACTGATTTGCCTTATCATTTTAGAGGTGATGTCACTTCATTTCAGATTCATTTTCCATGTGACAATGCCTCCCAATGATAAGTTTCTCATCTTCCACCCCAGCCTTTGTGACAAGCCCTCAGTAATCTGCAAATGCACTGTCGATCAGGGCGGCCAAGGATCTTTAGAATTCATTGAATTCTGCTGTTCCTTCTTTTGCCCAGCACTTACATCACCCCCTAATTGCTCCATTTTATAAATTCATGTGTTGGTTTCTTTAAATGCTGCATGTTTGGAATTGAGCGTAAATTAGCTCTTATATTTGCATGCAACTATTTATAAAGGTTTTCTATTGGCTCATCATGGGTGGTACAGGTATAATAACACCCATTTACTCCTGTTGAAAACCATCATTATAATAACAACAAAAGCAGCGACTTAAGGAACATGTATTATTCCCAAAGGCCCTTTTGTTCAGAGTTTTCTCAGCATTTTCTCAGTTCATCCTCACAGAAGCACACGGACATAAGCACTCAATTGATTGCAAACCAAGAGGTTTGGGGTTCAAGATAACCCAGAGGCACCTTGGAAGAAAGATCTCCTGTATGACCTGCAAATAATCAGCTGTTGGGTAACCTATGTAGCCTGGTTCTACTCTGGCACACATGGGGTCCCTGTAAGCCCGAACTGACATGATGCCCACTGGTTTACTATCCTCAGATTTTTAATAGCAAACTAAGGATTAGTGAGTTAACTAGCTTGTCTGAGTTTATTAGGATACTAAGCCTTGGGGCCAGGATTCCGGTATGGGTCTCTCTGAGCCTGAGCTCACATTCTCTGACCTGAGTAGGCGGCCATAGGACCCGACTTCTGTCACAACAGCAACCAGCGCACAACACAAATCAGTGAGGTTTCTGGAGAGACTCTCTCTTCCCAGAGGTAAAGTGGTTTAAATCCTAGGCAAGCCTGGCTCAGGGAAATAAAAATTTCAAGCAGGCTAACAGGAGGAGGCCTGAGTTCTGCTTAATTGACCTAGTATAATTATTTCCATTAAATTGCTCCACATATGGGGGTAGCTATTTACTAAGCAGACACATACACTGGCCCTGCAGTTCCTTCCAGCACCTGCTTTGGTGTAGAGGAAGTTAATTGCATGGAAAGTTCTCCTCTAAATCACTGGCTTTCCTATTTCCACTAATACCAGGAGTGTGCGCATGTGCGCGTGCACGCGTGCACACACACACACACACACACACACACACACACGCGCGCGCGCGCACAGCTCTGCCAGAGAAAAGGATTTGTCCTTTAGCCTAGACACAACTTCTATGTGACACAACTCAAACCATCATGAGATTCCCAGTAGCATATGGTGACTCTTAGTTACACCGAATAGAACAAGGTAGGGAGCAGAGAATCGCCAGATCAAAGACCTCCCCCCAACCCCTCCCTACCCACACCCACATCCACAAAGCCCAGAAGACACAAGCCAGCGAGGAGATGCAGGGAAAATGTGCTTGGCTAAAGTTGCCTGTTTCCTCTTTATGAACACAAAGATAAATTACAGCTTCTCTTAGGAACATAATTACTTTAATTAAAATTTAGAGGGTCGGAAAAGCCAATTCAGAATGTCAGATTTCCAATGATGTGTATTAAGCCTGGGAGAACAGAAATACAGCCCAGTAAACAATTAGCATATCATAACCAGAGCAGTGTGTGGTGGTGTGTTCTCTCAGAGTTGGGATAGCAATTAAATGATACCCAGGATTCCTTCTCTGTCCTCTCTTACCTCTGCCTTCATTTCACACCAGGTAACAATTATATGCATGAGACAACTGTGGCTTTTCCCTTTCGTTAACCAAGCAATAGTTATCTTCCAAGACCCTCCGTAAGTTCTCCCTTGAACCCCTCCTTAAAGACTGTCTGTCTATCAAAACCCCTCCCACCCTGATCAGCCCCTGTACTTGTTTTCAGCACCATGCGCTTTCCCTCTTAATTGGCCTGACTTCAGCTTTGTACCATAGTCTGTCATATACAGCCCTTTAATTGTACTGTGTCTCCCTAATAAGATTATAAGCTCTCGGGAGGCACTGAACATGTCATATGAAAGCAGAGACATTTAGAGCTGGAGGCCTCTCCGAGACTGTAGAGCAGATGAGAAAACAGGTCACAGTGCTAGTTAGGGACAAAACCAAACTAGATTTTAAGACTCTCAACACTTAGTTTCAATCTACTTTGCAGCCTTGTTCAGTGGGAGGTTTTAAATCAGCCCCAGCTGTGATTGCCTTTCCCCATTCATCTTGTCAGTCTGTGGAACGGTGGTGGCTTGAGAGCTACACTGGTGCTGAAAACTATGGGGATTTCAAATCCCCCCAGGGTCACCCATGGTGGGCAGGTTTCAGTGGACTATCCAGACCAATCAGAAAGATCTAGTGATTATTTCCAAAAATTAACAATGGATTAACTGTGGATTACAACAGAAGCTCACCTTACATCCTCAGGAAGGTGATCCCTCCAGGTTGAAAGGCACTTAGAATACAGAGGCCACACAATGGACTCACACAGACCAGTGATCCTCGAGATGATACTGGACCAGGCACTGCTTCGTTCTATTGCACATGCAGGTACTGTGGGTCTGAGATGACGTGGTAACTAGTAACAACAGCTCTACCTTAGTGAAATGTGAGGGAGAGGGGCTGGGGGATCTGTCCCATAGAGAGCTATCATCCCTTTGAGTCTCCTGGGCCCATCTCCATTCTGGAAGCTTGTTGTACCGGTGGATGGGCTAAGAAGAGGAAATGCCCAGAAGGCAGGCTAGAAGAGGGGTTGAGGAGGTAGGTACTTTCCACATGGAGCAATGTGCGTAAGACTATGGTGGTTCCAAAGGAAGGGGGAGGGTCTGCTCCCTGAAGGGCAATGAGGAAGACTAGCCTGGTTCAACCTCCTTTAGTTCCCCAATGGGACAGAAGATGGGCCTGCAATGAAGAAGGCTGCACTTCTCCAGCCTGCCTTTCCCATCATTCGCCCTCTTCTTAATTCCCTTCCCACAGCTTTGGTTTCTCAGAAGCAGACCCTAAATGTTTGGGTTGTTGCTGCTGTTTGGCAATGTCATTTGGGTGAAAGTTTACAGAGCAAATTAATTTTCCGTTCAGCACTTTATACACATATTGTCTCATACATTGATTACAGTCCCTTCCATCTAACAATACTTTTTCCACTTCTCCCTGGATTCTTCATTTCCCCTTATCTTCTTCCTTGCCCTTGTATACTATTCATGTTCTGGGGGGCAGATACCACTCTTATGATTTATTCTTAAGTGGTTTAAAACATAGTGCTCCCAGAGAAACCTGCAAGGAAGTGGGAGAAGTGGGAAAGAGAGGTGGCAGAAGCCAAGCAAAGGTATTATTTCAAGAAACATCCCACAGTGCTCTGTAGTGTGTCAGCGTGATCCAGAAGGGAGATCTGGAATGGAAGGCGCCACAGAAAGTTAACTGGGCCTTCATATTTCCATATTTTTCAGACACTGGTAACAGGTCAACATAGACACCCCCAGGTCCTCCAGTCTTCTTGGAGGGTAGGAAAAAACCAGTTGCCCAAGTGCAGGCCTTAGAGAAAGGGGTTCAGGTGCTCACTATTGGAAGGTGAAGAAGATAAGCAGATGCAAAGATGGCCAATGAACTACCGGTGGCTACCAGGACATTTGTATCCAGTCCACAAGCAGCTGGAGAACTTACTAGGCACGTACAGTGTTTGTGGTCCTTGCTTCCTGGTTTCATAAATGAATGTTGCTGTCTAGTTAACTGGACTAGAGGTGTTGGGGAGCAGGCAGGGTCTCTGTGAGGAGAAATCTCCTCAGGGCAGGAGCAAAGGCGTTTGATGATTTCAGGGGAAGACATGCTGGTTAATATGTTGAAAGATCCTCTCATCATACTTAGTATACACAGTAACGTGGGAGGCACTGGGAGGCTGGCTGACAGTCTTCCAGAAGCGTCACAAAATGGCATTTACCTCGGTGCATTGGAAGGTGATAGAACCACCTTCATGTAAGAACATGCCTTAGTCTCAAATCCCAAACCTAGAACCAGCAAGTCCCTGGAAATACGATTTAACCTCCCTGAACTTTTCACTAACTGTGAGAACTAGCATTGGATTCTTGTGAATTAGAAGTGTGTGTGTGTGTGTGTGTGTGTGTGTGTGTGAGAGAGAGAGAGAGAGAGAGAGAGCACACAAAGATACTAGGTAATATACTAAGTTCTGTGGTTTCATTTTTCTTAGATTCACAATCCCCATGGAAGCATCAGTCAAGAAAAAATGATAGATAGATAGATAGATAGATAGATAGATAGATAGATAGATACATAGATAGATACATAGATAGATAATAGATAGATAGATAGATAGATAGATAGATAGATAGATAGATGTGTGTATGCGCATGTGTATGTATATGTATCTATCTATCTATATATGTGTATATACATATAGAAAGAAATAGAAATAGAGATAGAGACAGAGACAGAGATAGAGATATATTGCATTTTGCAAATCTGCTGTTGAGGACCTTTTTAAAGTCCTAAAGAGCAAAGATGTAACTGTAGAGGATAAGGCACACTTGACCCATGCCATGATATTTTCAATTCTGTCATATGCATGTGAATAGACATGATTAAAGTAGATAAAATAAGAATTGAGGTCTTTGAATTGTGGTGTTGGAAAAAGAATATTGACCATGGCACGGATTGCTAAAAGAACCACCCATTGTCTCTGGGTAGAAGTGCAAGCAAGGTGTTCCTTAGAAGCCAGGATGGTGAGTCCTTGTCTCAAATGCATTGAACATGCTATCAGGAGAAGCAAGTCCTTGGAAAAGGACATCAAGCTTGGAAAAGCAGAGGGTCAGTGAAGGAGAGGAACATTGTAACACTAGCAGAGCAGAGGTTGTGAGGATAGGATAGCACAGGCGTGAGCCAAGTTTCAATCTGTTCCAATATAGGCTGGCGGTGAGGCAGAGTCGATGCAGTGGCACCTAACAACAACAGCAGCAAGTACTTGTGGCAGGTGTACTATCCCAAGATACACAGAACAACTGTCTCTCCCATCCCACCTGCTGTTTGGAATCTTCTTATCCTCTGCTGTGAGGTGGAATGGGAGAGGGGTTCTCACACTGTGAATCTCTGACTGGTCACTAGCTTCTAGAAGGCAACAGAAGGGCTGTGATCCCTGAAGGTAGATCAGAAGACAGGTTGGGCTTCCACATGATTCTCTGGGACTTTCTGGAGTCTTGGGGAAAGCCATGCTGTGAAGAAGCCCTAACTAGTTCAAACACAGAGATATATTGTAGGAAGGTTTGAATCCCCATGGAGTAAGAGAGAGACAGACAGAGAGACAGAGACAGAGAAGGAAACCGAGAGAGAGTGGCAGAGCAAGAGAGAGAGACAGAGATAAGGACGCTCAGCCTGACTCCAGCTGCTCCAGTCATATCTGACTGCAGTCTTAGTCAGTACAATGTAGCCAGGTCTGTCGCAAATCCCTGGTACACCGAGACAATGGGGAATAATGAAATTATTATTGTGTTGTTTTAAGCCATTAAGTGGTGATGTGAGGCACAGCAACCAAAATCTGAGGCAGTGCAAATTGTGGGCATTGCTATTCACCACGGTGCAGGGATATCATCCACAGCCCTGCAGAGTCAGAAATGCAATTTTGTTTTATTCCACCGAGAGTGACTCTGAATCTCAGGGATGGACTCTCGGCAGTCAAGGTCACAGAGGACTGGTGTACATCTCAGACTGCCAATTTACTGTCATAATGGAAGTAACAAGGGGCCTCAACAGTACATCCTCAGGCCAGGTTATTCTCTTCATGTAGGACATTCGCTTTGGAACCGAAACTATAATCAGGTTGTCCAGCGAGCATGAAGGGAAATTAGTTGTCTGACTCAAATGATTTGAAGGCATTAGGTCGAGGAGTGCATGGTGTTCTTCTGCCTAGAAGGGACACACACCTGCTGCTTAGACCTGATCGACCAGACCTCAAGCCAACACATCGTCTCCTTTAAATGACTCTAAACGAAGGCAGTAAATGTCGTATTGTCCTTGTCAGAATCAGTAAACACCACTTTCCTTTCTGATTAATATTTCTTTAATCAAATGTTATTCCTTGAAGAGGGACATTATGCTTGGGAAGGTTGGGGGACAGTGAAGGAGAGTAAGACCCTCAGTGAAGTAGACTGACATAGTGACTGCAGCAATGGTCTTGAAGGTGTCAGAGATTGTGAGGATGGCACAAGATAGGACAGGGTTCAGATCCAAGTTGTTCCTTGAGTTGCTAAGAGTCATACTTGACTAGATAGCAAGTAACAACCAAAATAAGTCAGATACTAATAATAGTCTGTTGTTGTTGTTGTTAAGTTCCATCAAGTAACTTGAGATTCATAGCGACTCTATGTACAACAGCTCTGAATTCTGCTCTATCCTGAGCCAACGTCTCTGATGTACTCAACCTTATAACCCCAGTCACTGAGTCAATCCATCCCATTGAGGGTCTTCCTTTCTTGCACTGTCCCTCTACCCACCCAAGCATGACAACTTTCTCCAAGGACTGGTCCCTCCTTGCAACATGCCCACATTATGTCAGACAGAGCCTCTAAGAAGCAGCCTGGTTTCACCCTCTCCAGAATGAACCTGTTTGTTCTCCTAGCAGTCCATGGTATATTCAATATTCTCTTCAGCATGACAGCTCAAAGGCATCAATTCTTCTTCTATCACTCCTAATCATTACTTACTTGAAATAATAGTCCATAAAAGTAAAATTTTCTGATGTTCTATGAAAAAGTAAAATAATGTCCTACAAGTTCAAGAAACACCAAATTCAGAAAAGTGAAACAGGTTTCATTACGGTACAACTTCTCAAGACCTTGAATATATGAATATGTGATAGGAAACATCAAGATATAGGACATACATACCTTCTCCCATTCCCAGCTTACAGTTGACAAATGCTGCTTTAAATTACAGCTTCAATCAGTCCCATCCATTCTGAGTAAGGAACCATTCTGACTTAAGTCATCTTTAAATGACCTGTTGTGTTGATGTTGCAATTTAACTTTCAGAGATTTATCTTATTTTCTTTTTTTCTACATTCTCAGGAGAGCTATTGCTCTGATCCCCTGTGTATGTCCCTTCATCAGTTATCCATCTAGTTGGAGGCAGGAAGTGTGCACACATCAATTCAGAGAAGGTGCTGTGTGACGGAAAAGCAGGGTGCCAATGCCTGCTTCAAATACGAAATAGCTGCGGAGAAGAGCAGCAGGCAAACTGGACTTTGAAGAGGCTATAAGAGTTTGGGAGGATTTTGGCAAGCAGTATTAAAGAAAAGGCACCTCAGGGGGTGCAGGCTCCTGGGGCAAAAAAAAAGTCACCTTAGGCTGAAGGAACATGGTGTGCACCATCCTGGAAAGGAGCATGGAACAGCACATCCACAAAATTGAACAGATCACTGTCAAAGGGTAAGATGCAAGGTAAGAGGCATCTAGTATATCGTGTTCAAGAGGAAACTGAACCAATGTTCACAGCAGTATTCACCATTGCAAGAACATGGAAACAGCCCAAATACCCAACCACAACCGAATGGATTGAGTAATTGTGGTACATTCACATAATAGAATACTATGCAGCACTCAGTAGCAACAATTTTGAAAACATTACATAACTTAGGGGAGGCTGGAGAGCAGTACGCTGAGAGAACTAATACAGTATTATAAGGACAAATACTGCATAAGACCGTTACTGTAAAAGTGAAAGATAACTAGTAAAACATGTACAGGAAGTCAAAAGAGGAGAGAAGAGCAGAGGTAGAAGAGTAATTGAGACGAAACCACAGGGTTGCAAAGTTTGGTGAATGGAGGGAGGCAGGGGAAGCAAATGGAAAATATCCAGGCAAGGAGACAGGGTAATGACAGACAAGGCCCAATGGTAATGCATTTTATAAAACATTATGCATGAGAATGATTGTATGAAACACAATGTGAATGAAGAGTAGTATGAAACACAAGTCACGTAAAGTTTGTAAGCAAACCACTTTTTTAAAAATGTAGTAAAAGGAGAAAAAAACAAACCAAAACCCCCACCAATTCATGACACTTCATGCATTAGAAGATAGAACTGTTCCATAGGGCTTTCTTGGTTGTGCATGTGATACTTATTTATAGAAACAGGTCAGCAGGCCTTTATTCTGTGACACAGCTGAGTGTGTTTGAACTACCAACCTTTCGGTTAACAGTAGAGTACAAAGCATTTGTGCCATATTAGACCTCCTGTGTTAAAGAGGGATAGTGGAAGGGAATCAGACATGGAATGGTGCAGTGGTAGGGGTGGCCTGATGAGATGCAGGATCTGAGAAATAACTGTGAAGGGTGAGTGGACTGGAAACAGAAAATGCGGGAAGCTCACTTAGGAAGTTACCTCAATGTCTGACGGTTGGCTATATTCAGGGAACATGTGTTGGTGCTGCAATCTCCTTTTTACTTCTCTGTGCAGTAGGAGACATACTTCTTACTAGAACATCTGCTCTTAAAAAACAGGATGCATTCTCTGCTCAGGGCACTTGGAAAAATCATCATTGGATCATTTCAGCCATGCAACCTGATGCAATGACAAAACAAAAGGAATGTGTTCTTTGCTGAAAGCTCAAAAACAAGCCACATAAAACCCAGCCCTGAAGAGAGGAGGACATGATTCAACCCATTTCTCAATACAGGAGAACAGGGGGTGCAGCCTGGGGCTCAAAGCTAATACCAAGCTGTGTAGGTTTTGCTTCTTAATCAGCATTCTGCTCTACATCTCTGCATATTCACATCATTGGGGAAAGTGCATTCTCCCATCCTCTGATTGTTCCTGTAGTTTTGGTAAAAAATCCTGGATGTCTTATACATTCGAAATATTATGAGGGGAATCCTCCATATTTAGTCTTCACCCATTACCACTGCATGATCCTGCCCTAAGTCAGTCTGGTCTTTGGAGCGGACTAATCCAGTTTGAACCCAGAGATCTTTCACCCCAATGATCAAGGACACAGTCTCCATGCATCTTCAAGCCACCTCACAACAGTCTCAATAAAGGGACCAGAACTCTTTGCCTAACCAACAAAAACACAACCAAATCCATCGCCATTAAGTCAATTCTGATGCATGGTAACCCCAAGTATTCCAGAGTAGATCTGCCTGCACTCTATTGGGTTTTCCATGGCTGGTTATTCAGAAGATGGTCAGGTCATTTAAAAGATTGTCAGGATTAAATCACCAAACTTTCAATTAGTAGTTTAACCCTTTCATCTTTTGTATTACTCAAAGACTCTTCTCTCTTACTCAAGACCTGCAAGTCAGTCCTGTCCCAGGCTCACAGAATCTCAACTCTGTTCCCACTCCAGTTTTCTCTGCCTTCTTCCAAGAGACACCCTAAAACAAAAAACTAAGAATCCCAGTAAGTGGTTGTCTAGAGAGCAAAAAAAAAGGACATGGAGGCACAGAGCTGGGAGCTTTTTTCTGAAAGGCCCAGAGGGAGTGAGAATAGCACAGCCCCTAACCACCCCAAAGCAGAAAGCAGATCAAGAGCCTATAGCCTAGCCCCGTGATGGGACAGAGCCGGTTCGTTTATCTATTGTTGACGTATAGTTGTAGTACTGAGCATGGGGTTTATTAGGGAAGTAAGTTGGAGAGTAGGGGAGGCAAAGGCTATCATCCAAAAGAAGTCCAAGTTTTAGCCCAAGTTCCAAGGCACAATTCCTCAATTAGCCCAGGCTCTGGTTTCAGCTCAGCAGTCAAATCCAAATCATCCAGCAACGTGGCGTCAGAGCAATTATAAGTCGATTTTTTCTTAAAGTATCCATCAGGAACAACAAAAACGTTAAACTATGGTCCTTATCTCAGGGCTTCCCTGCTTACACCTTGCCACAGTTTCTCCACCACCGTCACCAGGGTCTCACTCTCACCATGATCTTGCTCCAGTTTCCCTCAAGTCCTGCTGTCCAGTGTGGGAAACACTCTTTTTTCCTAGTTCCACAACTGTTGATTTACAAAACCATGCTGATTTGCAAGACCATATGTCTGCAGTTAAGGTAGCTGGAGACTAGAGAGGCTAATGTAATGGCTTTTTTTAAAGCCACCTTTTAGGCTAACACTGCAGTGGTGTAAGTGCATTATACCTGTCAGGTGGGAGATGATGCAATGGAACCAACTTAAGTCAGCTAGTGGATTTGAACCAAATGCCTTTGAAATTGCAGCATAGCTTCTTACCAGTAGGCCACTAGAGCTCCGGCTCAAGTCAAGGTCAGGAAAATGGGATGTGGTAAGGACTGTGGCTTACTGGAAATAATTGTCCTCTAGGGTAAGCAATGCTATTACTGGAATTGTAAGGTGGACCCAATATTGACTGTTGTTTTTATGTGCCATGGAGTCGCTTGCGATGCATAGTGACCCTGTGTACAACAGCCCTAAACCCTGCTCTATCCTGTGCAAATCAAACTGCCTCTGAGACACCCATCCCAATTACTTCAGTCACTGAATCAATCCACCTCATAGAGGGTCTTCTCCTCCTACGCCGTCCCTCCACCCTCCCAAGCATGATGTCCTTCTCCGAGGACCAGTCCCTCCTTACAACATGTCCAAAGTATGTCAGATGAAGCCCCAGAATCCTTTACTTTAAGGAGCAGCCTGGTTTAACCCTCTCCAGGATGAATCTGTTTGTTTTCTTGGCAGTCCATGGTACATTCAATACTCTTCTCCAGCACCACAGCTCAAAGGCATCAATTCTCCTTCTATCCTCCTTGGTCATTGTCCAACTCTGTGATGCATAACAAGTGACTGCAAAGACCATAGCCTGTATTAGATGCACCTTAGTCTCCAGAGAGATACCATTGCTCTTCAGTACTTTGGAGAGGTCCCTAACAGCAGACTTTCCCATCACAATACATTGGGTTTTTTTCCTTTTCTGGCTACTGCTGTCAAGAGTGTTGACCGTGGAGCCAAGCAGACTAAAATTGTTAACAATCTCAATCTCTTTACCATCCATCCTGATGCTACCAACTGGTCCAGTGGTGAGAATCTTTGTCTTCTTGACATTGAGCCTCAATCCATACTGAAGGCAGCAGTCCTTGACCCTCTGCAGCGAGCATTTCAGGTCCTCCTTAGTTTCAGCAAGCAGGGTTGTATCAGCTGCATAACGCAGATTGTTAACTGAGCATTCAATTTTCTAGGAAAAGCCTGAAATCGGGGTTTTTATGTAGATATCTCCATATTTGAATTCATTTATAATAAATTCACTTATTTAATTGAATTTCATTCACAATGAATAACATTCCTCTCTCTTGCCCTTGAAAACTGATACTCTCAACTTCGTTGGCCAACAACCATCTGGTTTAGTCAATGAGAGGCAATGGTGAGAAATTAATGCCAGAAGAATGGGAAAGTCAGGGGATTTCTCTCTCTACCTCCTATCTGATCTGACTGATGTTTCCTCTGAGCTCTGGTAGCCACCAGAGGCTCCAGCCTTCTTACTGGTAAGAAGTTGTATTGCCAATTTAAAGGCATGTGGTTTGAGTCTACTAGTCGCTCTGCAGGAGAAAGATGGGCTCTCTCCTTCTGTGCCATTAATTGCTTCTAAAAACTGGCTGACAGGGCATTCTGAGCCCATTTTGCCTTGATGGTATACAAAAATAACTTGGTCCTAACTCCTATCAAGCAGTTTCTGTTATAGCTCCATTTCTTCCTGGATAGAGACTTCCTGCTTTTGTTAATCTCCATGTTTCCTGGCTCTTCATTCTTCTTTGGGTTTTGAGTTCTCTATACCTTTGTAATTAATTCCCACATTAAAATCCTTCAATTGGATGCCCTATCATATGCTTTGCTTATGTTACTGGAGATCAAATGTCTCAAAGAAGGCACCGCATCATCACAGCACTGGATTCTGGCCTCTCCGTAGTTGCAACTTAAAACTTGTGCTTTAGTCATTAAGATCTGATCAGCAGTGGTATAAAGCACATGATTCTGCTGAGAACTCAGCTCTACTGAGGCCACCACAAGTTTGGACCTATCTTTTGTAATGCGTATAGTAGTTTTGTTATAACAAATATCCTTTTAGTTAAAAGTAAGAAATCTCCTTCTGCTTAAATGCCAGGGGGTTGAGAGTATTGCATTTTGCCAGGAAATTCAAGAGATGAAAAATGAACTCACATGTTCTAGAGGGAAAGAAATTGGTCGAACACTGAGATCCAATTCAAATCCCTTACCAATCATGAGGTTTGGACCTCAGGATCTTAATTCTGAATAATTCTTATATCGGGAGATTAAAAAGAATTCTTATTTTCAGATTGAGTTTTGTTGGTTATATCTTTTTGACCTATACTATGACTGGTGGAAATAAAATTATAGATCACTATTCCTTCAAGAAATACTTATTAAAACACTTTTGCCATAGATGTGTTCATTTTGTGTACCCAGCATCCTTTCCTAATTCTCCTGATGATTCAAAGCCTTTCTTCTGGAGGTATTACTGTTTCCTAACTCGCATACTACCCTTTGCATAAACCTGGTCATATTCTAAGCACCATGGCATCTGATACAAGTCAGACCAATCAGTACACCACATCTCATAAGTATAGTTATTGGCTCAAGAATGAACACATGACCTGATACAAACCAATCAAGTCAAACAGAGCTAATCTCCAGCCTTTTTTCTGAATGAGCAAGAAAGAACTTTCTTTATTTCAGGGCTTTGCAGCTGTTAGTTTGTGAGCCTGGAACTGCCACACTGACAGAAACTACTTCAGAGGAAAAGCAGGGAGAGAAGAAAAATGAAGAGATGAAAAGAGAGAAAATTCAGGTATTGGAGACGTACTTTGAACTTCTGTATAGAGCTGAGTGTGTAGTATATCTTACATTGAACTATTTAGTTACAAGTTTTGTTTTTAAACGTTTTTTTGCCTGGTGATGGTTGAACTACATAATTAAAATAACAGAAATAACTAGCTTACATACATGAAGATGGTAAATTGGCTAAGTGTGTTATGTACATGTATTTTTTAAAGCTTTATGCTAATGTGTGTGTGTGTGTGTGTGTGTGTGTGTGTGTGTGTGTGTGTATACCTTTAGCAAATCTGAGTTTCTGTACTTTGTAACCAAAATAGTTCTAACTAGCAAACCTATAACAGGTAAAGCATTATGTTTGACAAAAAGAAAGATCTTGAGATGAGAAAACCCTGCGTAGTTTAGAGAGAAAAGAAATGGATCTATTACTTGAAGCAGATGGTATAATGAGAACAAGAGATAAAGCACAACTCCTTCACTCTATTTTGCCTCCATCTTTTCAGAGAGAATAATCTTCATGTGGAGAGGGTGGAACAAATGTGTTTTCAGTGTTTAGAAATTTGAGATTAGTAAGGATAGGAGAACACATTTCAAGGCTTTGAAGAAGTCTTAATTACTCGTCCCCAGATGAGTCACATCCAAATGAGCTAAAATAGCTTAAATATGAGCATTCCAAGCCACTGAGAATATTTTTTGAAGGATTATGGGAAATTGGAAAAATCTTGTGAATTTTTAAAAAAGGATTACACAATTTACAGCACAATGAACTTTATTTAATCCTTGGATTATTAAACAGTTGCTTTATGAATGTATTAGGCAAAGGTAACAGCAAGGAGAAGTTCTATCCAAACAACCACAATTGTCTTTTCTCTAGAATTACAAAAGAGGCACAATATATCCAAATGTAAAGTATTTGGAAGACTTTTTTGTTTTAAAAATTTCCTGTCTAAAATGGAGAAATAAGACATGTGATAAAATTACTAAGATGATTAATTAAACAGAGCTGAAGAATATTTGGTTAAAGGATAATAAACACTAGAGGTTTGATCTCCATGGACTCTCATGCATCTCTATCCTATTCAAAAAGGTACAGCAGTGATATTGCTACTGTTCTTCTTGGTCAGGGCCATTGAGCTGACCACTACTCATAATGACCCTCAGAACAACAGATCTGAACCTTTCCTTATCTTTCTCCATTCTCACTATCTGTGACATGCTCTGGGCTAATCCGTCTTGTTGAGGGTCTTCCTCTCTTTCAATGACTTTTCCCAGCATGATATCATTTCCCAATGACTGATCCCCTCTGACTACAGGCCAAAGCGTGTGAGACAAAGTTTCACCACCCTTGCTTCCAAGGAGCATCCTGGTTGTTTTAATTCACACAGTCTAATTTTCAATAAAGCACAAATACACACCTTTCTGATCTCTGTTTTCAGCCAAGGTTCATCTGACACCAGCAGTGATGCCCCCTGTTCCATGGTCACTTCTGAATTCAGCTTGAATATCTGGCAATTACCTGTTGATGTGCTCCAGTTATTTGTAAGTATTTTCAGCATAATTTTACTTGTTTCTGATACCAGTGATTCCCCACCCCCCAATTTCCACATTCTGTTGGTTCCCCTTTTCTTGGAATGGGAAAAAAATACAGATATCTTCTAGTCTGTTAATAAAGTAGCTGTCTTCTAAATTTCTTAGAGCAGACTAGTAATTATATCTAGGGTTGAATCAATTTTAAAAAACATATCAATTGATTTTTCCATCCATTTATGGAGCCTTATTTTTTTTTGTCAATGCTTTCAATGCAACTTGAACTTCTTCCTTGATTGCTATTTGTTCTTGATGATACTTATTTCCTGAAATGATTCAATGGCGACCAATTCTTTTTTGATACAATGATTCTGTGTATTCTCTCCAAAGATTATACAAACTTGAGAAAGATGGGTTGGTGAAATAAAAATTTAAGAGATTTTAATAGACCGCCATCATTTACATCAAGATGCTGTCAAATAAGAAGATAACATTCTGTATTCAGATTAAAAAGAACTTATAAAAATACAGGATTCGGGTGAGCTCTGGTGGCCTAGTGGCAAGAAGCCGTACTGCAATCCCAGAGGTGGGTGGTTGGAATCCACCAGATGCTCAGCTGGAGAAGGAGGGACAATCTCCTCTTATTATCAGTCAGATCCGACTTGATGGTACATACACACAAAAAATAATAAAATTTAAAAAAAAAACCACAAAACCAGGTTTCAGAAGACCTGGTTTAACTGGGTTTCATAAACAAAAAAAGCTGTAAGTATTTTACTTAGCTTTAAAAAGTTATATTTTGCCACTCTAAAGGGAAATACTGTGAAAGAAAACTTCACTGATGTGGAGGGAGTATCTCTAATATGTGGCTGCTGATTATTGGTTGACGTGTGCCGTCGAATTAGAACCGATCCATACGTAACACTCCAACAGGTTCTCAGAGGCCGTTAATCGCACAGGTGGAGATTTCCCATCCTTTTCCTGTGGAGCAACTGTTGTTGTTGTTATATGCCGTCGAGTCGCTTGAGACTCATAGCGACCCTATGTACAACAGCTCCAAACTCTGCTCTGTCCTGTGCTAATCTCACTGCCTCTGACACACCCATCCTGATTACCCCAGTCACCAAATCAATCCACCTCATAGAGGATCTTCCTCTCCTGCGCTGTCCCTCCACCCTCCCAAGCATGTTGTTCTTCTCCAAGGACTGGTCTCTCCTTACAACATGACCAAAGTATGTCAGAGGAAGCCTCAGAATCCTTGCCTCCAAGGAGCAGCCTCTCCAGCATGAATCTGTCTTCTTAGCAGTCCATGGTACCCTCAATACTCTTCTCCAGCACCACAGCTCAAAAACATTAATTCTCCTTCTATCCTCCCTGGTCATTGTCCAGCTCTCTGACACACAACAAGTGATTGCAAAGACCATGGCCTGTACCAGACGCACCTATGTGGAGCAACTAGTCCACTCAAAACCACGTGCCTTCAGGATTGCAGCACAGCGTCTTAGCAGTCGGCCAGGTGGGAGGCAGTCAGGTTGTATAATATACATGCACCCATCCTCAGATTTCAACAGAAACAAAGAGAGAGGTAGCGGTGGTTAATGCTCAGTGGTGAGAATGCAGGTGATCTTTATTTTCCTCTTTATGGTGTTCCGTATTTTACACTTTTGCTGCAAATATTTTTTGTAGTAAAAATGCCACTTTAGCCCAGCATGACTCAAAAGTATAATGTGGCTGATAAAAAAATAAATAAAGAAATCAAAAGCTCCAGAGTGTAACGTGGCTGATACAAACAAAAGGAACTCTGTCTTAAGTTGCAAAGATAGGATTGTTTTGGTTGTATACTTCTCAGTTGATTCTCACGTGCCTACAGGGCAGAGAAGAACTGACCCCATAGGCTGTAATCTGTAAGATCAGATGGATGGTCAGGTCTTCCATACTGTTTAGTGACGGTGAGTTTGAACTGTGGACCTTTCAGTTAGCAGCCAAACACTTAGCCATTGCTCCTTTATGTAGAGTTCTGTTTTCTAGGAAAAAGATTTGTTGTGCTCTCTGTAGAGATAATCATATCTGGTATAAGGAATCGAGCCCTGGATGCCATGTCTTAAGTAGGACAGGACACAAGCAAGCTGAAAGTTAAAGGACTAGAAAGTATGCCCTTGAAAAAAAAATGGGCACAGTATTAGCTTCCTTTTTTT
>NW_006399756.1:26147232-26201515 GCF_000299155.1 Elephantulus edwardii
GGAGTGAGGTGGGGATCTTGTTTAATTCTTCTGCAGATAGTTTTCCAATTTTGCCAACACCATTTGTTTAAAAGGCTGTCATTTCCCCACCTAACTGATTTCATCTCTTTGTCAAAAATCAATTGCCCATAAATAGATGGGCTGATTTCCGGGTTCTCAATTCTATTCCATTAATCTATGTGTCTGTCATTGTACCAGTATCATGCTGTCTTGACTACCACGGCAGTGTAGTAGGATTAGTATTAGCTTTCTTAAGACACATGACTGAAACTTGTTGCTACTGTGTGCCATTAAGTCAGAACTGATCCATAGCTGACCCTCCAGCGGGTTTCCAGAGGCAGTTAGTTGCATGGGAGGAGATTGTTCATTCTCCTCCAACAGAGCGCTGGTGGCCTCTAACTGTGTGCCTTCAGGATTGCAGCACAGTTTCTTTCCATTAGGCCGCTAGAGTTCCCTACAAAAAGCAGACTTGAGATTGTTTACAAATAGCAACAAACTCTTTGACACCCCATCAGAAGACAGTAGTCTGTGTCCCCAGTGAGCTTTCTTCTGATTGAACCACATGAAGGACATCTAGCAAAAAACCGCCCAGCAGAGCTTCCGGTCAATCCCTAGAATCATGAAGTAGAATTGTAAATTGGTATTGTATTTTAAGTGGAGTTTTGGGGTCGTTTGTTACACAGCAACAGAAAACAGGAACATTTGTTAAGCCTGTTGCTATCATTTCCTTTCTAACTCAGGGGGACCTTGTGCATCACATTGTCCAGTTCTGCGGCACCCACACAGTCTCTGATCTAGCTGATCCTATGAGAGGAAGTAGGAGGTCACCAATCCCTTTTGGGCAAGGGCGCTGCTGCAAATGCTCTTTATGAGAACTGATTCCGCCTTACCGTTCAGGATGGGTGAAGGGAGTGTGTTACCTGAGACAAATTCAGGGATGACACTTCAACTCACTTTGACAAATCTCTATAATAATTCCTATTGAGTGAGGTAAGACAAAAGCAAAAAAAGATTGCAAAGCTGGCCCTGGCCTCAGGTGTTCCCCCCCTCCCCTCTGGCCAGAAAGGAGACACTGAGCAGAAACGGGGAACCCAGAAAATGGTGTGTGAATCTTTACTGTCAATTACCATGGACCAACCTCATGAGCTGTGCACAAGCTGAGGGATGGTTCCTCTCTCCTAACCCCCTGGTTTTCTGCCTCTGTGGGCGTCACCTTCTTTATCTTGTTTCTTCTAAGGCCCTGCACTCTCCCCCGATTCCCTCATGGTACAGTCCACTAAGGTAATGGGTCTAACAGATCCAGGTTGTGAGTTTCAACACAGTCTTAACAATTCTGGATTAGTTCCTTGGAAGAGGAAAGAGAACTGCGTATTCCCACAGCACCCTGGCCTCGGTTTATCAATATGGCAAAAAGAAGGAGAACGAGAATGCTCTCCAGAATTTTTACACAAGTATATTAGTGACATATAGTTGCATATTCTTAAAATAAGTCTTTCCAGAAAACTTATTACGAAGTTACTGGGATCTCACCACTAGATCTGAAGGATGTGGTGAAGGAAGTTGTCCTTCTGCTATGGGTCTGCTAGAAACTTTAGACACAGACCGAGGGGAAATGACGTAAACCCTGGATTTTCTCATCTACAACGTGGGGTTTTTAGGCTAGATAACCAGGGAAGACATCCTCTCAGACCTGGGGTTTTTCAATCCCATGACTTTCCCAGTACCTTGTGTACTTCATTCTAAGCATTTGTCTCCGTGCGTAAGCATTTGATGTATGTACATAACTTCTTATTTTATTATCTCCTCCACTACTGGTCAGTAACTTTGTGAGGGGACAGCCTCTGTCCTTGCTCATGGCACCTCCAGCACCTCAAAGAGTGCCCAATAGATCAAACACTCAACAAACAGATTTCTTTTTAAATAATGAATAAGCTGGTTCTGACTGTCTCTTTGCATCTAGGATTCATTTACGGATACATTTTTGGGAAACTTTCCACACTCATCAAAACTTGAGGAAAAGGGAAAATAATGGAACTGCAAGAAACCAATTATCAAAATTTCTAAGTTTGGGCTTGATACATATTCACAAATAACCAGAGGACAGCCAGCGTGTGGTGCATTAAAAATAAATCACTTGCACGTGATTAATGTTGCCATCTTGCCCAACAATGTCATTTTGTCTCTTTTGACAGGACATCACCAAGCAGCGAAGAATGATATGACGACTGTTGTGATCCAACAAAATAGAACGAAGTTACAATTCTTTTGAGTGCCGGATGTTTGTGTTCTTTCAAGTCATATTTAAATCAGATTCTGAGCAGAAGTAAGGAGAGTAGGAGGAGTCCATCTGAGGAGGAAGACAAGCGTTCTTGCCCCCATAGAAAATAACTGGCGGTCCGCAGATGCCCACATTTTAGGAAAGAAGTGGCCACATTGCAAGGGATGCTGTTGTCAGTCTTGTAGCACCTTCAGTTCAAGAGGCCTGGAGGGTAACTCTGTAGGCGCATTACAGCTCAGAGGAGCTTCATGTAGCTCATGCAATAGTATTCAAATGGGTGACCTTGGAGGACATTATGCTGAGTGAAGTATCTCAGTCACAAAGGGACAAATACAGCACAGTGCCACTGTTGTAAAACAAGACTGTCATCGGGGTTGGGGCGGGGGAGAGACTGAGAAAGATGAATAATATATACTGCATTGAAACAGATGAGGGAAAGAACTGTTTAAAAGGGATCTGTGATTAGGTATTATTGTCATGACAGGAGTCCAGAATGAAGGCTGCATAGTGGAGTGGTCCTGGGGGGAGGACAATGGAGGAACTTTTCTTTTACTTTTCAAAGAGATGAGTGTACTCTGGGGAGGGGTGGGCATGGAGAAAAGTGCAACAATGAGTGAATGGAAATCCAAAGTCTCTGTAAATTTTCATTAAAATTAGTAAAAGAAAGAGGAAGATTGGCGATGCATATGGGGATGCAAATTAGGATTCCTCAGCAGAGGTGTCTAAGAGGAAGGGGATTCTTGGAAGCAGGTCGAAGGGAGGAAAATTTGGTGAAAAGCAGGAGGCAGAATGACTTTGGTTACAACGAAGCTTTTGTAATATGTGATAACGTTTTGTTAGCATTGGGTTCTGTTGCTGACCCAACTGCTTTAATTAACACTGTAGTTCCTTGCGAGCCACGATCACAGGGTCTGTTGACTTTATCACTTAGCCCTAAGAGAGATGCTCCACTGTGTTACTTGGTTTTGAGGTTCCACCTGATTTTGCTTCACATTTGGCATCTCTACTGCTCAGGCTCCTTGCTGCACATATGTGTCTCTCTCCTTCAACCTCTGCCTTAAGGCATTGCTGAATACATGGTGAATCTCCTCCCTTTTCTTCTCTAGCCCTAGGATCCAGTCTACAAGTGACAGCTTGTCCACATACCTTGTCTCAACATCACCATGTACCCATCTCACTTCCTCACTATGACAGTCCTTTAAAGAATCCGACACAGAAAGAGGAGAAGCTTAATAAGGTCTAAAGATTAAAACTCTAGAGCTGGGATGGAGCCTCTTTTCTTCTAATACCTACCTGTGTGTGTTCAGCAAGTTACATAACTTCTCTGTGCCTCAATTTCCTTTTCTTGAAAATGTGGATGATACAAGTACTGCAAGATAGTGCAAGTAAAGTGCTTATTTGGTGCTTAATAAAAGCCTAGCATGCTTGCGATCATTTCCATTTGAAGATGAGGAAACTAAGATTGCATGGTTCATTCAAGGCTGGAGCCAGCAGACAGAGGGATTTGGGTTTTCTCACATGCGGAAACTTGACATGGACTTAGCTCAGCCTTCTGACTCTGGACTTGGACAGTGAGGCTCAAAACTCTACCACTTTCCAGCAATAAGACCTTGTGCAAGTTACTTAACATTTCGATGCCTCAGTTTCCACATCTGAAAAGTGGGGACAATGATAGAATCTCCAAGGGAGATGGTTGTTGTCAGATTCATCAAAGTCAATACCAGGCAGGGCGAGGCGGAGGTGAAATCCTGAGGGCAGAGTTATGTGGGCAAAATGAAGAGTTGAAGAAATTAGGAAAGATTCAGTGGGGCCCTGAACGGGTGAGGTCATGATGGGCATGAATCAATGGTATTCATTTCATTGAACACAATGTATAGGAATGATATTATGAAACACAATGTGAATACAAGAATGTGTGAAGCACGGTGTTATAAACAAAACACAAAGTATACAAATTTTGTATGAAAAACAATATAAAATAAAATTTAAATTTTTTTAAAGTTAACACATGTGATGCATTTGGGGAAAATCCTGACATGTGGTGATCACATGTAAATTTGACTTTGATTGATGGTGAAGAGATTGAGATTGTACACAGCTTTAGTTTGCTTGGCTCTGTAGTCAACAGTCTTGGCACCAGCAGCCAGGAAATTAAAAGGCACATTGCCATGGGAAAGTCTGCTGTTAGGGACCTCTCCAAAGTACTGAAGAGCAATGGTGTCTCTCTGGAGACTAAGGTGCGTCTGATACAGGCCATGGTCTTCGCAATCACCTGTTATGCATCAGAGAGTTGGACAATGACCAAGGAGGATAGAAGGAGAATTGATGCCTTTGAGCTGTGGTGCTGGAGAAGAGTATTGAGAATACCATGGACTGCTAGGAAAACAGACACATTTGTCCTGGAAAGGGTTAAACCGGGTGGCTCCTTGGAGGCAAGGATTCTGAGGCTCTGTCTAACATACTTTGGACATGTTGTGAGGAGAGACCGGTCGGTCCTTAGAGAGGGACATCATGCTTGGGAGGGTGGAGGGACAGCGCAGGAGAGGAAGGCCCTCTATGAGGTGGATTGATTCAGTGACTGGGATAATTGGAATGGGATTGTCAGAGACAGTGCGATTGGCACAGGACAGAGCGGAGTTTAGGGCTGTTGTACATAGGGTCGCTATGAGTCGCAAGCAACTCGACAGCACATAACAACAACAACAACAAGATGAACACATTAACATGAAAGGGATCATGGGAAACCTGTCTTGTTATTGCTACATAATCATTTTTAATGGCATCTTAGTAAACACTGAGGAGCTCTCATGGCCTGAAAATGCCGCACATCTCCAGGGCACAACTCCTGGACTGGAGCAGCTCCCAGGGAGAAGGACAGGCAGTTTCCTCCCATCCTGATTCACGGCCTTGGAATTCCACTGTGGGGCCATAGTGACTGTGACAATGACTCTGCATTAGAACTGAATTGATGGCAGTGAGTAAACACGCTTGTTGTATGCCATTGAGTCACCTGCGACTCATAGCAACCCTATGTTCAACAGCCCTATACCCTGCTCTATCCTGTGCCAATAGAACTGTCTCTGACACACCTACCTCCATTATCCCAGTCACTGAATCAATCCACCTCATAGAGTGTCTTCCTCTCTTGCACTGTCCCTCCACCCTCCCAAGCATGATGTCCCTCTCCAAGGATAGATCCTGTCTTGCAACATGTCCAAAGTATGTCAGACGAAGCTTCAGAATCTTTGCATCCAAGGAGCAGCCTGGTTTAACCCTCTCTAGGGCGAATCTGTTCATTTTCTTAACAGTCCATGGTATATTCAATACTTTTCTCCGACACCACAGCTCAAAGGCACGCAGCATGCATTCAACCAGCATCTCCTTCCAGAAGTAGCTCCTTCCAGCCTCCACCTGGCTGTCATTGTAACCAAGCTAGAACACGAGGACAGCCACGTACGTCTCTCCACCACCCCTTGCCAGAACAGCAGCAATAGCAACACCAACTAGGAGAGAGCAGATTCAAATTAAAGCCACAAGTCTCTGGCAGGAGACAGCCTGCTTGCTTATTTTGCGTAGGTTTTGGCTGTTCAGTTATTGTGTTAATTTGACCTCTCGGCTCTCCCTCTGGCATGTAGCCATTCACTCTCTAAATCTTGGAAGATGACAAGGTTCCCATAATGTGTGCTAAGGTGGAAAAGACAAGCACCCGTAAGTTTTCCAGCAGAGAGAAGGAGATATTTTCCCCATGAATGACCCCTCTTCCTCCCAACATATGGGAAACACCCTCAAAACTCTCAAAATAAGAGGTAACCTTTCCAGGGGTCACACATGGCCAGAGACAATTCCAGCCATAATTGAACCAGAGGAGGGTGACTTCTGAAATACATCAAGTATGTTGTTGCTGTTGTTTTGTGTCAGCAAGTGAACTATGACTCATAGCGAACAAATGAGAACAGTAGCTCTGAACTCTGTCCTGTCCTGAGCCAGCCCCACTGTCTCTGACACACCGACCTTCATTACCCCAGTCACTGTGTCAGTCTATCTCATCTGGTCTTCCTCTCCCACGCTGACTCACCTCCCTTCCAAGAATGATGTCTTTCTCCAAAGACTGGTCCTTCCTGGCAACATGCCCAAAGTACATGAGACAGCGTTTCAAAATCCTTGCCTCCAAGGAGCAATCTGGTTTCACCCTCTCCAGGACAAAGCTCTGTGTGTTCTTTGGCAGTCTATGATAACTCAGAGGCCTCTATATGGAGTCGTATAACTTAATATCCCACTCAGGATACAAATAAGATAAAGGGGAGTACTGTTAAGAATAACAACCAGATGGACGGGGAATACCAGGACATGAGAGCATCCATGTCCAATTATCCCCTCAGGCCCTGTTTCTGCTCCCAGCTCTGTGAATGCTTTGTAGCTGGGCCTCTTCATGAGAACCAAATATCATCTGGAGGCAGGTATAGCTTGTCCACACCTTAATCATTCTAACTTTTACATACAATATTGCAATGTTCTGACAAGGGCAAAGAAACCAAATATTCCTCCAAAACAGAAAAAGTATGCATGCTTCCTCCTTAGGGAACCACAGAGAAATGTCCCTACAGAACCAAGCTCCAGAGTCCATACAGAAATCCCAAATGCAGGATAAATGAATGATGATAAATTAGAATCATTCTAAGGATCCTAAGACAAGTAACATTGATCAAGTGCTTTCTCTATGCTGTTGTTGTTGTTAGGTGCCATTGAGTCGTAGATGACTCATAGAGACCCTATGAACAAAAGGCCTGAGCACTGTTCAGAGAGTGTCCGGAGGCAAGCCACTTTGGACAGGTGGTATAATAAGTGCTTTGAATGTGTTCTTCTTTCATCTGATCTTCACAATAACCCTGGAAGGGAAGGCATTTACCTACTCCAAATATCAGATGAGGAAACAGGTTTAGAAACTAGAGGTTTAGTTGTCTGAAGTCACAAAGGTGCTAAGTGGCAAGGCCAAGATTCAAATTGAAGTCTGTCTGTTCCAAGTCCACACTTTTAATCATTAACTCATTGCTATAGGGTAAAAAAAAAAGAACTCAAACTTGACCCACTATTGGGTTTCAGAGACTGTAAATAACACAGGAGAAGAATCTCAGTCTTTCTCCTAGGGAGCCGCAAGTGAGTTTGACCTACCAGAAAGATGTGGCTTTTGGGTTTAAAAGTGAAACCCCTATACAACAACTGTTGTAGTTGTTTTTGTTGTATGCCATCAGGTTGTAACTGACCCATACCTGACCCTCCAGTGGGTTTTCAGAGGCAGTAAATTGCACAGGAGGAGACTGCCCGTCCTGAGAGCAGCTGGTGGATTCGAACCATGTGTCTTTGGGATTGCTGTACACCTATGCATATATTATCTCTAGGGCAAAGGTATTATAATCCATATCTTACAGATGAAGAAGAGCCTGAGACTCAGAGAAGTTAAGTGATATTCAAGGTCACATAGCTCTTTACCTGCTTGATCTAAGATGTAAATGAAGGTAACGAAGCTCCAGAGAGCCTGTCCTCCACTCTCCGCTGCCTCTTAACTCCTCTGTTTTGTCAATTATCATGATGATAAAAAACTTTTCCTCTGGCATCATTTCTGTAAAGTTAAAACTCGGGAAAACACTTTCAAGTAATGTTTGCAATATTTTTGGTGGCCTAATGGTAAGAATCTGCCCTGCAATCCCGAAGGCATGTGTTTCAAATCCATCAGCTACTTTGCGGGAGAAGGATGGCCAGTGTCCTCCCGTGCAATTAACTGCCTTTGAAAACCCACCGGAGGGCCAGCTGTGCGTTGGTTCTGACTTGATGGTACACAACAACAACTTTGGAAGTTTACAAATTATATTGGTTTTTCATGTAATCATTCATACACTTTTTGGTTTAGAATATTGATTACAATCCAAGAATATAATTAATGAACTATAGTATCTAATAACATCTCGGTTCAAGGCCACCAGCCGCTCAGCGGCCTCTGAAAACCCACTGGAGGGTCAGCTATGGGTTGGTTCCAACTCCACAGTATGCAACAACCACCACAACAACATCGATATTGTATATTGTTTTTACTTTCCCAAGTTCATCAGTTTATTCATATTTTTTCTCCCCACTCTCTCTCCCTTATCATCCATGCTCATCCTTTAAATGTAATCATTGATTCAAGTTCTTGTTTTGACCAAAGCTTCCTCAGATTGTCACAGGAGGAGGCACATGCCATAACCTTCTAGAATTTTAAAGTTGATTCCATAAATATTTTATTGTAAAGCCTACAATTTCAAGTGCTGCCTTAATATCTTGGAGCCTCACAGGACCCCAAAGGTGGAACCACAAGGTACCTTTTTCTCCCTGAATATCCTCCCACCTGCAGGGATGCCTTTCCACCTGGCCTGATGCCCTAAGATTGCTTTCCTCACCTACTTTTCCATCTAATGGTCTTCACTTCCCTTCCGGCCTGGGGATCTAATTAGTCACATCCTCCCACAGAACCCGGGGAGCACTCCCCACTCCTGTTACTGTCAAGTCCACTTCCTACAGCCTTTCTAATTTGCTCTGCTCTCCAGTGCAACCCATGTGACCCTGCATGGGGTACAGTATCTTCCTGCCCTGGGCTTGGAGCATGTTGCTGTGAGATGCCACTGAGCCAGCTCTGACTTGTAGCAACTCTGTGTACAACAGGACGAGATCCTGCCTGATCCTGCATCATCCTCCCGATCTCTGCTATACACACCCTCATTATTGCAATCTTTGTGTCAATCCATCTCTTCGAAGTACTTCCTCTCCTTTATTAACCCTCTACTATTCTAAGTATTTTATCTTTTCCCAACTGTTGGCCCTTCTGTGTCCTGTCTCCATACCTTTTCAACCTATATGCAGAACAGATCATCTGGGAGGCTGGGCTCTTTGAGGAGAAATATGGAGTCAAGATTGGTGGAAGATCTATCAACAATCTGTGTTATGCAGATGACACAATCCTGCTTGCTGAGACTGAGGAGGACCTAAAGCAGTTGCTGCAGAGGGTCAAGGACTGTAGCCTTCAATATGGATTGAGGCTCAATGTCAGGAAGACAGATTCTCACCACTGGACCAATTGGCAGCAACAGGATGGATAATAAAGTAATTGAGATTGTTCACAGCTTTAGTCTGCTTGGCTCCACAATCAACACTCTTGGCACCAGCAGCCAGGAAATTAAAAGACTGTATTGCGATGGGAAAGTCTGGCTGTTAGGGACCTCTCTAAAGTATGGAAGAGCAATGGTGTCACTCTGGAGACTAACGTGCATCTTATACAGGCCATGGTCTTTGCTATCACTTGTTAAGTGTCAGAGAGTTGGACAATGACTAGGGAGGAGAGAAGGAGAATTGATGCGTTTGAGCTGTGGTGCTGGAGAAGAGTATTGAATATACCATGGACTCCTAAAAAAACAAACAGGTTTACCCTGGAGAGGGTGAAGCCAGGCTGCTCCTTGGAGGCAAGGATTCTGGGACTTCATCTGACATACTTTGGACATGTTGTAAGGAGGGACAGGTCCTTGGAGAGGGACATCACGCTTGGGAGGGTGGAGGGACAGCACAGGAGGGGAAGGCCCTCTATGAGGTGGACTGATTCAGTGACTGGGGTAATTGGGATGGGAGTGTCAGAGATGGTGCGATTGGCACAGGACAGAGCAGAGTTTAGGACTGTTGTGCGTAGGGTTGCTATGACTCACAAACGACTCGACGGCACAGAACAACAACAACATTGGCCCCTTCTGATAACGTGCCCAAAGGGTATAAGATGAAAACCCATCCCTCTTGCTTTTTAGGAGCACTTTGGCTTCATTTCTTCCAGGATAGATTTGTTTGTTTTCTTGGAAGTCCATAATATACTGTTCCTTTCCCAACACACAGTATGTGACTAGCAAACTGCTGTAGCCTTCCTCTGTGCAGTACAGAGTGTGGATTGGGTCATTACATTTTGTTTTGTGTGGGTTATGTAGGAGGCGATCAGAAGTAGTGACCAAGCTCTGAGGGCTTAGTGCTAAGAAGCTGGGCTGCAGTCTCAAAGGCACTCAGTTTGAATCCACCAGCTGCTCCATCGGAGGAAGACTGGTAGTCTTCTCGAGTGCTACTTAGTATCTTTGAACACCTGCCGCAGAGTCAGCTCTGGATTGGTCCTGACTCAACTATACACAATAACAACAACTGTGTCTTTTGGCTTTTCCTTTTTCCTTTGATCTGCACAGCTCTAGTCACAGAACCCCTGTGTCCTGAGAGGGAGTCATCATTCTCCCCATTTTACAAGCAAATGGCGACCTCTAGAGAGATCCCTCAGTTGTTGTCCCTGACCCCAACTGACCAGGAGCACCCCCTCCCCAAGGCCTTGGATCAACCAGCTTCCAACATGACAACAGCACATTTGATTCTCTTTCCCTCTAATATTATGCACATACACATACATACCCCCAAAGCCTTGCTATTTAAGAACTAAATATAGAACTGATTGCTGGGTTCAGTGTTTATTCTAATCCGTGCAGGTTCATAAAGTCCACTTTAGACAAAACTAAGGCTGACTCACATATGTAAAAGGAAATCAGTTCATATTTACAAGCTCCATAAAACCTGCTGCAAACACTTAGATAGAAAGATACAGCAAATGCATTTACAGTGTTACCCAAAGGTCTCCCTTCAGGTGTCTGGAGGAGGCTTGGAAGGGGCTGAATACCAAGCGTTTATAATAATGGCTCAAGTAATCTATGAGGGTAATAGATTTTAATTACTAAATGAACAGGGCAATCTGAGATTATTGGATTCAAATGGATTTTCCTGCACTTGCAAAACCATCACAGAATGTACTATAAATGGGCCTGATGGCATATTTAGGGGACCAGACTCATGAATACACACATACGCACACAGATCCCGTGGGAGGCTTGGGACTAGCCTCACTGCCTGTAGTGATTCAGCTATTGTTTATATTTCTAAAGTGCATTCTCTGTGTCCAGCCTGGTGCTTCCCAGGCTCATAATTCATTAAACCAGGACTCCTTGCATTTCTTCTTTGCTATGTCCTATGCTGTAGCAGGGGGAGGGATGAACAAGTTGGTCCCTTCCCTCAAGAAACTTTACCAAACAGAAACCAGTACAATGGTGTGCCTTGTAGCACTTTTCACAGTAGTCAAAAAGTGCATACAATGGAAATGTCTGTGCACAGAAGCATAATAAACAAAAGTGATACATACAATGGAATATGGCTCATCACAAAAACAAATGAAGTCCTGCTGCATGCCACAACATGAGTGAATGAAACCAGTCTCAAAAAAAAAAGCACTGTGTAACATTGCTTATACACAATTACAAAATATATAGACTGTTAGTAGTGACCAGGAGTAGGAGGTAAGAGAAAAGACAGAGTGTATTCTTGGATGCTATTCTTACTAATAGTAGTGGATTGTTTTGGAAAAGGAAAGATGATTGCACCACGTGAAAAAGTATAGTCAATGTCACTGAATTGCACATGTGGAATTTAATGAGATGGCATGTTTTTCTTTGTATATTTTGACCATAATTCAAACAAGAAAAAAAAAACACCCATGGGTTCACTGTGGATTAAGGAATAAATGCGTTTTAGGGGTCTGTTTGTCAAGAGGCACTGAAGCTCATTCAAGAAAGTTCAAGAAGAAAATGAATAAATATGAAAAACTATTAAATAGATAATTTAGATGAAGGGAATGGAATACAATAAGGTTTGATTAGATATTGTAATTCATCAATTGCATGAATCAATTGTAAAGACTGTTCTAAAATAAAGTGTCTAGGAATGATTGAAAGAAAGCTAAACATGATTTGTAAACTTTCACTCAAATAAAATTTTTTTAAATTAATCAACACTCAAGACACAAGGGGTTGGTTGTCAGGAAGACTAGCGTCTTGAAGAGTCCAGGTGCAGGGAGCACAGCTGGACTCCATTAACTTCTCCTTCCAGATCACCTCACTCGTCATTTCTCTAGACCCCTCTCATCTGCCTCACTCCACCAGCTCTCTCTGCGTCCACACAGTCAGTTGTGTACAGAGTTGGTTTGACAATTGAGACTTAATGCACAATTAAGAATTCACCCACAACCGTCAAGTCAATTCAGCTCATGGTGACCCATGTGTGACAGAGTTGAATTGCTCCATAAAGGCTTCTTGGCTATGATCCTCATAGAAGCATAAACTAGGCTTTGCTTCCATGACACCACTGGGAGGGTTAGAACCATTAATCTTTAAGTTCGTAGTTGATACACACCATTTGTGCAACCTAAGGATACAGGCCATGGTCTTTGTAATCACTTGCTATGCATCAGAGAGCTAGAAAATGACTACGGAAGATAGAAGGAGAATTGATGTCTTTGAGCTATGGTGTTGGAGTATTGAATATACCATGGACTGCTAAGAGAATGAACAGATTCACCCTGGAAAGGGTTAAACCAGGCTGCTCCTTGGAGGCAAGGATTCTGAAGCTTTGTCTGACATATTTTGGACATGTTGTAAGGAGGGACTGGTCCTTGGAGAGGGACGTCATGCTTGGGTGGGTGGAGGCATGGCGTAGTAGAGGAAGACTCTTGATGAGATGGAATGATTCAATGACTGGAGTAGTGGAGGTAGGAGTGTCAGAGATAGTGAGATTGGCACAGGATAGAGCAGGGTTTAGGTCTATTGTACATAGGATTGCTATGAGTCACAGGCAACTCGATGGCACATAATAACAACAAGGAATCTAGGTATCTGCCCAAATGCAAATAAACAGGAAGGGCCACTCAAACTTATGGCTTCCAAGTAGAGAAGGTATGAGCTGGGGCTCCTGGTTCTGTCGGCTATGCCCGTGGGGTTGGAGCTAGCCTGTGTTGAGCTTTAAGGTTGGTCCCCTGAATATTATTCTATCTTGACAAAAGAATTCATCTTAAGTAGACACAGCCCTTTGGAAAGGGGACGCATTTCAGACACTCCACCACCGGAGGTTTGCATATATAATCTCACATACAGCTTCTCTCAGGAACTAAGGAAGCCAGCCTAAAAGTGAAGTCAGGATTTGAAACCAGACAGCCTGGCTCCAGAGCCCAGACACTTAATCATCTGCCCAGGCTGCCCACATTCTCGAATCATCCTAGCATATCCGAGACAATTGCTCATAATATCCTCTTGGACGAGATAAAATATAAATATAGCTATCAGCTTTTATTCAAGTTCTAATTAATATTACTGGTAGAAAATAAAGAACAGCATATAAAACTGACAGTGGCTAAAACGGCACATGATAAATTTGGCTATAATTGAAAATTGACTGAAGAATCAAGCCTCGTTGACAACATTTAGATTTGCAAAATTGGGCCTGAGAAGACTGGCCCTTGAAGAGAATGAAGTCATTATGGCAAAAGCCAAGGCCGGACACAGCCAAAACAGAAAGAGTGATGAATCAAGATTTTATTGTAAAGTATTTATAGAAAAGTATCCCTCATAATCCAGATGAAAATTAAAATTATTGGAAATGTTACTGATGTTCCTACCAGATAACAAAACAAAACACCATATACCCCAAACCCCAAGAAATGAAACGGACTAAATTATATTTGCTCTGGAAAACTTTTTTTTGGGACAAAAAGTTTTATCATTCTAATCAAAATCACTTTCTATTTAAGCATGGGATCAAAGTGCTATTTGGGGTCCAATAGCAGGGAAGAGACTCCCCTAGGTTGCTGAGGAACACGTTTATAAATGGCTGCGTTGTATCTTAGAGGTCGGATTTGCATCTTAATCATGCTGCAACACAGCGCATGGAGTGAGATGACGCAGGGCATGTCCTCACATTCTGTGAGAATTGCTGGTGGATTGATTGATTGCTGTTGTTGTTGTTGTTGTGTACCATAGAGTCAGGACTGACGCATACCTGACCCTCCAGCAGGTTTTCAGAGGCAGTTAATCGCATGGGAGGAGATTGCCCATCCTTCTCCCATGGAGCGACTGGTGGCCTCGAACTGTGTGCCTTCAGGATTGCAGCTCAGCTTCTTCTTGCCACTAGACCACCAGAGTTCCCTGATTGATTGCTATTGACGCAAATATACGGTATTCCTCACTGGGGCAGGGGAAAAATGTTCAGACACAGTGCTTTAAATATTGAGATCTGCTGTAACCTCCTATGTCTAATTTCACAGTCTCCACCCTAGATATTTAAATATCTGTAACTATTCATCACTTGAACAAAAGTTATACAAGTGTTCAGGTCTTTTGTTCGTAGAGTCGTCATGAGTCGTCTACGACAACAACAACAACATTCATTTCTTTCCCCATTCTTGCCATCATATCTCATCTGAATGACTTCCTCATTTAGCATCTCATTTCACTTTTACCTTTGTACAATTATTCTTCATTCTGCAGCTGGAAAGACTGCTCCAAACCCTAAGTCAAATTATGGGTTTTTTTTTTCTTTGCTTAAAACCATTCAGTGGCTGCCAGTTGCATTTACAATAGAGTAGAAACTCTTCAGCCTTGTTTATGAAGCCCTTTACAATCTGACTGTTGCCTGCTTCACCATACGTGTCTTGAACCACCACCCCATTTCTCACCTGACTCCTCCTGTGTATCGTTTATCTTGGCTCCTGTTCACCCCACTTCAAAGCCTTCACCCCCACTTCAAAGCCTTCAACTGCACAGGCAGTTGCCTTGGCCTGAAGCACTCTGCTCCCTGCTCTTGTCCAGATTTCGTCTCAACTTTTAGGTATAGCTTAAATGTCAAATCCCTGGAGACGTCTTTTCTCCTTTTCCTTTTTAACACTTTAAGTTCTCATAATAAACGTGTTTTCCAATCAATAGCTCATGTACAAAAGGATCCGTGGCCTGGACTTCAGTCCTGGCAATGTTATCAACAACCCTTCGCTTGTTCCTCGCCTGAGTTGTGTGTTTCGTGCATCTGGTTTCCCTGTCTCCCCCTTTAAGCTGGTCTTTGGTTTGAGACCAATATCATCCTTTTGGTCTTGTAAAGTTAACTGTTTTAAAGCACATGTTCTTCATGGGGGGGGGGGTGTTGTATAGTCTCATCTATTATTTGGCCTGAAAAGTAGGCTCTGGGAATGCCTTTAATTTCAAGTTAATTGGAAGGTTATCTCAAGACAATAGTGTTTTGGGTTCCTCAGATCTCTTTCAGACCAGCAAGTCTGATTTGTGGGGCTTTTTGGTTTTGTTGTTGGTCCCCTCCTTCCCAGTTGAAATTTCATTTTATATACATGTGTGTGTGTGTGTGTGTGTGTGTGTATAAAATTTTAATTTTTTTACCTATACTAACAAGGACCTTCTCTTGGGATCTCAGCGTGGTTAATAGTGATAGTTGTGCACCATCCAGTTCTGGCCTAGGTTGGGGCAGCCTGTAGTTCATGTGGTTGATATTAGTCTTTTGGATTAATTGCTTCCTGAAGTCTTCATATTCCTTTGTGTGTAGAGAAGTCTCTTCTCAATACTCCCACCCTCAGCAATTACGGAAACCACCTAGTCACTGTGATCACATTGTGTTTTAAACTTTACTGCTACAGCTCACCTTTTCTTTGTTTATTGAATTGTTGACTGATCTTCCATTATGTTAAGCTTAGTAAGAGTAGAAACTTATTTTATAATCTTTTTAAAATCATTTATAATCTTTTAACACTCAATAAATATGTATAAGTAAATAAATTAATGGATAATCAAATGAACCAAAAACTTTCTAAGACTGGTGATGTTTTAGAAGCTAATGTTGAGAATACCAAAGAGAAAAGAGATGGACAACTCTTTTTCCAACCCAAGACACTCCTGAAAACTCCCTTTCTCTCCAGAAGTCAAATATATGCCCTGTGGCTTAACCCTGCTCTTTGCTTCCACTGCAGTAAATGACACTACACTTAACTCTAGATTCCAATAATACCCGTTCATGCTACTGTGTTGTGCTTTGTGTTATTGTATCTTTACAACTAGAATAATCTCCCTTCTAATTTTCTCAACTATAATAGGAAAAGTTTGGATGACATTTTTGTGGCTGAATAGCTATTTTATACATGATAGGAGTTCAGGATGGGCAGTGATCTTAGAGGTCACTTTTTTCAACGCCTTTGGTGGAAGCTGAGCAAATTCTTCCTTTTTCATTCTCAGACCCCAGTTATTTGGACATTTCATTATCATCCTTTGGTTTGTCTTCTCAAACTGCCATTTAAAATCTTCAGTTCATTTCTTTTATTTCAGCATCTCTTCCCTTTGTTTCAGCTTCTCAAAGCTCTAGTGCATTTTTTTTTTTTTAGTCTTTTCTGACATCCGTTTAGGTTTTTCTTATTTGCAGTGACCTTCAGCTCTCTTTATGGATGAAGTCTTTGATGTCATCCCACATGTCATCAAATCTTTGATCATTAGTGTTCAATGGCTCAAATCTATTCTTGAATTATTTTTTAAATTCAGGTAGGATAGACGCAACTACTTCAGTTGTTGAGGACTTGTTTTTCTTTTCTTCAACTTAAATTTGAACTTGCACATGAGTAAACTGATATGTTCTGCAATCTGGCCTGGTTTAACTCCTGATACTGGGCTTCTCCCTGGAAGCAGGAGCGGCATCCACCTCCGAAATGGCTTGCCTCCGGAAACTCTATGTACAAACAGTGCTCAGGCCGTTCGTTCATAGGGTCGCTATGAGTCGTCTACGACTCGATGGCATCAAACAACAACAACAACATTGGGCTTCTCCAGTGATTCTTTCCACGGATCTAGACAATCTTTGCAGCCCACCAAGTCTACACAGGGGACACATAAGTCTATGTGTACCACCATCATCTGCATTTCTTAAAAAACATATTTGCTATGAATAGATAATTGAATACACAAAATTCAATCATTCGCTCTCTAGCATGATTTCTGTACCCAGTTCCATAATTTCCAACTACTGTTCCTTCTGCTTCGTTTCCAACTTTTGCATTTTAGTCACCAATTCTTTTTTCTTTTTTAAAGATTTTTTCTTATTTGTGTGTGTGTGTGTGTCTTTGTGTGTGTGTATGTACCATCAAATAGGATCTTACTGGCACAGGAGGAGATTGTCCCTCCTTCTCCAGCAGAGCATCTGGTGGATTCAAACCATGCACCTCTGGTATTGCAGTGCAGCTTCTTGCCACTAGGCCACCAGAGCTCACCCAGTCACCAATTCTTATCAATTCAACTTGACTACATATGTCTGGCTGCAAAAGTTGGTAGAATTCCTCAATTTCCTCCCCTTTGGCTTTAGCTATTGGTACATATATTTCAATAACAGTCATGTTAACAGATCTTCTTTGTATGCATATGGATATTATCCTATCACTCACAGCGTTATATTTCAGGATAAGTCTTGAGATGGTTCTTTTTACTATGAATACAATGCCATTCTTCTTCAATTTTTTTGTTCCCAGACCGTATGATTGTCTGATTAAAAATGGCCAATGCCAGTCCATCTCAGCTCACTAGTTCCTAGAATGTCAATCATTATACATTCCATTTCCTTTTTTACAACATTTAATTTTCCTACATTCATATTTCATACATCCCATGCTCTAATTACTAACTGATGATTACTGCTGTTTCTCCTCATATTTTAGTACCTTCCACTCTAATTCTTTGCCTCTCTTACTTACTATGTCTAACAATGTCCCTCTGATTTGTTCATAGGATTTTTAAATGTCAGTAATTTCACTGATATCTGGTCATCATCAGTGACTTGCCTATTTGGAATCAGGAAATGTGGACGTCAGGGATGTATGCTTTCTCCATATCCATTGAATCGGCGTGCTGAGCAGATCATTTGAGAAGCTGCACTTTGTGAGGAAGAGTGTAGCACCAGGATTGAAGAAAGATGCATTGATAACTTTCATTATGCAGAAGATACAATCTTGTTACAATCTTGTTTGCCAAATGTTAAGGAGTACTTGAGGTGCCTGATGCAGAAGATCAAGGACTTCTGTCTTCAGTATGCATTACATCTAAACATCAAGAAAACAAAAATCCTCACTACTGGGCCAAGGGACAACATCTTGACAGATAGAAAGAAGATTGAAATTGTCAGTGATTTCATCTTGCTTCAATCCACAATCAGGAAGTCAGGAAGTCTGGAAGCATATAGCATTGGGAAAGTCTGCTGTCAGGTACCCTCCAAAGTCCTGGAGAGCAACTATATCAGTCTAAAGACTGAGGTGTGCCTGATTCAAGCCATAGTCTTTCCAATCACCTGTTATGTGTTTGAGAGCTGGACAATGAATAAGAATGACAGGAAAAGAATCCAGTTGAGTTGCGGTGTTGGAGAAGAGTGCTAAATATCCCATCGACTTCCAAAAGAATGGATATGTCTTATAGAAAGTACAATCAAAGTGCTCCTTGGAAGCAAGGGTGGTAAAATTTCATCTCATATCCTTCGGGCATGTTATTAGGGGAAGGTATTCCTTGAAAAGGGACATCATGCTTGAAAAGATAGAGGGTCAGCAAAAGAGAGGAAGACTCTCTATAAAATGCATAGACATAGTGACTAACAATGGGCTCAAGTATGTCAGAGATGATGGACATGGCACAGGATCTGTTATTCATAGGGTCGCTGTGAGTCCTATTTGACTTGATAGCACTTACCAACAACAGCAACACCACGGTAGAAGGAAGAGAACTGAAGAACTGGAGATATCAAGAGACTGGCCCAAGGTTTATACAGCTAGTCAGACACACAGAACTGGTCCTCCACCCCTGCTGTCCTGGTTTTTAGGCTAATACTATTTCTCCTTCTTTCACCATAGAGCCAGCATTGGAGCTCTCGTCTGTTTGATTCCAGAAGCCTGTGCTTTTTCCAGGAGGCCATACACCTTTGGAATGTGGCAGCAGAAAAAGCCTTGTTTTATGCTGGTTTTTCTCTAGAGGTTACTGGAGCCTGAAAGCTGAGTGGAGTTCAAGAGGAAGACGGGAATGTTGGCATTCCCTGCAAAAGGCAAGTGACCCTTACAGCTTTGGCCCCACATGAGAAGTCTGAAGATGTCATGCTGTATTCCTGGGATATTTCCACGCATTACACTCAATATCAAGAAAACAAAGATTCTCACCACTGGGCCAACTGGCAGCATCAGGATGGATGGTGAAGAGATTTGAGATTGTTCACAGCTTTAGTTTGCTCGGCTCCACAGTCAACACTCTTGGCACCAGTAGCCAGGAAATTAAAAGATGTATTGCAATGGGAAAGTCTGCTGTTAGGGACCTCTCCAGAGTACTGAAGAGCAATGGTATCACTCTGGAGACTAAAGTGTACCTGATAGAGGCCATAGTCTTTGCAAGTACTTGTTACGCATCAGAGAGCTAGACAATGACTAGGGAGAAGGAGAATTGATGCCTTTGAGCTGTGGTGCTGCAGAAGAGTATTGAATATACCATGGACTGCTAAGAAAGTGAACAGATTCATCCTGGCGAGGGTTAAACCAGGCTGCTCCTTGGAGGCAAGGGTTCTGAAGCTTCATCTGACATACTTTGGACATGTTACAAGAAGGGACTGGTCCTTGGAGAGGGACGTCATGCTTGGGAGGGTGGAGGGACAGCACAGGAGGGGAAGGCCTTTTAAGAGGAGGATTGATTCAGTGACTGGGGTCAGGAATTAAGTATGTAAGAGACAGTGAGATTGGCACAGGACAGAGCAGGGTTTAGGGCCGCTCTACATAGGGTCACTATGAGTCGCAGGCAACGTGAAAGCACATAACAACAGCACTCCATTGGATGGGGTGGGCAACTTACCATGTCCAACATTAATCAACCAACAGACTTGGAAAAGCCCAAGAGAATCTATCAAGAAAGATTGGCCAGAAATAAAAGAGAAAGATGCTCATTAAACATTTACATTCTAGACCTAGTGCACCCCTTGTTGATCAGTAGAAGCATTTGCAGAGCAGTATTTCCCACTGCTTCTGGGGAGAGCAGCTTCCCCAGGCCCTGGGCAGAGCCTCCTCCCCAGTAACCTGCCTCTGGTTCCTGCCACAGCAGGAACAGATGCTATTTCCTTTATTTGTCTGATAATGATATCATTTACCTTGCAGATTCCTTTGGCTGGTTTTTGTTTTATATGCTACAAGAGTTCTCAATTAGCCTCTCTCCTCCACCATCTGCTGCTGAGAAGATGGTGTTCACGACAAGCATTTACAGAGACTCCCTTCCCTCTTCATTCAGGACACAGGGAGGAGAGGATGGAGACTGGATGTCAAGTCAGAATCACCTGGAGTTCGCAGTGAGGAGACCAGAGGTGAGGGAGAGGGTTAAGGTCTGAGGTTTTACTGGTAGGTGAGAGAGGTTGCTGTAGCTGTGAGGCTGATTCATGGTCATAGACTTCAGAATTCTCTAGTTGACCTCTGTCTAGCAAACCTAGCATCATTCTCTTCTTTCCAAATCTCAGCTAAGCAAGAGCCTTGGCATAAGCAAGGGCAATTTGTTGTGTACAGTGACGATGGCAGCAGACGGGGTGTGATGATTGAGCCTGTGTGTCAACATGGCTGCCTCTGGTTTGGTATTTGTATTGAGGTCTTTCCACTAACAAGGTTTATTGTGCTTGTAATCCTTCTCTTGACGGGATTTGCTGGGCTAGTCCTTTGAGGGACAATTTCATTAGGACTATCACCTGCATCAAGTCCAGAAGGAAGGCCGATGGAACTGGCTTGTTTTTGTAGCTTAATCTTAATCTTGCATTAGGCTCATTATTTCTTTGGTTCTTTTAACTTGAGCCAAAAACTTGCCTTGCCTGCCTTGGATTTACCATTCTCTTCAGGCATGTGAGTCATTTGGTTTAGATAAATATTAATCTCTTCATCTCTCTAAACTGATATATATTGTTGTGTGCTATGAAATTGGAACCAACTCAGAGCTGACCCTCCAGTGGGTTTTCAGAGGCAGTAAATCTCAAAGGAAGAGATTGCCCATCCTTCTCCCTCAGAGCACCTGGTGGATTTGAACCACATGCCTTTGCCTTCGGGGTTGCAGCACAGCTTCTTACCACTGTTGTTGTTATGTGCCATCGAGTTGCCTACGACCCCTAGAAACCCTACTATGTACATACAGTAGCTCTGAAGCCTGGCCTGGCCTGAGCCAGTCTCACCAATTCCAACCCTCATTGCCCCAGTCACTGTGTCGATCCTTCTCATCTGGGGTCTTCCTCTTCCGTGCTGTCCCTCCACCCCTTTGAGCATGATGTCCTTCTCCAAGGACTGGTCTCTCTGGCCACAAGCCCAAAGTATATGAGACAGACGGAGCTTCAAAATCCTAGCCTCCAAAGAGAAACTTGGTTTCACCCTCTCCAAGACAGACTTACTTGTTTTATTGGGGGTCCATGATACGTTCAAGACTCTTCTCCAGCACAACTCAAAGGCATCAATTCTTATTCTATCAATCTTAGTCATTGTCCAGCTCTCTAAAGCATAATAATTGTGAAACCATGGCCTGGATTGGGCACACCTTAGTCTCTAGACTGACATAGTTGCTTTTCAGCACTGTGGAGAGGCCCTTGACAGCAGATTTTCCCAATGCAATTCATCCTTTGATTTCCTGACTGCTGGTTTTAAGCATGTTGATTGTGGAGCAAAGCAAGCTGTAATTACTAACAACCTCAGTCGCTTCTCTATCTATCATGATGCTGTCAGTTGGCCCAGTGGTGAGAATCTTTGTCTTCTTGATGTTGAGCTTCAATCCATATTGAAGACTACAGTCCTTGACCTTCTGTAGAAGACACCTCAGGTCTTCATCAGTTTCAGCAAGCAAAATTGTGTCGTCTGCATAACATAGGTTGTTGATGAGTCTTCCTCCAATCCAGATGCCACATTTAGGAAGCAGGGCATTATGAGAAGAAATGATCTATTCTACATATAGATTGAAAAGGTATGGAGACAGGATGCATCCCTGACTTACTCTTTTCCTGATTTTGAAGTATGCAGTGTTTTCTTGCTCTGTTCTGAGGACTGTTTCCTGGTCCAAGTATAGGTTTTGCATAAGCACAATCAAGTGTTCTGGGATTCCCATTTTCCTCAAGGTTAGCCACAATTTGTTGTGATCCACACAGTCAAATGCCTTTGCAGAGTCAATGAAACACAGATAGACATCCTTATGCTCCTCTCTGCTTTCTTACCAGTAGACCATCATATAATCATACAATCATATATATATATATATATATATAATTTCAATGGGTTTTTGTTTGTTTTGTTTTCCAGCCTAAGACAGATGGTGAGATGGTTCCAAACTTGCAAAGGACCTAACATTTGATCCACATTTTCCCAATGCATTTTCTTTAGAATACTTATCATTAACACATGTTTCATTGAAATACATATTGATTAAACAAAGGAAACAATTCCACTCCTAGGTGGTAACCCAAAAGAAATAAGAGTATATATCCATATAGAAGTGTATACGCATGTGTGTAGTCGGTTGGTTTTTTAAATGGCAAACACTGGAACCACCCAAATGTCCAGCAGCTGGTCAGTGAGTAAACAAAGGGACGTAGCTGTACACTGGAAGGCTGCTTGGCAAGAGAAATGAATGAGCTATTGGAATTGGCAACATTATGGCACCTCAAACAACCCTCTGCTAAGGAAAATATCCAGAGACACCCAAGTCTGGTTCAATATGTGGAGATTTTAGAAAAGGCAAATAATTATTGACCTGAGGTCAGTGATCAGCGTGGCTGGGCCCTAGACGAGAGGCTTGACTGCAAAGAATCATGAAGGTGGCTCTTGACTGACAGAAATGCCCTCTGTCTTGATGGTACAGGTTACAGGAATGAACACATTTGTCCAGATTCATGAATTTTACCCTTAAAATAAGTTCATTTTATTGTATGTCAACCAAACCTTAGTAAGATTATCTTTAACAAAGAGATGGGGGGTTTGTTCGTTTTTTTGTTGTTTTGGGATTGTTTTTTTTTTTTAAATAACCGCAGCCATTCTCAGTGCTTTAATTTAATGTGTGGATTCTAAAATTTCGAGAAGGCACAGCAATGTGCAAGGTTTCCCAAACTCACTCGACATCGCATTCTTAAAAGACAATTTACAGGATCCCAATTAAAATCTTAAGGAAACAGAGAACAAAGCATTAGAAGATTGTGAATCTGGATAAAACCTTGCTCTCATTATCCTCTTGTTTTTAAACTCAAGCATCTGCAAGCAGGGAAGTCCCTTCAGTGTGACATCTTCATGGAAATTGGCTTAGTATATTATTTTCTTCCATTAGGTAACCAGGTGTCAGCATATGGACGATGGTTCTGAGAGGGGTACCAACAGAGGAATCAGGAACTAGATCCTGATTGAGCTGTCTGCATGGGGTGGTTGTCTGTCCATCCACTCTGGCAAGTTCCAGGAAAATGAGTTACGAGTGTTCCATCTGCAGAAGGAGCTCCCAGACAGCTTACTCCTGTCAAGAGCTGTTTTGTCTGGAGGTCCTACTTCCCTCCTCAGTTACTTTCTCCTCTTATGTCTGACTGCTTCTTCCTAGTTGGAGATCAAGCTTAGAGTACCCAAGAGACTGATCACTGATAAGAGAAAACCACTCTCTACTTGTAGTCCCCTATCCCTGGCTTCTCAAGGGTTTTGTTAAGAGAAGGCTGTCAAAGCCCAAGAACTTTCTTTGAGACACTCCACGTTTAAGGGAACTTTGCCTCTCCGAAGTTGAGGTCAGGTGCAATCCCATCAACATTCAGCCAGAGTGGTCACCAGTCTGTCCAGCTGTTCCTCCCCAGACTTGCTGGCCACCAGAAGGGGCTCTGCACTCGCCCCTGGAGTGCTCATGGGTATCAGCAAAGGAAAGACTCTTCTACCTCATTTCAGCTCAAGCCACGTCCCAATTTTCCTAGCCTTTGAAGGGCTTGCCCTGTCTCTCAGAATCACAGGAAAACCAGTCGCGAGAGAGCATCCCAGAGATGCTGCTTGAAACATGCTTGTTTTGTTAAGTGGCTGGTTGGCTGGTCCAGCCAGCTCTACTCTCACCGCCTCTCTTGTCTTCCTGTGACAAGGCCATCTGGCACCTTTCCAGAACAGACATCTCCAGAGAAGCAGAGCTCAGATCCAAGATTGGGATTTTAGTCTGTCTGATTCCAGAGACTGCACTTTTAATTGCTTTACTATCCCGTTGAGTTCCTTCCTCGTCTCACTTAGAAAGGGTGGCAGACCCAGCAAGGGTCTCCTTGCTGCTTTGTGTGGGCTGATATTTCCTGTATTCCATGCACTCTGCAGCAAAGACACAAAAGCCCCAAACCTGACAGTGCCCGAGAGACTGATCAAAGCAGATGACACATGATCGTCCTTTGCCCCAAGCCCCTTAGCCCTGGCTTCTCAAGGGGTATGTCTAGAGAGGGTCCACGAGAGCCCACAAACTTTGAGACACTCCATGTTTAAGGAAACTTTGTCAAATTGTTTGGCTACCCGCCACTGGAACTTCTTGAGTCTTCATTTTCTAGTGCTGCTATGAAGGAAAATATCAAATGGGGAAGGACTTCTCTGTCTGTCTGCTCTGAAGGAAAAGTTATTTTCTATTCTCAATTTTTATTTCTAGGTTCTTGATGATCTCATGGTGATGATCCTTCGCTTCTAGTTTCTGTTTGTGTTTGCCGGCTTGTTTAATCTGCTCTTTAATGTCTCAAAAAAAGATTGAATTAAGAACACTTTACACTAATACTGGGCCAATTCAAAAGCACACATTAATAACACCTCGCTAAAATAATACAGTTAGCCTTACTTACTGTCATGATTTCAGTAGTTATTGGGTCCATCATTTGCATGTGTGGAACTATTCAAATAGAGTAGAAATTGATGCAAATATACATTAGTAATTGAAACTCTGAAGTATGACTCTAGAAAAACTGAAAGTGGTAAAAAATGAAACGGAACCTTTAAAGATCAATTTCCTAGGCATTAGTGAGCTGAAGTACACTGATATTGGCCATTTTGAATCAGATAATCATATGGTCTCATATGATACAATGAGGCATTTAAGAGAAATGACATCCCATTCATTGCCAAGCGGCAGCTATTGGGGCAGAACGAAGGATACTGGTTTAAAATCAGCAAAAGTATTTATCAGAGGTGGATCCTTTCACCGTATTATCCAGTCTTTTTTGCCAAGTGGATAATCTGAGAAGCTGGAATATATATAAAGGAGAATGCTACATCAGGATTGAAGAAAAACTCATTAACAACCTGTGAGATGTGGAAGACAAGATCTTGCTTGCTGAAATAAAGACTTGAATTTTAATTTGAAGAACAAAGATCTTCATTGAGGAATGTTGAAAACCGAAGCCTTAGAGCAGACTCCAGGTCAACATAAAACTAAAATCCTCACAACTTGAACAATAAAAACCATCATGATAAGCTTAAGAGATCAAAGCTGCTAAGGATTTGATTTCTTTTGACCCATGATTAATACCCATGAAAGCAGCAGTCAATAAATCAAATGATGATGTGCATCAGGAAAATCTGTTTCAAAGGCCCCTTTATGAAAAGACATTGAAGACTAACGTATGCCTGACCCAAGGGTCATGGTGTATTCATTCCGTCTCCTTGTGTGCATATGAGCGCTGGAAAGCCAATAAGGAAGACTGAAGACAAATCAGTGCCTCTGAAGTGTGGTGGTAGCAGAGAACATTGCACACACCATCCACTACCAGAAAAACAAGCCAACCTGTTTTGGAAGAGGGAGAGGCAAAATGTTCCTTAGAAGAGAAGATGTGGAGACTCAGTCTCATAGACTGTGGTCATGATTTCAGGAAGGACAAAGCCCTGGAGAAAGATACCAAGCTTAGGAAAATTAAGTCTATGAAAATGAGGTGTTTAATACATGTTGGGAAATGTGGAGGATCAAAGGAAGAGAGGAAGACCCTCAACAAGATTAATTGACATGGTAACTGTAACATTGGACTAGAGCATATTAGAAATTACGAGGATGGCGTAGGCTGGGGAAGATTCAGATCTGTTGTTCACAGAATTGCTATGTGTTGTAGTTGACACAAAGGCACTTAGCAAGAACAGCTTGTATTTAATGAACGAATAAAATACATTAATATGTATACGTGTGCACTTAAAGGACATATTAAAATAATTAAAGTTTAAAGGTGGCATATTAAAATTTTTTACAGTTGTTGTTGTAAACTTTAAAAAAAGAGACAGATATTCAAAACTAAAAGCAAAGCACAGATGTCCTAGATGATAAATCAAAGAACCGGTCATCATGGAATCAGTTCCAATTCCTGGTGACCCTCGCCTGCTTCAAACCAGATCTACAGGGTGTGCAGTGACCGTGACCTTCCCAAAGTAGACCTCCAGGACTTCCTTCTGGGGTGCTTCTGGGTAGATTTGAACTGCTAACCTTTTAGGTACTAGGTGAACACTTAACCTTAGGGACATGTAGCCACCCAGAGCAATAATACAAGGGCACGGTTGGTCCCACACCTGGGTCATCTCTGTAACCCTGGTTCCTGGCGTAGAGCTCACCTCCTATGAGGTGCTCATGGGTGTTGAATAAAGCGGTTGTGTGGTGGAGAGATGGCTGAGCCTCGGAGCTGCAACGTGCCTGACACGTGCACCATACGTGCACAATTCTTTCCCTAAGAGTCTCCTGGAGGAAGACTCCTCACAGCCACAGAATCTTTAAGGAAGCTGAGGAATTATCTAGTCTGGTCATTTCCAGTTTGCTTGTTCACAACAGACTCATTATTCCGAGTAGAACCTTCCTTCACATACTATAGGTGGAAGGGAAGAGGTGCTCCAAGCTAGGCCAGAAAGGAAAGTCCAGTTCTTTGCATTCAGCATTCCCTTTACCTGCCACCCACCAGGCACAGCCTATCCTGGGAGCTGTCAGTGCTCTGGTCCACCTCCAAGCAACCAGGAGAGACAGAGGTTCCTAAATACATTCAATTCTATTTCCAGGCATATGAAGGAGCCCTGGTTATAGTGCATAATGTATCAGGCTGCTAACCCAAAGGTCAGCAGTTCAAATCCACTGGCTTCTCTGTAGCAGAAAAAATGGGAAGTTTCCTCCACCAACTCTACAGCAGTGGGTTTGGTCTGGCTATTTTTATCGTTTGACCTCAGTGTCGTCCCAGGTCTATTTGAGACCTCTGCAGCACCCACCTCTGTCCTTACACATCCCTCCTTTTTTCCCCTTAAGCTGATGTGAGGAGGGCTTTTGTTATTCGCAACCAAAGCAGTCTTAATATCCTTAGCCCATCTATTGTCATGGCTCACACAGGCACCACTAAGCGTCTGCCTCTTCCCAGCATTCTCCAGACAAGCCCGGCTGGGAGCCTGTGGCTGAGGATGGAGAGGCAGCAGCAATCTGCAATCCAGCCCGTGACTCTCACTGACCAGCACGCGCCTAGCCTGCAGGGCAGGGGCACTTCACAGGAGCCAAAATCAAAGTTAACCCCCTTCCCTCCCTTGCAGCAAAAGAAAGAAGCAGAAAAAGAAACTCTTTCATTTGGGGCAAGATCTGAATGCAATTATAACCCAGCAGATCTCTGAGGAAATTGACAAGAGCCCATCCTTTGCACAAGGCCCGCTCTGATTTCATGCTCTCAAATTATTTTGTAAAGGGCATTAATATCAGCAAGCTGATGACTTCTAGCCATGAACAAATGGCGCTTTTTAATGTTTCTTTACACATAGCCCTCGGCCTTAGTGAAGCTGTCTTCTGCAAAGTCTTAGCAAACATTTACATTTCAAAACTCAACTGAAGGGTTGTTGCTGAGTTTTTCTTTATTATTCCCCTCCCTCTCTCTTATATGCCTGGACAGAAAATTCATATTTCATATGTTAAGTGATGTGTACCATTCCATTTCTAAGCCCTGGCAGGCCATTAGAATATCATGGCATCTGTTTTCAGACCTACAATTTAAAGATTGGTTTTGCAAGGGAGACAGAGAGAGGATGGTATAATCAAACACCAGTACCTATGCAGCAGGCTAGTAACAGCAGTGAATTTTCAGATCCTTTCTTCCTCTGTACCAGGAACTCTGGTGGTGTGTTGTGTTAGGTGTTTTGCTGCTAACTGAAAAGTCAGTAGTTCAAATCCACCAGCAACTCCATAGGAGTCCTCCCTAAAACCTCTATCAAAAAACCCAGGTGATAGAGACCTATTCATCCCTTGGGACCAGCTTCCTTCTTTCTCTCTTTTCTCTCTCTCCACGCCCTCCCCCTCCCCCCCGCACCTCTTTTTTTTTTAAATCTAAAACTGATAGACGTGCTTCTGTGCCTGGAGCCCCCTGCTCTGTGCCCTGTGGTTGGGATAGACCCATCTCTACATCTTCCTCAAGAAGCAATCTACTATCCTACGCCTTTCACACCTTGTCTCTCTCCAGGTGATTTCGACAGATGCACAGAGTGCAGGAGAGATGCTGACCAGAAAAGCACGTCAGGAGAAATCTTGTTACTGAGTTAGGGAAAAGCCACCAGGAAATGCAATCCATTCTCCCTAATGCTCACTCGCCCTGACAGCTCATCTCTCCGGCACATTTGTTCCCCAAATATTTATCTACCTTACATCCTCTTCAGGTACACAATGGGCCCTCCTGCCCTGACAGAGATGACATCAACCTGAGAAACGCCGTTTGCAGTGATGCGGACACTCCATTACTTTGAGAGTGGCCGGATGGGACTACAGGACGGCGAGTGAGAATCCCCAGGGCGTCTTTCAACTGAAGGATGCCTCTGCTTCCTCTCCATTCCCTCGCTGTCCTGTAGAGATGGGCACCAGCCCGCAGCATCAAGATGTCCACAGGAGGGAGGGAACAGCTCTCCCAGGAGTCTGCAGAGGACACACCAGGCTTCTCCTGAAGCTGCTCAGGGCTCTTCTCTCTGCACTGGTACCCCTACCCAGCTCTGCTACCTTGTCCCCAAAGAACTCCTTGAGCCTCACCTCTAAAATTTTTAGAAACTTGTCCTGCTTGCTTAGGTCCTACTGCGTTTCTCTGGGACGAATGAAGCACAATTTCTGATGGGGGTTTTTCCATCAGCCCCTAAGCAAACTGTACACAAGGCGATGGAAGAACACAAGGAGAGTCCTCAGGAGGACAGGAGCTGAGATGTGCAGCTTGTCATTACCCTCCCTGGAGTTGGGCATCACCCATGTGGATGATTAAACCAGCAAAGTGCACACAGGGCCGTGCTGGCCCACATGGCCATAGAAGACCTTGGTTTTCTTTCTTTTTCTTTTTGAATCCCAAGGGCAAATTACACAATAATGAAGTAAGAATGGGCATCCTTCTCTTTTAACTAGTCTGTAGTGATGAGTTTCATGTGGGCTTCATGACACGGTTTAAAACAACAACAACAACATGTGAAATCCCTGCTGACCAGCACTGGCTGGGTACTCCGACCCTGTCCCCTGTCAGGGATTGCAAGCTTGAAAAGAAGCTTTGGTTCTGTAAAGAGGTGCTGAGGGGTGAGAGAGAAAGAGATGCCAGGCACACCTAGAAGCAGAACCTTTGATGCGGTGAAAAACACATGGAATAGTTCACTACAGATTAGTAAGTAAGAACAAATAAGCCTGTGTTTACCTTGCTCCTTGGGGGCTCTGCTACTTCTCTTACCTCAGGTACATTAAGGAACTTGAAGTCGCAGCCAGCAGGCTTCAGCACAAGTGGAGGGAGGTGGAATCCGCAGAGAACAGAGCTGCAGACATACAGGGCCAGTTTATGGCCAGGTCTACCTGTGGTTGGATAAAGTTTTAGTTGACGCTTACAGACTCCCAAACTCTAGTATCATAATACTGTACTGCTAACAGAGGTAGTTGTGATTGTTGTGTGGCATTGAGTAAGAACCAACTCATAGCTGACCCTCCAGTGAGTTTTCAGGGGCTCCCAAGGAGCAGCTGGTGGGTTTGAACCAATGTGCCTTTGGGATTACAGCATTGCTTCTTACTCCTAGGCCACCAGCAGGTAGGATGCTCGTCTCCACCAGCGGCTCTGAGAAAGAAGAAACTTCTGAGCCTGTAAATCTTTATAGAAGGAGATGGCCCATCTTTCTTCCATGAAGCAACTGGAAGATTCAAACTGCCAACCTTCTGATTAGTAGCCTGATTGTTAGTGTATACACTGTGCCACCAGGGCGCCTTTCCATAAGAGATTGTAGCCCTGGAAACCCAATGCAGCCGTTCTAATCTGTCCTAAGACGGAATCTACTGTAGAAAGGGTTGATATTTGATAATTGGTTGTCTGTTTCCCTTTATAGGGAACTGTTCACAGCATTTTCCGTGCAGAAAACCTCAGGTCAAATAGCACACTCCTGCACCATGTCTTTCAGAAGCAGAAACACTGGTTTCCTGCACTCAGGCCTCAGGTGCTCTATGTCCTGCTCTTCTGAAGCACCTGCAGGGTCCATGCTTATAAATCAACCTGAGTATCAAGACCAGAAGGGCCCCATAGGGTTTCTGAGGCTATGCACCTGAAGTAGATGGCTGCATCGTTCCCTCTGAGGTTGCTGGTGGGTTCGAACTGTCAACTCCAGCTTAGCAGCCAAACACTTTAACCACTGCTCCATCAGTGCTCCTCTCTCACATGCGAGCAAACACTGGAGAAAGCAAGTCACATATAGGTAATTTAAACTCTTTGCCGCCCCCTTGTGGTCATATCTAGTTAGCCGGTTCACTTGCTTTGGAAAGTGATTTCTTTTTTCATCTTGGGGATAATGATCTGCAAAGGAGCCTGAATCCTGACAGAGAACTAGTTCTAGATCCCAGACCTGGAGATCGCGATTCCCCTGGGGACAAATCCCGTGTAAGATGTTCATAGCCACTTTAAATCCCAGATTCCTGGTTGGTAAATGAGTAACAAAAAGTAAATAAACTAGTGGAAGGGGGAAAAAAGAAAAAAAAAATTTAAAAAGGAAAAAGTAAACGTAGCAATGCCTAAAAGAAAAAGAACAACCCAAAACTAACCAAACAAAAAATGCCTTCCCATCAGAAATGCTGTGAAATTACCATGAGATAATCTGTGTTTTTTAATGTTTTTGAGATAAATTCTGGAGCTCTTGTCGTGAGTGATGACATTCCAAACAGCTTCCTCTATCACTCCCCTGTCACTGCACCCTTGCCTGTTCATACAAACTCTGAGTGAGTGGATGAGTCAGGCAGGATGAGACTCATGGCGTGTTTGAGATCCTGTGTGTCTGACAAAGCAGGGCCCATATGCTACCCGTCATCATGAACAAATGTTCTGGGAAATAATTCAGGAACAAAATTTTACAAGTAGTGAAGCAGAAAGGTGGTAACAGGGATGAGAGGGGATTCGAATCTCCCCAGGCAAATTCAAGGGCAGATACTGGGTTTGTAGAAAAAAATGGAGGCTAGCTGAAAAGTCAAGTTTATATGAGCGAGAAAATGAATCCTATCTTCTGTGTCCTCAACCTCTGTTTCTATTTTTAAAATAGGTTTTAAAAAATTTATATTGCATAGGGCCACTGTTGTAAAACGGGACTAACATCGGTGTTGAGGGAAGACAGAGAAGGAGGGGAGTAATACGGCATTGAAACAGATGAGGGAGAGAACTGTTTAAAAGGGATATAGGATTGGGTATTATTGTCATTACAGGAGTCCAGAATGAAGGCTGCACAGAGGCATGGACTTGGGAAAGAGGGATTGCATAACAATGAAAAAGTTTTTCTTTTACTTTTCAAGGAGAAGAGTGAATTGGGGGTGGGGAGGGGGTGTGCAGGGAGAAAAGTAAAACAATGAATGATTGGAAACCCTAAGTCTCTGTAAACTTTCATTAAAATTATTTTTTTAAAAAGCTTAAAAAATTTTTTGCACCCATTAAGCCTAACGAAGTATTTGACATCAGATGGGTACTGTTGTTGGGTTCTGTGGAGTCAATTCTAACTGCTGTCAATCCTTTATATCGCAGAACCACCCAGTGTCTGCTCCAGCGCCGTCGTCAGAATGGTTGCTGTGTCCGAGCGGATTCTTGCAACCACTGTCGTCAATCTTTCTTGGTAAGGATCTTCCTCTTTTTCACTGACCCTCTGTTTTACCAATCATGGTGGCCTTTCTTCAGGGACCAGTCCTTCTTGACAATATGTCCAGAACATGTGAGATGAGTCTTAACTATCCTTGCTTCTGCGAAGCACTCAGTCTACACTTCCTCCAAGATAGACTGCTTTGCTTTTCTGGTGGCCCATGACATAGTCGATATTTTTTTGCCAACACTGTGATACAGTCATCAATTCTTCTCTGACCTTCCTTATTTATTGTCCAGCTTCCCCATCCATGCACGTGAGATGATTGAAAATGCCACGGCTTCGGTCAGAAGCACCTTAGTCCTCAAAGTGGTATCTTCACTTTTTAACACTTTACAAAAGTCTTTTGTAGCAGATTTGCCCCACGCAATATTTTCTTTTTTCACTGCTGTTTGCATGAGCGTTGATTGTTCATCTGAGTGAAGTTGAACCCGTGACAACAACAATCTTTTCAGCATTTATCAAAATGTTGTTTGTTGGTCCAGTGTTGGGATTATTGTTTGTTTTCCTGAAGGCAGCTTGACTTCTTTGATCTTCACCAGTAAATCCTTCAAGTCCTCTTCACTCCCAAAAAGCAGTTCTGTGTCATCTGCATAGTGCAGGTTGTTAATGAGTCTCTGCTCCTTCTGCTGGTTCTTGTTCCTATACTCCAGCTCCTCAGATTATTTGCTTAATCTATGATTGAATAGGGAGCCCTGGTGGCCTCATGGCACAAAGCTGTGTTGCAATCCCGAAGGTACATGGTTTGCATACACTTGCTGCTTCATGAAGAAGGATGGGAAGTCTCTTCCTGGGCAATTAACTGCCTCTGAAAACCTGCTGGAGGGTCAGCTATAGGTCGGTTCTGACCCAACAGCACACAACAACAACAACGGTTGAATAAGTATGGGGAAAGAATATGACACTGATGCACACCTTTCCCGATGTATTCTTGTGTTCTTTTCAAACTTCTTAGTGTAAACAGGTACCTATTTTAAGCAAATAGCTTCATGTTCACGCTGAAAGAGATGAAGTAAGAACAAATAAAGTCAATCGTGAAGAAATGTTTGCAACCTCTGCAGCCTCTAGCTCTGAAGTTCCTAGCTCACTAGTTCTAGTCCAACCCCTGAGACTCTCACATCCACTGTAAATTTTAGGTTGTCTCTTATTCTGAACATAGCAAAGCAAGATACACAGTTCATTTTGTCACAACTGCCCGCATTTTTAAATTCCTCTCCATACGCAGCTCGTTTTGAATTGTCTGATTAAAGAAAAACTTACTACTTCGGACAGTGAAAAGAGTCAACTTTTCCTTTTAAATGAGTAATTCTTAATCCAGGTTGTAGGCGCTGGGAAGCTCACACGCTCTTACACACACACTCACGCACATAAAAATGTACGCACAAATCATAGGACCCCATCCAGACCAACTAAACTTAAATCTCTGGGGGGGTGGGGGGTGCATATCAACATAGGTGGGCAATCTCCGAATCAGGAGCAAGTGTATCTATAAGTGGAACGTGTAGGCAGGTAGGTCAGAACAGGTGCTTACAATTATTTCAAATCCAACACTTAATGCTTGATCAAATCGGCCGTGACCCTTAGCAACCCTCCGCAGGAGTCTCTAAGGCTTTAAGTTGTAACAGGACGATACTGTGGGAGGAGTGGCATTAACCCACAGCCTTTCCCCGGTAGTAAAGCTTTACGGAAGCTGATTGCCTTGACCTTCTCCCAGAACAGCTGGCAGGTCTGAACTGCTCACTTTTTATTAACAGCCAAATGCCTACCCACTGTGCCACCAGGTCATCTTCCGAGGAAGCCATCATTCACTGTAGGTACAGTTGCAAATCGCTCCTCACGTGTTGCAAGCACAGTCGGTGAACCTGAACTCAATCGGCTGTGTTGCAATTTCCTGCTTTTCACTTAAGGCCACTGGGCTTCCATTAATTGAAGAGACAAGCTGGTGGGGGGGGAGAGGCTGTCTCCCTGCAAAAATGTCGTTACCGTATGGCACTGCTCCCCAAATTTGGGACACAGCTGAGACTTTCCAAATCATACCTACACTTTCAAGCTGAGCGCCTGAACCGAATAAAATGCAATCTGTCTACTGGGTAGTGGATCATAGCTCTGTCCAGCACTTCGATTCTGCATCAAGACATTTGTTCATTGAATGTCTCAGTGCTCTTAAACATTAGACGTCTGCCTTTGAAACCAAAGATAAACATGCGCACGCTTCATCATTTTGCCACGTTCAAACAGTGATCTGACACAGTCCCACGCTGAGATCAGACGTCCCACAGCGGCGGGGGATGTCAGCCCTGCCCTTTGCGTGGGATGGAAATGGAGTGAGGGGTGTCTTTCAGGGAAGTCTGCCTGCCCACTGTAGGCAGAAGGGAATTGGAGGGACAGGCTTCAAGGGCTCCGAGGACAGACTGGTGTTATCTTGATTGCATTGATTGATTGATTCAGGCAGGTGCTCAGAACTTTCGACCCTGGGGTGTCCCACACAGGGTAAGCCTCAGAGGAACATCTGACGAGAGTGGAAAATAAATTAGAGCACTAACTGAATTTCTGAGAGCTCACCACCTACAGTCCGGTGCAAAATCTCCTGTTTTTAAATATCCTTGCTCCCCTTCCCCTCATTCTCTGCCTCCTGCCCTCATCTCTGTTACCTTCAAAAGCAGTTTGCTGTACGATGCCGTAGCTGTGTGCCTGCCCAATCAATTCCAACTCCTGGTAACCCCATGTGTGCAGAGTGTAACATCCCCATTGGATTTTAAAAGCTGTAACTTTCCAGAAACAGATAACCAAGCCTAGCTTTTGAGTTTCCTCTGGGTGGCTTTGAACCACCAACCTTTTCATTAGGCATCACAACACTTAACCATTCATGCAGCCCAGGGATGCTTGCCACAGAGAGGGGACCAAAGTGGCTGTTTGTGATAAATTTCTAAAGAGCAAGTAATCAAACCTCCATCCGAAAGCTAACCCAGGAGGCGGAGCAAGATGGCAAAGTAAGTGGGAGCTCTCAGTTACACTGCACAAAGAATAAAAACATGAACACGCTGAGGTCTCGGAACTCCCAGGGCAGCAGAGGCGGCAGAGAGGTGGGGCCGGGGGAGGAAGATCAAGGGAGGCACAGAACAGAGAAAACCTGCCAGTTAACGCCAGGAATGTTCATTCATGACAGCTGTTTGAGGACAGGACTCAGTAGAACCCCAAACAGTAAACACAGAAGAGTCACTAATCTCAAGGAAGCTGTGGTCCAATTTTTCTTAAAGTGGCACAAAATGGGAGCTAATGGACCATACAATTAGGACGGGATAAAGGTGAACTTTGGCGCTATTGTTGAATCTGACTGAGGCCCAAGAGAGATAAGACACAAGGATTGGAGGCACAACAAGCCATCTGGGTACAAGGAGTATAGTTGTCCCTTGGTATCCACAGGGCTTACCATCTCTCACAGATACCAAAATCTGCAAGCATTTAAACCTTTTATGTAAAATGGGATAATAAAATTTGTGTGTAATATACACACCTCTACCTGTATGCTGTAAATCAATCTCTAGATTACTTGTAATATGTAATAAATGCAAATAGTGGGTAAACAGCCCTTTCTGCTCCCCTTAGCCTTACAGGGATTGTTTTTTGTTCTGTGCTTCTCAAATCTTTTTGAGCCACAGTTGGTTGGATCTGGAGACATGAAACCAGGGGATACAGAGGGTCAGCTGTACTTCAGACGAGCAGGAGGAAGCGGTATGACACCGTGGGTGAGCCTGGGCAAGGGCACCCATACAGGAGAGATGCAGAGGGCACGCTCTCCCCCCAACCTTAACCACAGCGAAGTCAAGCCCCACAGCTCAGCTGGAGCCTGCAAACAACTAAACCACCCTGTCCCACACGTGGATTGAACTGCAAACCTCAAGCAGTGTCTTCTAGTGGTTCTCGGGAGAGAATACCAAGCCTGTTGCTGCTGGGTTGATCCTGACTCCTGAGCTAGCTTCTGAGGCTTAGAGGAGCTTACCCTGTGGGGGTTCTCCAGACTATGAGTCTTGGTGGAGATGGGCTACCCCGTCCTGTCTTCTGGAGTGGCTAGTGGATATATTTGTATGTCTTGCCAAAAGTTTTTAAAAGATTGTATTAATGCAAAGTAACTTCTCAAAGTAAGCATAGCAGTAATGAAGCTAGAGGTCAACAATAGAAAAAAGGAATAAATGCACGTAAGCTAAGTAATATGTTATTTAAAAAAATCAAACAAACATAACTACTTACTATCAAGTCACAAGAGAAATAAAATGATCATAAAAAATTCCTATAGTCAAATGAAAATACAACACAGCAAAACCTCTGGGACACAGCAAAAGCAGTACTCAGATGAATAATTGTAACAATAAATGCCTGCCTGCATTTAAAAAGAGAGAAAGATTAAAAATTATTAACTTAAGTCAACAACTGCAATGGAAAAGGAAGAGCAGAAGAAGCCAGAGGCTACCAGGAAAAGGGAATAATAAAGATCAAGACAGAAATAAATGAAGCAGAAGATAGGAAAACAATAGAATGGTCAACAAAACCAGAAGTCAGGCCTCTGAGAGGGCCATAAAATAGATAAACCAGGAGTGGGGTAGACAAATGGAAAAAGTGAGAGGAGGCAAAGAGTCAAATTAAGAGATGAAATTGATGATGTTACAGCCAATTCGACAGAGGCAAAGAAGATCATAATTCATTTGCTCAACACATTTGAAAACCTCAGTGATATGGACAAATTTCTAGAAACACACTGTCTGCTCAAAAGCATATAAACAGTAGAAGATGTAGCTGTAATATAAAAACTACTAACGACACACACGAGGGGGGGACGTCAAGTACTAGACGACAATGCTGGGAAAGTCTACCGGACATTCAGAGAATATAGAGAAAAGTCGACAGCAACCCTACTTAATCCCCTCAGACACACAGAAGAAGGAACACAACAAAGATATCTCACACAAAAGGATTACAGACTAACATCTTCCTTGTACACAGATATATTGTCACACAAATAAGTCTTAATAGAATTTTATGCAACAAACTTCAGTAACATTAAAACCAAAAATCATACATCGTGATCATGAGTGATTCATACCAAGATTACAAAGGACGGTTCGGTATCAGAAAATGATTGTTATCTACGACATGAATAAAACAAAGGGAGAGAGCTATATTATCATATAAATCGATGCAGAAAAGACATTTCATAAAACCCAACACTCTTTCCCGATTTTTTAAAAAGAGTCTCATCAAACAGGAAATTTTTCCACATAATGAAAGCCATATATGCAAAACCAACAGCCAACATTAAACTCAACAGAAAAAAAGCCCGAAGCCTTCTACTGGAGAGTGAAAACAAGACAAAAATGCCGATTATCAACACTCTTATCCACCACTGTAGGAAGCCCTAGTCAGAGTAATTAAAACAAGAAATATAAATAAAAGGTTTATAAATTAGAAAAGAACACTATCTTTATTTGTATATGTCATGACCCTAAAAATTCCACAAGAAAATTGCTGGAACTAATAGGATTATTTAGCAACTTTACAGGATATGAGATCAACACACAAATATCAGGTTCTTCTACAATAATAAAGACTATTCTGAAAAAGAAGTCCAGAAAACAATACTATCTGTAATACATTTCAAATCAATAAATACCTAGTAATTAACCTGACTAGGCACATTAAAGACTTACAGGGTGAAAATCTTAGAAAACACCGCTACAAGAATCCACCCAATGCAACAGAACCAGATCTTAATAAACTGGATATCCACTTGAAGACACATCAGACACTATTCACAAGAATAAATTTAAAAAAAGATCAAAGACCCAACCCCAAGTATGTGATTCGAACCCACCAACCACTTGTGGGAGAAAGATGGGCAGTCTCCTCTCACATGATTTATCACCTCTGAAAACCCACTGGAGGGTCAGCAATGGGTCAGTCGCTACTCAGTGGTATATAAGATCTTTATAACAAATCTTTCTAAGATCTGCGTTGTTTCTCTTGCAGAGCAGTTGATGGATTTGAATCATCAATTTGCATTTAGTAGCTCTGCACTTATTCATTTTGTAACCAGAGCACTCTACATGTCCCACAGCAAAGAGATATAGCAAAGACCAGAGTAGAGGGATAGGACAGGGGAAGAACCTTCTAGGTTTTGTTTAGTAGTTACACATTTCATCCTAAAAGTAACCGAGACCATTGGGGTTTTTATGAAAAGATGGTAGGAGACTTAGCATAATCAGATTGGTTTTAGAATCAGACTTGTTGGAAGCAACACTTTGCTGGGAGAGGTCATAGTGGCTGTGGGCAGACCCAGGCAGCAGTAACAATTGCACAACTAGAGAGTACAGTTGGGAGTCAGCTTCATGCATCAATACTGTAGATAAAAGCTTTACATAGTTAACAATACTTTCAAGTGATCCTAAGACCAGAAGAAATACTTGACTGGTGGTTCTATTGCTCACCACTCTGAAAGAACTCACAAAAAAAAAAAGTTAAAAAATCTCTGGTAGAGTGTAAGAAAGATGTGGAACAAAATTGAAAATAATAAAAAGACCAAATTGACAGGTCTGATAGTTGTTGAGTGTCATCGAGGCCCTATGAACAACCCTATGATCAGAACCCTGTCCTATTCTGTACCATCCTTATCATCCCTGACACATTTGAGCCCGTTGCCATAGTTACTGTATCAAACCATCTTGTGGAGGGTCTTCTGCTCTTTGGCTGACTCACCACCTTTCCTCTCTAAGGAGAAGTCTCTCCTAAGAGCAAGCCCAAAGTGTGTGAGCCGAAGCCTTGCCATTCTTGCTTCCAAGGAGCGCTCTGGTTGTGCTTTCTCCAACGCACATCTGTTGTTCTTCTGGCCGTCCATGGACCCGATAGAAGGTGGTACAGATCTTTAGATTATGGTCCTTAGTTACCAGTCAAGTCTGAAACCAAAGTCACTCCAATGGCTCAAGGTTCAGCCAAAATAAAATAAATAGCAGACCTAGAACTGGTCACAGAGTCTGTGGCAAGTCACACTACTAACCCAAAGGCAGTTCCTTTCTGATGCTTCAAATGGACCAGCAGCTCCTCAGAAGACAGACAGGCAATTTCCTCCTAAGAGATTGACAGCCTCTGAAACTCTGCGCAGGGTAAGTTATGAGTATCACAGCAATTACTGACTTTGACTGGCTGATAAGGTGATCAATAACACCAGGGAGGAACTCCCTCCTTAGTACAATCAACCATATAAGATGCAAAGGATACATTTGCTAAGGATAAGCACAGAAGACAGGAAGGAATAGGAAAGAGGGATAAAGCAGAAATGGAAATACGTGGTGGAAGTGGGAAGAATGCTATTTAAATGTATGGATTGTCACCAATGTCACAAAACATAATATGTAAGAGTCTCACCACTGGGCCAATTGCCAGCACCATGACAGATGGAGAAGAGATTGAGATTGTTAACAATTCCAGCTTGCTCAGCTCCACAATCAACACTCTTGGTACCAGAAGTCAAGAAAACAAAAGACAGATTGCTCTGGAGAAGGCTGCTGTCAGGGACCTCTCAAAAGCACTGAAGAGCAATGATATCAGTCTGGAGACTAAGGTACACCTGATTCAGGCCATGGTCTTTGCAATTACTTGCTCTATGCATCAGAAAGGTGAATAATGACCAAAGATGACAAAAGAAGAAATCATGCCTTTGAGTTGTGGTGCTGGAGAAAAGTATTAAACATAGCATGGACTGCCAATAGAATAAACAAGTTTATCCTAGAGAGACTGAAACCAGGCTGCTCCTTGGAGTCAAGGATTTTGAAGCACTGTCTCATACCTTGGGCACATGGCCAGGAGGGACCAGCCTCTGGAGAAGGACATCATGCTTGGAATGGTGGAGGGACAATGTAGGATAGGAAGACCCTGGATGAGATAGAGTAATACAGTAACTAGGGGCATAGGGGTTGATGTGTCTGAGAGAGTGAGACCAGTCAGGATAGAGCAGAGTTCAGAGCTGTTCTACTTAGGGTTGCTATGGTCACAGGCCACTCGATGGCACGTAACAACATCAGCATTAATTATTGAATGGAATTTGTCTTGTACACTTTCACTCAAACCACAATAACAGAGTTGTGAAGTGGCGGTGTTTTGTTGTTTATTTTTTTTAAATCCTTTAAACAATCTCTGAAAGTCAGTAGAGTGACATTTTCCCATAAGTGCAATATTATCAGAGTTGGAAGAGATCATGGGTACTTTTATCAAGCCCCAGGTGAAGTAGTTTGCTTGTAGTCAAAGGCAATGCTGTGAAAAAATAGATTTGGTAGATTAGATACAGACAGACAGACATAAGACAGACAGATGACTCTCAAACACTTGACTCCCATCAGTACAGAGAGAGTCTCCCCCTCTCTGGTACCTGAGCAGGGACTAGCAGATTCACACCTTTGTCCTCACAATCACTCCAGGCTGATTCTCAGTGAGGAAGGGTTATCCTCTCTCCTCTTCCCTTTACCTCCATACTCCTTCCCTTACCTGGGCAGGAAGAACTGAGTTCTCCTAAGGTCACTGCACACACTGTGGTGTAAGGTGCACCTTGATTATGCTAGGAGGGCAGCACACAGAGTAAATGTCTCAAGTTCAAAGAGTGATGCAAGGAGGACTGAAATAGTCCACCCATAGGGAGGACGAGAGGTTGCCTTCTAAATGTACCTCTGGACAAACACCAGCGAAAGGCATAGACATTCAGGCAGAGGGAGCCATACAGAAGGAAGCAGGGCGGCTGGAGAAGTTGGGGTGTGCACAGATGTACCCTGAGCAGCTGGAGTGGCTGACATTGCAGAGAATGCACACCATGGAGGCCAGAGAGAAATTGAGCTGGAGGTGAACCCAGACAGAGTCAAACCTTAAAGGGCCTGGAACACTCAGCAAAGCATATGGACGTTACCCTGTAGACGCTGGGAATCCTTTCTGGACTTTGAAGGATAATAGGAATGGCACACTGGAGAGAGGAGAATGGTTTCTTAACGCAAGAGATCAATCACAGAGGTATCATAAGGTTGCAAATAGCTGGAGACTCAGGGCGATGTAAGACTTCTTGCAATGTTCTGGGCAAAGTCAAGGTCAGAAATAACTATTACGATCTTGGGCTGACTCTCAGTCCCCCTCCAAATTCACCATCAAGTTACTAATCACAGCACAGAAAACCCACATCACGCCGACACATATCAATTCCTGTTTTGTCCTTTGCTTTATACACCACCTGGGTTTTCTAAGTGCATTAGGTGAAATAAGGTGACATTCCATATAGGATTGTTTCATGCAAGAAATAGTCTTCTTTTCAATAAATAGTTGGAAACCATTCTGCCTGGTTTCTGAATCACACTACTCTCTGAAGATATATAAATATCAGGTAGCGGTTTTATTTCCTGGGAGGAGTGAGCTTTGCTTTAACAAGGAGGCGAGAGGCAGGGTGATGGACTTCTCGAGATGAAGTGAGATCTATTGGATCCTCAGGGCCATTTCACTGGGCCCGTCTGAGATTGCTCCCAGCTGCACTGGTGTACGCACTCCTGTTCAGGCAGGTCCACTTTCAAATGATTTAAGGGTAATAAATTAAGGGCTCATGACCAGCGATAAAGAGGTGCTTCTTCCTGTGACACCAGCTAAGCCGAGTTATAATTGTAGATAGAGGCCGGTCCTTCTGGAGGCTGGAGGGCACCCTGCAGCCTCTCAGACAGTGTCACACTAGAGCTCTGGAAGTCATGCCCATGAAATGATCTTCACCCAAGGAAAACTACAACTTCCATAAGCATTTCTCAAACCATAGGCTGTGCTGTGTTCCTAATAATACCACAACACTGATACCACGGTCATTTTGTGCCTATTTAGATCTGGACTGTGCACAAGGTGTGATGTTTGCACCAAGGAATCTGGACCCAGGCTTGGGACAGTAAGCTCGGGTAAGGCAGACAGTTGCCTCCTTCTAGTCGCCATCAAAAAGATGTATATGAATGATTATATAAAACACAATGCACATGAATGAAACACAATTTTATGAATGATTATGCAGAAAAATAAATCGAAACAGCTTGTGTGGTCTGTTGCATGCTGTGCTATTAACTAAAAGGCCATTGTTTCAAATCCACCAATTTCTCCAAATGAGAACAGTGGGAATTCTCTTTCTGTAAAGATTTAAAAACTTGGAACCCAGTAGAAGGTTACTATGACTCAAGATCAACTTGATAGCTGTGGAATTCTCCATCAAGAGTATTGTGGCTCAGTGCTAAGGAGATGCACTACCAAGCCAAGATATTCGGTTTGAATCCAGATAAGCAATCTCCTCTTATGCGATTTACTGCCTCTGAAAATTTTCTTGAGGGTCAGCTATGAGTTGGTTCTGACAGTAGTTTTGGGAAATTCATAGGGATTTTTGTTTCTTGATGTTGAAGTGTAATCCACACTGAAGGCTACAGTCCTTGATCCTCTACAGCAAGTGCCTCAAGTCCTCCTTGCTTTCAGCAAGCAAGATTGTTCCAGCTGCATAACAAAGGTGGTTGTTGTTGAGTCTTCCTCCAATCCTCATGCCACACTCTTCATTAAGTCCAGCTTCCCTGATGGTTTTCTCAGCTACAGCTTGAGTATGGAAAAAGGATACAGCTCTGACGTACACCCTTCCCAATTTTAAATCATTCAGTGTTCCCTTGCTTTGTTTGCACAACCACTTCTTGGTCTAGGTATAGGCTTCATGTGAGCATAATCCAGTATTCTGGAATTCTCAATGTTAGCCATAGTTTGTTAGCCATTTCTGTTACAAAAAATCCCCACTACTCTCTCAATAGGCGACATCATGATAGATGGAGAAAAGATTAAAATTGTAAACTATTTCATCTTTCTTGGATCCACAATCAACACTCTTGTTACCAGCAGTCAGGAGGTCTAGAGATATATATCATTTGGAAAGTCAACTGTTAGGGACCTCCCCAAAGTCCTAAGGAGCGATGAAGTCACTTTAAAGACTACTGTGCACCTGATACAAGCCCTAGTCTTTTTCAATCACCTGCTATGCATCTGAGAGCTAGACAGTGAATAAGGATGACAGGAGATGAATCTATGCCTTTGAGTTGTAGCGTTAGAGAAGAGTGCTGAAATTCTCATGCACTGCAACAAGAATGAAGACATACGTCTTGGAAAAAGTGCAGCCAGAGTGCTCCTTAGAGGCAAGGATGGTGAAGCTTCATCTCTCATACTTTGCACTTATTATTAGGATAAGCTATTCCTTGGAAAGAAATCTTCAGCACACAACTAATAGACATTATGATAGATGGAGAAAAGATTGAAGTTGTCAACAATTGCATTCGCCTTGGATCCACAAATAACACCCATGGTAGCAGCAATCAAGAAATCAAAAGACCCGGAAGTGAGTGTTTTGAATCCACCAGATGCTTTGCTGGAGAAGAAAGAACAATCTCCTCCTGTACCAGTCAGATCCCATTTGATGGTACACACACTTAAATAAAAAGGAAAAAAAAAAGAAAAAAGAAAAGAAAAGACTTGTTGCTTTGGGGAAACCTGCTGTCAAGGACCTCTTCAAAGTTCATAAAAGCAAGGATGTTAGTTTATAAAGGGTATGCCTGATCCAAGCCTTGATAGTTTCAATTACTTTCTCTGCCTCTGAAACTTAGATTATGAAAAAGGATCACAGAAGAAGAATCAATGTTTTTAAATTGTGTTGGTGAAGAATAAGTGAATATACCATGGACCTCTGAAAGAACGAGTAAGTTTTGAAGGAAGTGCAACCAGAGTGTTTCTTAGCGGCAAGGACTGTGACACTTTCTCCCACTTGGGGTATTTTAGCAGGAGGGACCTCTCACTGGAGAGAAGCAGCATGCTGAGACGGTGGTCAGAGAAAGGAAAGAAGATGCTCCAATGATGGACTAACCCAGTGATTACCACGAGATTGGCGTGACAGAGATTATGAAGATGCTGCAGGATAAGGCAGGGTTCAGACGTGTTGTTCTCAGGGTCATTGGGAGTTATCGTTGACCTGACAGCATCCAACAACAACAACTAATGTTTTCCAAATTTGTGTTTGCAGGTAAGAAGCTCATGGATGAATTTCTCACTTAGCTCTAGCAAAATGAGCTAGACATCCTCCTTTGTACTTAGGGCTCTGATATAATTTTGGCTCCTTCATTTCCTGCCACTTTCTAGCATTATTTTCCTCTCATTACCTCTATAGGAATTTTAATGTCACCACAAATAACTTCTGGCATGAGATAAAACATAAATAAAAAAGGTAAAACCAAAAAGTTTAGAGGGTGGTTACAGTAGCGGTGTGTACACTTTGAATAAATGCAAATTTGCATTTACCTGTACATTCATCACCTGTGAATGTATGCTTGTGACAATTGAATGGTTGTTTACAGTTGGGGGGTGGCGTGGGGAGGTCACTGGAGAAAGAAATCAAAGGTCATTTGCCTTTATACCTCCTATTCCCTTGACCCTAAGAACAGATTTCATAGATAATACACAATGAAGAGTCATCACAAAAATGTGATAAAAAGCTCTGTATAAACTTGACAGATTCACAAGTTTAACAAGGTTTTCACTTTTCCAGGAGCCCTGGTGACTCAGTGGTTCAAGTGCCTTGTTGCTGATCAAAAAGCCAGTGGTTTGAACCCACCAGCCGCTCCACAGAAGAAGCAGTCTGCTTCCATCGAGATTCCAGCTTCAGAAACTCTATGCGGCTGTTCCACTCTGCTTATAAGGTGGTGTTGTTGTTGTATGTGTGTTGGCATAGACTAGATGGCGGTGAAGGGCATTTGTCATTTTTTTATATATATTTGCTTCCTACTTTAATTGCTCCCCTAGATCATATTTCTCCAGCTACAGAAACAATAGAAACTAATTGTTCTAAGCGAACAATAGAGAGACAGAGACTTGCTGGCCCCCTCTGCCCCTATCACTCCCCTCCCAGCACTGTTCCCTCCCCATACGTATAAACATGAGGCTCCCCAGGTCACAGATTAACTGCCTGGTAGGTATCTCTCTGTTGCTTCTCCAGGCCTATTCAAATATCCTCAAATGATGCTTGCAGTCCATTGCTCAGCCATCATCCCAGCATTAGTGTTAGGATTCCAAGGGTGAATTACCCCAGTGTTTATATTCCTTCATGTCCTCTCCTGAGGGGCAGGGGGACAAGAGCGAATGGTTCAGAGGCATTTTTTTTCCCAGGTCAAAGGAGTGGCATTTCAACTGCCACATGCATTGTCTAATTACACAAAGTAGGAGTTTGATTTAAAACTTGAAATGAGAAAGCTTAAGTGGTGAGACAGTTGGCAACACCCATTCTCCCACCCCTAATCTATGCTCCTCCTTGCTGCCTCCCCGTCCACATTCGTCAGTAGACAGGGCCTGCCTCCCACCATGCTTTTCTCCTAAAGCATATCACCTTCTCACCAGTTCAAAGATGGGCAATCTCCTCCTGTGAGATTAACTCCCTCTGAAAACCCGCCAGAAGGGTCAGCTAGGGGTCGGTTCCAACTCCACAGTACACAACAACAACAACAACAACAACTTTTCCTTAAGAAGTCTAGTGGCATAATGGATTATGTACTAGACTGTTACAGAAAGGTTCAAGTTTGGAACCCATCCACTTCCTAAACAACAAGCCTCCGTAGACTCTATGAACTTTGATAAATGTCAATAGTTGTACAGAGGCTTCAGGTCTTTTGTTCCTAGGGTCACTATGAGTCATGCTTTACTCAAAGGCAACCAACAACAATAACAAATTTGGTCCTCAGGAGAATAATGAGGCAATCTGTTCCCCTTTAATATTTATACTTTAAGAAATTTCATATAAGGTTGCCATGAGCTTGAATTGACCATGGAATGGCACTGGGCTTGATCTGGGACATATCTTTTTTTTTGAAAAAATTTTGCATACTATCTGCCTTTCCCACCAGCATGTTACCTCGTGGTGCAGAGGTTTTCGTCTCTCCTGTTCACTGAAATCTAGAACACTCCCTGGTGCTTAATATACCACCTTGTTAGATCCCATCACATTGACTACAACTCAGAGGTCGCTCTGAAAAACAGACTTGAACCTTGCCCAATCCTGAGACAGTCTGACCTCCTTTCAGCTCAAGTCAATTGTAGTCACTGTGTCAAACCCTCTCACTGAGAGGCACCTTCTCTTTCTCTGACCCTCTACCTTTTCCAACATGAGGTCCTTTTCTGAGGACTGGACTCTCTTAACAACATGCCCAAAGTAAATAAGACGAAGTTTCACCATCCTTTCATCTAAGGATATAATTGTTGTTGTTATGTACCCTCCAATTGGAACCAACTCATAGCTGACCCTCAGTGGGTTTTCACAGGCAGTGAATCTCACAGGAAGAGACTGCCTATCCTTCTCCCACGGAGCAGATGTGACAACACTCCTTTGAAATGGCAGCTCAGCTCGTTACCACTAAGACACCCAAGGGTACAGCAGATGTGTACCAAGGTCCAGAGGGGACGGGGGCAGAAATCACGAAGTTGTAGAGTTTGGTGAGTGGAGTGAGTGAAGTAATTAGGAAAGATCCAATGGGGACCTGAAAAGAGGAGGTAACTGTGAGCACAGATCGATGGTGATTAATTTTATAAAACACAATGTATGTGAGTGGTCTTATAAAACACAATTTGAATGAATGAAACACAATGTGTACACATTTCATATGCAAACCAATGTGAAATAAAGTTTAAAAAATTTAATAAATAGATTTCTATGAGACTTCTCCTTCTGGGGCTCTTGTAAAGGTCATCTCACTTTAGAAAACATTGGAGAGTATAAATTTGGTTCTTCCTTCTTCTCTCCTCTCCTTCCTGGTTTCCTATGGACGTCACACCTTAATCAAAGGCTAGAAAGAGACAGAAATAGGCTCACAGGCTCTGTCTTGCTAGGAGTTGCCCATGTTTCAGCCTGTGGGGGTTCCAGTGAAATTGAGAGATGTGTATCACTGCTTGAGAATCACTTAGCACCACCCCCCCTCCACATCACCTCCCCGGGCCCTTTGGCCATCCTTTGAGGGAGGCAAGGAAGGGGTTGTCATCATTTCATACAAGGACAGCTGGGAGGTCACTGCGTGACAGAAGAGAGCTAGGAGCAGTAGCCACGACTCCGCTGTTTGCCTAGGATTATCTCCAATGTCAAAGAGAAATTTCATTATTCTCTCTTGAGTTTGCATATTAACTCTAATATAGTGTCCTGTGTGTCAGCTTTGGCAGACAATTTTCCCTAAAGCTATCTGGAGACCAACAGAATACAAAGAAACGAGCTCACATTTTCTTCAAAAGGGGTTGACTGGAGAGTTTTGTTAAATGATCTTCGGTTTTGCTTTGATGATATTTCCCCATGACTGAGCTGAGCTCATGCGTTTTTTGACAAGAATTGTTATGCTGATTACTGTTGAGTCTCTCTCCCACTCTTGGTGAACTCATGCACAATGCCAGCCCCACGTGATCCAGAGAGCTTTCATTGCCTCTTCATAAGTCTATTTCCAGGCCTTTCTTCCTAGTCCATCTTATCCTGGAAACTCTATTGAAACCTGTTCCCTATCATAGCAACACATAGGGCTCCAGAAATAGGGGCTGAAATTGATGTTCCTTGTGCAGAAAGTGAACCAAGGTCTCCCACGTGGAAGGTGAGAACACAAGCATGAAACCACCTGTGTCCTCTTTGATAAATCATAGAAATAAAAGTGACTCATTACAATGAGATCCAACACGGGAACCCTGGTGGCCTAGTGGTAAGAGGCTACACTGTAATCCTAAAAGCACAGGCTTCAAATCCAGCAGCTCCTCTGCAGGTGAAGGACGGGCAAACTCCTCCCTTTTAATTTACTGCCTTAAAAACCCACTGACGGGTCAGCTAGGAGTTGGTTCTGAATAGACGGTACACAACAACAACTCACTGTGATATTTTTTGAACATGTCAAGGTCATATAAGATAAAAGAAGACAGAAAATTATCAGAGATCAGAAGATGAAGTATAAGTAACGATTACATGGAGATGGATTGACACAACAGCCGGAACCATGGTGTGGGCATGGTGGAGCTTGGGAGGACGGCACAGACGAGGTCAAGCTTCCAATTTGCTGTCCCTAGGGTGATGAGGTCTAGTTGATTGGACGGCACCTAACAACAACGTCCTGGATAAGATCCTAGAACAGGAAAAACTAGAGAAAGCACTTTCAAATAAATCTATAGTTAATTTTAAGGCTGTGGTTCCTAGTTGTGATTGAGTCAGCTCTGTGTCATGGCAAGCTTAAGTATAATAGAAGAACACATTGCATCATCCTGTCAGTGTGTTGGTCTGCGGTGGCTTCTGTGTTACCATGAGGCTGGAAGCCATGACCCCCAAACTTCACATGGCCACAGAACCATCCATGGCAGGCAGGTTTTGGCAAACCTCCCAGACTAAGATAGATCAGGAAGAAAACTCCTCACGAAAATTAGCCAGTGAAAATCATATCATTCTATAGTCCCAACATTAATTTCTTTGTCTTTACAATGGTATTTTTGGCTGTGTAAATTAGAGGAAGTTAGTTAAATGGTAGAAAGGAACTCTGCACTATTCTGTAACTTTCTCTGTACATTTGTAATAGTTTTAAAATAAAAATTTTAAACAATTATTCTCGTTCTTCTTTGTTGTCCATACCTCTATTTATCTGGAGAGGGGAAGTGGGGGAAACACACAATCTTTCTAGCTCCTTTTGATTTACAAACGAATACACTTCCACCTTCAATCCCAAGGAGAATTGGACTGCTCCAAGGAGTTTCTGGGTTTGCAATTGCATGGATAATGTTCTTTTCTTGAAATACCAATATGATCTATCTTGAGTAAGTTGCTGAAATTTTTGTTTTTGTTAACTTAGTTGTATCAATAAAGGAACCTGGCTAAGTAACTCCAAAAATCACATCCTCTACAGAGACCTTGGAGAAGGACATCATATCTGGAAGGGTGGAGGGACCACATAGGAGAGGAAGACTCTGGATTAGATGAATTGGCACAGTGACTAGGGGCAGGTATGTTGGAGACAGTGAGATAGGCTCAGGAAGGAAAGGACAAGGTTCAGAGCTATTGTGTATAGAGTCACTATGGTTTGCAGGCAACTAGACAACACAACAACAACAACAACAACAGAGATGAGTAATCCCTGCTCTCTTAACTGTCTTCATGATCATCTCCTTCTTTGTATGCTAGACTCTGTGTAGGAACACTAGGAAAGTCCAAGGTCAATTATTTCTTTTTCTATTCTTAATTCTACATCCAACTTAGGTCTTCCATAGTCTTCTACCATTTAAATGTGTACAGCATGTGTGTGTGTGTGTGTGTGTGTGTGTGTGTACACACACATATACTAATCAATCTTTTTTAAAAATCATACTATATCATTTCCACAATAGGAATTCACATTCAAATTAATATTTTATAGGTTTTCTAATTGGAAGCTGAGTCATTATCACTTGTGAGTGAGTAGCAAAAATAAAAATGCAAAATAAAGGACTTTCACCAAACCCTTATCTACTATAGTCCTTCAGTCAGACAATGAGGTTTTTCGCAAACATTCTGCATGCCAGGTACTGTGGTAAGCTGGCAAGTCAAGCCTGAGATGATGAGTAACCCATTTAATTCATTTCCAATCCTACTTCTACAGCCCGGAATAAATGAACTTTCTTTCATGACCCTAGATGCTTCCAAGGTTTCATAAAGAGGTTGAATTTTAGTCTTGATCCTTATATATCCTGTCGGCTGGCATGGCCACCACGCACAGCAAAGGACAAGATCTATATGAAGGATGTTTAGAGGGATAAACAGGAATGACTAGCTATTAATCAGTTACGGAGGTCTAAGAAAGGAAAGAATCGTACAGTCCATTTTCTGTTCTTATTTTGACATGACCAAGACCAACACTTTAGGCCTTACTTCAAGGAACGTTCTTATCAACAAACCCTAGTCTCTCTTTCCTCTAATTGTTAAATTCTAGGCCAAACCATTTTTGTGGACAATGCAAAATAGGAATGATTCTTACTTCAACTTGAAATAAGCTTGTCTTGGAAGGTTCTAGATGCCAGTGAGGGAGGAGAGTAAAGGACATATTAGTTGGGGGGAAAGCTCAAGAACCCACATTGGGCTTCCAGCACCAGTCCATTTCTGTGGGTATGACCATGTTGCTTCAGACCGTGGTCCTCACATCCCACTCCACCTGTGTCTATCAGACTGTTCTGGCTGCTAGGCTGGAAAAGTTGTAACGCCACAGCTCTCAGAGCCACCTTCCCTGAAGATTAGGATGAGCTGTTTGCCATTTCACTCCTTAACTGGCTCTCAGCATGAGTGAGATGCCGTCAGCTACCTTGTTGCCCAACACGTCAGGGAAGTGTGGCTGTCCCACATCTGCTAGGCCCATATTTTTAATTGCTTAATAAGAGTGAGTGGGCTTTCCTCCACCCCTTCGGCATAGCAGCGTGGGGAGCTTTGACATTCAGGGCTGCTGTGTGGGCAGGAAACACAGATGAGGCTGGGGAAATGTCAACCTCCTACAGCTTCTTTCCCAATTAATCACCATGCCATATGACAGGGCACACCTCAAACAAGGAGCACTTGGTCCAAAGAGCTCAGCTCCAGCCCTAGCTCCCCAAATTAGCAAGAGACTCAACCTGAGCTAGAAATTCCTACTGGCTTGAATGTCTTTAAGGGAACGAGAATTGGAGAAACAAATAGTTATGAGATGGTTTTAAGAGATAGTCACCAAGAACAGAGGCTCAGGATTCTGACCACTCAGACTTCATCATGTGCCAGTGGTGTGATTCCAGAAAAGTGACTGATGCTATCTGGACTTAAGTTATCTCAGCTTCAAAACAAGCATGATAACAATATCTAGAAAATAGAGTCTGGAAAGTGGTACCCATTCAATAAGCATCATATATTATTATTATTATTATTATCATCATCATCATCGAAATTGATCATGTTTGGATGGGTGGAGAGTCAGTGAAAGACAGGAAGACCCTCAACCAGATAGATCAACACAGTGACTGCAGCAATGGGCTCGGCAACGTCAGAGATGATGAGGTTGGCACGGGATAGGCAGAGTTCAGATATCTTGTTCCTAGAGTTGCTATGAGTTATACTTAACTCGATGGCACCTAACAACAACCAAATAAAGGCTTAATTATGTTTATAGTCCCAAGGGGCATAAGTATGGAATTTGTCCCCTGATAATCACAGTATTATGAAGGAGCAAACGGGAAGCAGAGCTATGAGGTGTCTATAACAGAGATGAGTGATGACGCCATACAATTACCAGGTATCAGGTCTCTACTCACTTAACCCTCACAGCCATTTTAGAAAGTTGAGCTCAATCTCAGAGATGCTCAATAATTTGCCTTAGTTCACACAATTTCCAAATATCTAAGACTGTATTTAAAATGAGGTTTTAAGTAATCGCTTAAAACTTGTTATCACGATGGATGAGATCAAGTAGGATTTGGAAAGACTTCACAAAGGAATGGCATTTAAGCAACACCAGGTGCTCCTTGGAGGCAAAGACTGTGAAACTTTGTCTCATCTACTTTGGCCATGTTGTCACCGGGGGCCAGTCCTTGGTAAAAGACATCATGCTCCGAAGGGTGGAGGGTCAGGGAAAGAGAAGAAGACCCTCAACAACATAGATTGACACAGATACTGTAACAATGGGCTTCAGCATAACGGAGATTCTGATGACGGCAGAGGATAGGCTGAGGTTCAGACCTGTTGTTAATAGAGTCACTAAGAGTTGTAAGTAATTAAAGGGCACAAGGAGAAGATTATTTTTTAAATTGTTGAAAAGCAGAATTTCTAGAATCTCTCCCAGCAATTCTAACTTCTTGATCTTGAGAATGAGGTCTTCATTCTGATCTTCAGATCCTTCATTCCTGAATTAGTTATAACAGTGCCCATCACGGAACTGAGTAAACATGTGAATGCTCTCAAGATGATACAGAGTAAGCTCTCAAAAGATAGTAACTTGCACTGTTGTCATTATCATCATCTGTACTCACATCCTCTTCTGCTCCAAAGCAGCTGGGACCATTTATGAATAATAAAACTCAAACTCTCTGCCCTTCAGTCAGTCCTGATTCACTGGGACCCTCCGTTGAGTTTCCAAGGCTGCAGATTATAACAGAAGGAGATTGACTATCCTTCTTCTGCAAAGCAGTTGGCCAATTTGAACCACTGGAGACATAAGGTCTTTAGGTTAGCAGCACAACTTGTGACAAACTATCCCACCAGATCTCTCTATTTCTGGGTCAAGAGGAAGCTCTATTTTTCATAAGGATTGTCAAGAAGCTTCTTCTGACTTCTTTGTAGAAACTGACAAGCTGACTCTAAAGTTCATATGGAATTGCAAGGCACACAGAATAGCAAAAAGAATCTTTAAAAGCATCAAGTAGAAGGATTCATGCTTCTTGATTTCAAAACTTAATAAGAAGCAAGAGTAATCAGGACAATGTGGTACTGGCACATGGAGAGATGTATAGACCAATGACATAGAATTGAAATAACTCAGACATTTATGCTCAACTGATTTTTCACCAAGGATGCCAAGACCATCCAATGGGGAAATAATAATCTTTTCTATAAACGGTGCTGACTAGCCAATTACAAATGTATGAAATTTAGTACTTATTTCACACGATATTAAACAACTAACTCAATATATAAAGCAAAGATCTAAATGTAAAATTTAAAATTAGAAAAATATTCAGGAAAAGAATTATAGATAAATAAATCTTCATGAGAGTCCCTGGGTGGTGCAAAAAGTCAAAAGATTGGCAGTTCAAATCCACCAAGAAATCCCTCAGGAGACAGATCTAGACACCTCCTTCCAAAAGGTGCTTCCTTGAAAACTCTTATTGAACCGTCTACTGTGCACAGTGGAGTTACCCTAAGTCAGAAGCAACTCTACAGGAGTTAACATCAAAAGCAAGAAAGCTTGAAGAGCTTGAGCTTAATAAAGGATTCTTAGCTATGACACAAAAAGCAGGAACAACAAAAGAAACAATCGAGAAACTATCTCATCACAATTAGACTTTTGTACTTGAAAAAGACATAATCAAGAAATTGAAAAACATAATCCACAGAATGAGAGAGAATTTTTATATGAGATTGTTTTGAGTGAAATCTTACAACTCTAATTAGTGTTCCATACACATTTTGTTTTATCATATTAATTACAATTTATTTATGTAATAAATTAATTATAATGTCTGATCAACTTCTTATTCTATTTTGCCATTCTCTTAAACCAACTTATTTATTAATTTTCACTTTCTCTTTCTCCTTTCCCATCCCTGGAAACTACCCAAAAATGATTCTATGTGTAAACTTTTACTTAGCTCTTTTATAATAATGTCTTACAACACGATAATCCTTTTATAATTTATTTTGCTTCTTTGGAGAGAATATTTACACGTCATGTCTTTGAAAAGAGATAAGTGTATCCAGATATAAAGAACTCTTACAACTCAATGAGAAAAAGACAAGCAATTCAATTTTCAAATGGACAAAGGATCTGAATAGACATTTCTTCAAGGAAGATACACAACTAGCCAATAAGCACATGACAAGATTCTCAATAATATTCATCTCCAAGGAAATTCAAATCAAAACTAAACTGAGATACCATTTCACCCTTGATGTTTACCAGGATAACTAGAATCAGAAAGTCAGATAATTGGGTATTAGCGGGGATGTGAGGAAATTAGAATTCCCACATTCTCCTGGAAAAACGGTGACGCCACTTTAGAAAACAACCTGGCAGCTTCTCAAATGAGTAATTGTAGAGGTACCATATGATTCAGAAATTCCATTCTTTTTTTAGAAATTCTTTTTTTTCTTTTTTTCTTAAATCTTTTTATTATTTTATGTGTGTTTGTGTGTGTGTGTGTGTGTGTGTGTGTGTGTGTGTGTGTGT
>NW_006399756.1:26201615-26210216 GCF_000299155.1 Elephantulus edwardii
GATCTGACTGGTACAGGAGGAGATTGTCCCTCCTTTCCCGGCAGAGCATCTGGTGGATTTGAACCATGCACTTCTGGGATTGCAGTGCAGCTTCTTGCCACTAGGCCACCAGAGCTCCCCTAGAAATTCCATTCTTAGATACTTAAGAGAAATAAAACCATGCCCACACAGAAACCTGCACACAAATACTTACAGCAGTATTATTCAGGATGACCCTGACGTGATACAGGAGGACCAGATGGAATGAGAAGTGAAAATGTCTGGACTTCATCTCAGTAAGAGACAGTGCTAGTGCATGTAGGTAATTATTCGTACGGGAACTCTTTGTAGATAGGGCAGGCCAGAGTATATTAAGACTCTTTAACAGCTCTTAAAATCTGCCTCATCATTCGACTTATGGTGCCATCTCATCTTTGACTCCTAGATGATGATGTTGGTTCCTTCCCTGGAACTCCAGCCTGATAGATCCTTGGATATTTTTCCCCCACAAAATTCTCTCACAGTTAGTGTTTCTCTAGTGAGTACTCTCACTTTCTTTTTTTCACTGATGCTGCAAATAAACTATCTTTTTATCTGATCTTGGGTATCGGGGAGACATTAGTACTTTTTACATCAGACTCTGCTAAATTAAATGGCTCCTTAAAGCACGAAATTTTATATAGTCAAGCAGGATCTAAATAGTCAATGTACCTTTGTTTAAGAAGTCTAAAGTAAAGCATGTTGTCTGTGACATTCATGGATAGGAAGATATGCCTTATTCACAGCAACTCCAGGATTAGCATGAATACTGGGGACCCCTACTGCCCTGTGGCTCCCAAGGACTGAACCTGATCAGGAACAACAAGAAAAGCTAGGCCATTAGAGGACAGAGTGCCCAGACCATCCTAAACCAGGACGTGCTGTCAACCGCCTTTAAGACCAGCCACAGCCCCAAACTTCTACACTAGCAATAACAAGAATGCTGGCAGACTCCAGCTGATAAAGTCCAGGAGATTGTAGTGCTCTCACTGATGAGAACCAGCATCCCTCATCCTACCAATTGCAACCTACCAAATAGCAACCCTGAGTTGCTGTTGACATGGGAAGTAAAGTAATCAAGATCTTACTTAACGCAAAAGTTGTTTTCTCAGTTCTACCTTTTTTTTTCCCTTTTATTAATTTCAATGAACATTTACAGAGATTTTGGATTTCCATTCATTCATTGTTGCACTTTTCTACCTTTTCTTTTAAGACCTTTCCACCACTAAAAGTATAAAGTTAAAAGCATAAACATAAAGAATAGCTTTAAAAGCAAAACTCTTATCTTGCAGCCTCTTGTTTACATATCTGAGTGTCTAATACTAGAATCTGCAAGAACAAAGCTTACTGGCTGTATTAAGTACTAGCATTTTCTTAAGAGAAAAAAAAAGAAACTAGAAAAAGAAGTTCTCAAGAAGCTTTTAGCATAAGTCATTCCAAAAGTACAGGATGCCTCTATATTAAAGAAAGCTAAAAACAATAGCAGTAGTAAGTAGTAAAAGATACCAAAAGCAGACAGCTTTGTAACTCAAGACCAGTTTACACTAACCTAGTAAATTAAGCAATGAGCATCCTTGGGGCGTGGCTGTGCCAGAAACATCTGTACAGCTCCACCGTTTGCCCGTTGTATGGTTGTTAAAGATTTCATTCTTTATTTTCTGCTGTTTGAGAGTTTCATTGTACCAATGCCATTATATTAACTACTGAAGATATTTCCCTATTATCAGATTATTTCCAGGCTCTAATTATCTACCTATGGGGTGGGGGAGAGAATGAGCCATAAATGTTCTGAAGTTTCAAGAACCAGGAATGTTGGTAAAATTCCTAACAGTTGTGTAGTTAATTGAGTGAAACCTGTGTATTTCCTGAAGCCAAAGTGCAAACTTGTTCCATTTACAAGTGGTGAAGGAAATGTGAATCTTTTGTCAGAATTGACTAAAACAGTTCTAAAAGGCATGAGAGGTTTTGAGAGCTGATTAGTTGTAGAAGGAAAGTGGAAGTGCGTGTAAATCTGTGACTGAGTAGAAAGACCATAAGAGTAGTACTCTTCTAGAAGAAAAAGAAAGTAGTTTGGTCTTAAAAAAGAAGGTCTGTTTTTTCCAAGTAAGACTAAGTGGCTAGAAAGTAAGAGTAAGTGAATAAAGTATAAGACAAAGTGAACACAGAGTAAGGAAATTTTATTTTAAGTAATAATAAATTACTCTGCATAATCTTTATAATAAGACAATCCAGGCTAATCAAGTGTACCCTTTTCTTTAGTTTAATGAAAGTTTACAGAGATTTTGGATTTCCATTCATTCAGTGTTGCATACTTTCTTCCCTGCTGACCCCTCCCCGCAGTTTGTTTTCCTCTTTGAAAAGTAAAAAGAAATAAAATTCTTTGTTATATAATCACACCCTGCCCCCCAGTCCACTTCACTATGCAGCTTTCATTCTGGACTCTTGTCATGACAATAATACCTAATTATATATTCCTAAACAGTTCTCTCCCTCATCTATTTCAATGCAGTTTACATTATTTATCCCCTCTTAGTTCCCCCAACCCCGATGTCAGTCCTGTTTTACAACAGTGGCATTATGCAGTACTTGTCCTTTTGTGACTGAGATATTTCAGTCAGCATAATGGCTTTCAGGGACTATTTCATGAGTTCTTAATTTTTCAGTGTTACATAATATTCCATTGTGTAAATATACCACAACTTCTCTATCTATTCGTATGTTGATGGACACTTAGGTTGTTTCCAACCCTTTGCTATTGTGAACAAAGCAGTAATAAACATGAGAGTGCATATATCTGCTTGGGTGTCAGTTATGGTCTCTTTAGGGTATATTCCCAGTAGTGGAATTGCTGGGTCAAATGGTATCTCTATTTGCAACTTTTTGAGAAAGCACCATACAGCCTTCCACAGTGGTTGCACCATTTTACACTCCCAACAACAGTGAATAAAGGGTTCCAGTTTTTCCACAACCTCGCCAGCATTTGTTGCTTGCTGTTCTGTAAAATTTTGCTATTCTGACTGGGGTGAGATGATATCTCATAGTTGATTTACATTTCTCTTAGAGCTAGGGATTTTGAACATTTTTCATGTATATGTTTGCCATCTGAATATCTTCTTTGGTGAAGTGTCTGTTCATATCCTGTGCCCATTTTTCAGTTGGGTTGTTTACCTTTAGCTTGTTGTGGTACTCGAGAATTTTATAAATTCTATATAAAAGTCCCTTATCAGACATGTCATTATCAAATATTTTTCCCAGTCTGTGGGTTCCCTTTTTACCCTGTTGGAAAAGGTTTTGGATGTGCATAGGGATTTTAATCTTAGACGGTCTCATTCACCTATTTTACCCTCTCCTGGTTGTAGGTCAAGTGTATTCTTATATCTTAGTTAAAAATATTCTAAAAATGAAACAAGGCATGTCTCTACTATTACTGCTAAGATTTTGTCTTTATAATATGCTTTTTACGTTTTTATCTTTTAGACTTCCACCTTCCTGCCTCACCAGAAAAATCTAAATTCTTTCTCTTCTGTCCCTTAAATTGCTTTATCAGATATACATACATTTCATACCCTTAAAAAAAAACCAACAAAACCCTGTAAGAGTGAAACAAAAGGGGGTGTGTAACTGACCAAGACGGGAACTGCCAGAGTTAAAAGAATGTTATTTAAAGGATGTAATCAGGGCAAAGACAACACTCTTTCCTGGGGCATGCAAAATCTTGATTCTTCTGCTGCCGCTGCCTTCTAATACAGATGTGTGTTTGGAATCAGAGAAGGTCAGCAAATAAAAAAGAAACAGTAAAAAGCATCTTGAAGCTGAGTTAATACATTTTGCTGCTTATTTAATGAGAAATTTCTCAATAAAATCTATGGGATGTACAGCTGGGAGAACACTTAATCATGAGTTCCTCTTAACTAAAGTCTTGAATAGTTCATTCCATTGCCCAGCACTTTCCTGCTAAACAGAAGTACAACAATTATTTATAATAGCCAAAGGATAAAAATTCAATGTCTATCAACTGATGAATAGACAAATAAAACATAGGATATCCAAGCCATGGAATTTTGTTGTTGGCATGTGCTATTTAGTCAGTATTGACTGATAGCTGACCCTCCAGTGGGTTTTCAGAAGCTACTACAGGAGAGTTCTCATCTTCCTCTCCTGTAGTAGCTAGTGGATTTGAACTACCTACCTTTTGGTTAGCATTGCCTTACCCACTAGCCCACCAAAGTTCAGTAATACTCATAAAAAAAGAAATGAGCTACCAATGTAAGCTACTTATCAATGACGTTTGAAAATGTGCCTTATGAAAGCAGTTTCTTTTTTTCAAGACCACATATTAATTATATTATTTGATTCCCCTGCAATGCTCAAAACAGAAATAAAAGTAAATTGGTGCTTACTGAGTGTGTGTGTGAGAGAGAGAGAGAGAGAGTGTGTGTGTGTGTGTGTGTGTGTGTGGTGAAAGAGAGAGAGAATATGAGGTGTAGGGAAATACATATGACAGCTAAGATATGTAGTGTTTCTCTTTGAAGTGATGAAAAGTTCCAAAATTGGCTGGTGGTACTTGCAAATATCTGTAAATATATTAAAAATAACTACAGAACCACATACTTTATATAAGCAAATTGTCTTGTAAATTATAACTCAATAAAGTCTTTACAGATAAATTAATTTCATTTTTAAAATACAGAACTCTCATCTCCCAATCAAAATCTAATTCCTAACAGAAGTGACAACTTTAGGGATCGAGTATTTGCCCTACGCCTGGGTCTCTGTAAATATAAAAGCCACTCGAAGGAACACCTTAGATTCTTAATGGCTCTTCCTGAATGGATTCGTGGAAGGTTTTCATGTGTTCAGAAGGTAGAGCAGGTTGTGAGAGGACTGAAAAGGGAGAGCAGAAACAGAGGGAAGCAGGAGGAAAGCCACTCGGAAGGGAAGTAGGAAGTAGAGAGAGGGTAGGGCTAGTTACTCCCCTTCACAGGACCCCCAGGAGCTGTCCTTTCCATGGGGACCTGGCTCCATCGCTCCCCCAGGCTTTGGGCAGGACGGTGTAGGAGCTGGGCCCTCATTAGCATGTACTGCCAGAGTCCACGGGGCTGAGTGATGGCTGCCCTGGGATGGAGGAATGTTTGATGTAGGCTTGTCAACACCATCATCCTTCATGGGGACCTGAGACCAAGATTCATATCCTCTGTCAGAGGCTCATCCAACACTGTGAGCCTGCCTCCACTGAGGTCCAATTTTTACACCCTCGTCCTGGAATGGCAGGTAATCTTTCAAGCCCCACAGATGGGGAGATGCACAATAATACTCCACTTCCCATGGAAATAATGGAGTTGAGGTAAGATATACTAGAAAGGGGGGCAGCGGGGGAAGGAGGGAGGAATCCAAAGGAGCACTTTAACGAAGACTTTGTGCCTGTTTTCTGTCACTTTTGCACACATTCTCCCCAATCCCAGCACAGGCTTCCCGGGGAATATTAACCTCAGTAACAAAAGAGGTAAGGCATCATATTTGTCATTTGAAGACTCCGGTTCATCACATCAGGCAGCTGTCCACCAAGAGGAAATGATGTCATGATATTCCAAGACCAGACTGATGTTAGGAACAAAATGCCCAAATCAAGATGCAGCAACTTGACTATTAGTATAATGTCCCCCCCCCTTTTTATTTCTCATTTTCTTTGACTTCCTCACTCCCCATTTCAATTTGCTGGATTCCTCTTCTATGCTGGGCAGAAGGCTAGGGGCCAGGAAATACAGAATGATGAGGACGGCTCAGTCCTTCCTTCAGGGCTCACAGCCATGAGCCTATGTACTGCAACTCTATCAGTGACGGGATCTAGGACACGAGGTGACTCTGTTTTCCTTGCGGTTTCAGCTCAACAGCTGCTTCTTCAGCGCAAAATTTCAGTGACATCTTCCCCATGAAAGAATACAGACACCAGTGAGCCTAGTCTCATGTATTTCTCCCTTAACTGTTAGCATCCAGAAGGGAAAATATAAGCGTTCATTATGATTGGACAATAGTGAAAATGCTACAAAATTTGACCCTACCTGTTCAAACATCATTGCTTTCCATTTGTGGAGTCCTGGTGGGAAAAGTCTGGATCAGAGGTCACAAGTTAATGCAGGTATTTACTTAAGGTAACTACATGATTGGGGTACCATGGACCTCTCTAAGCCTCGGACTGCAAAGAGTTAAACTGTCTACCTGACGTATTAGGATACAAGAGGTAGCAGGACCCCAAAATGCTTTAGAACAGGAGTTCTGAGCTGGGCTGTGTGGGTTCTGCTCCTAAAAGCTGAAACAGAAAAAAAAAAAAAAACCAAACCCAAGATGGTAGCTTCGAGTCATTGGTCCAAAGCCCTACTGAATTGGGTTTTCAATGAAATTGAACTTATTCCAACTTTAGAAAAAATAGGATATTTTAGAAGTTAAAATCTGCACTTCCAGTTATTCTTTTTTTTAGAAAAAATGAATACTAAACCAAAAGCTTACCATGGAAATCCTTCTGCAGCTAAAGAGAGGCCATATCGTATGGAGAGGACCCGCTTTCTCTAAATCACCACAGCCCCCACCTAGCTCCTGCAGGCTATCTCCCTGACCCCTGCAGGCATCTTTGTGGGGGTAAACAAGACCAGGTTAATGAGTTGTCCAGGGCAGTGTGTTTTCAACATAGCACAGGGACTTAAAATCATAGGCACAAAATCCTCAACAAAGCTCAAATGAAAAAGAGAGAGTTAATTGTGCAAATGATATTCTGGCTTGTTGGTGCTTGGCAGGTCAAGGGAAGTAGATGAGGCAGTCAAGGAAAGGAGCAAGAAACATGCGTGAGCCTACTCTCAGCCCATGTGAAAGTCATTCTGGCCAGAGCATAAAGATGAGATAAAGCTGGGTATGGTAGGCTGAGTCCATACCGTGGAAAGAAGGGCCCTTAATGCCAAGAAACCGTCTTCTCAGCTTTCCATGCCAGAAGCTCCAGATACAATGTGAGGCTTAAGGACTAAGGCTGCCAAGCTCACTCTACACACACTTTCACCCCCAATTCTATGATGAGAGCCGAGATAGGAATCTAGGCCTCTGGAAATACAAGCCTCGGAACGAAGTTCTGAAAACCAACCTCAGCCTTCACTAACTCTTCATTTCGAAGGTTTCCCATGCCAACCAGAGGCATCCCACAGAGACCTGGTGACAGCGGGGAGGAAATGGTCCCGGGATGAATTCTTCCAAGCACCTCAGAGAAAAGAATGGGAGAAAGAAATAAGGGAGGGAAACCCTCCTTCCAGCTTCATCAAAGCTCTTGCTTAACAGAGCTAAAAATAAAACTAATTGCTTTTGCTATTCTAATGTGAAAAATCAGTTTTTAAAGGATCAAGATTCTCTTTCTGGCTGAAGAAATCATTGCATCGGTAATAGACTGGCTGCCAATGAATTATGAATGTCGTAATCAAGTCTTTTTGGAAGGCCATAGCCTTGGTTACAAATGGGCACTATAATTAGAAATATGCTGAAGCTGCCTAAAGCATACCCCCCTTTGTCATTTTTTTTTTTTAGGAGAAGCAGCAGCCTAGCCTGCCCCTCATCAGGTGTCTGGATTGTTCTCGAACAATGCCTTGCTCTCACCCTAGAAGCAGCATCTGCACGCGCGCGCGCACACACACACACACACACACACACACACACAGCCCAAGGGCACCACGCCTGCATATCTTTCCTTCTGAAAAGTCCCACCAATCTCCCCCAAGCCTGATTGGAAAAGTGCTTTGATTCTCTTCATCTTTTGCCTGGGGTTCTACAAACTTCAGATACACTAGGGCAGTAATGGCCTCGTTTCAAATCCAAGAGGAACAGGGATTGGTCAGGGTCACACGTTACCCACACCTTAATGAGGATCTGTTTTATGCAATCCTTTCCTCGGCACAGCCAGCTGGGCTTTGAAATACTGGAAGTTTGAGGAGATGGGGCATTCATATTAGGGAAGAAATAAGAGGACAATTGAAAGTTAGGGTGTAAGAAAGGGTAAATGTAAATAGAGAACAACTGAAAGTTAGGATTTAAGAAAGGGTACATTTATATAGGGCTGTCTCAGAGGAACAGAGCTCCAAGCTTTCAACCAGAGCTACAAGAAGGGAGAGAAGACTCCCCATAAAGTCTAGATGGTTTGGAAAGCTAATTTGGATTGACCTGACCAACAACAAGAATATGTTGCCTCCTCTTATGCTGTGTCACATAACTCAGTCTCATAAGGACAAATACTGCATAAGATCATCACTGTAAAAATAGAAGGATAAGTGCAGTGGTCCCGTAGTGGTCCCACCGCAACCCAGCAAAAGCTGGAATCCACTAACTGAGCTGAGCTGCATTGAGACTCACCTGAAAGGAAAAAGCTTAGTGGGGAAATCGGCTGAATTCTCTTGAGCCCACTAAAACCTGGAGGGTCTGAGGTGCGGTGTGGACAATAGGAATTGAATCATAACTTTTGTCGAAACTTTTAGTATTGGAACTGTGGGAACAAAGCCGTATGGACTCAGCAAAAACCGGAAGCCACTAGATGAGCTTCTAAGAGACCCATTTGAA
>NW_006399756.1:26212391-26215335 GCF_000299155.1 Elephantulus edwardii
ATTAAAAAAAAAAAATAGAAGGATAACTAGAAAAATGTGTATGGAGGTCCAAGGGGGGAAGGGGTGGGAGCAGAAGTGTGAGGATGGGTAAGGGAAAACACTGGGCTTCACAATTTGGTGCATGAAAAAAGGTGGGACAATTTGGTGGGCAAAGGAAATGGGAAAGCCCCAGTGGAGATCTAAAAAGATGGGGTAATGGTGGGCATAGTTCAATGGTGATTAATTTTACAAAACACAATGAATGGGAATGATGATACGAAACACAGTGTGAATGAAGGAGGATGTGAAGCACAATGTATATGAATTTTGTATGCACACCAATATAAAATATTATTTTAAAAAAAGAGAATATGTTGCCCCTTCATCCATCAAATAAATTATTACTCCTAAGAAAGAACTCTTTAACCTCATTGTTTGCATATGGAACCACTTTGAGTAAAGAGTAGCTAGAAATGGTTGCTCTTTCCTCAAAAACTTCACTTGTACTTGGCCTCTAAAGACGGGGAACGTTTTAGCCAGAAATGTCCCTCAACGAGAGCTTATTTCAAGAGGTCTGAGTAGGGAAAAGTGTGGTGAGGGCTGGACTTCTCTCTGAGCCCTGAACTGAAGGTGAGCTGAGGCTCTCAGCTTCTCACCCTTTGACGAGCATGCCCAGATGACTTAATCAGTGGTTCTGATTGTACATTAGCTTTACCTGAGGTTTGTTAAATATTGATGTTTAGGTCATACCCCAGATCAATTCAATTCAATTCAGGAATGATATCATTGTTTGCTACAGTTTTCTAGATGATTCTAAATGTGAATACAGAGTTGAGAACCACTGACTTAAACCTTCCCTCCAAATCCTTGTCTTTATTATTTTTGTCCTTATTTTCACCTTTCTGTTCTAGACTGGAAAAATTCACCAGCATAAAACAATCTGAAGGCAGCAATGCTTTTATCTCTCGGGGCAGGCACCAGGTTCTGGGTATTTCTGGACAAGCACTTTGGACAGTTCCCACACAATTCTAAATCATTCCAATAACATTTAATTCACTGTCATAAAATCGGTTCTGATTCGCAGCAACCCTTAGGACAGAGTAGAACTGCTCCCCAGAGTCTCTAAGGCTGTAAATCTCTATAGAATCAGACTCTAATGATTCTCGGCTGTTGACCTTTCAGTTGGTAGCCCAATACTTAATCCACAGCAACACCAGTGTTCACTAGGAGAAGCCTTACAACTTCTTACCTAAATATGAATAAGATTCATCCTTCAAGCCAATGCTGTTGGACCAGAAATGGCTCCCAGCAACAATCTATTGAGAAAACCCTTGTCAACAGGATATGCCCAAGCTCAATAGGAAAGAACACTGTCTGACATTATCAGTGTCCACCAGATTAGGGGAAAGAGAAACAGTGGAACAGATGGCTAGCATTTGCAAAGCCTAAAAAAAAAATTGACTCATCTGGTTTATGGAGAAGATGAAACTCAAAAGAAGTAATATGGCTAGAAATCAGTTTAATAAGGCCACAAGTTATAAGCCAATCAACCTATTTTAACTACATGGAGCCTGTGATTCAAAGTGCATCCAAAGAGTAATAGGATAATGGGGGGCTTATAAGAAATTAAGGATGTCAAGTCTTACACAAACCTTGTTGTTTTGTTGTTAGGAGCTGTCGAGACAGAACCAACCCATAGCTGGCCCTCTAGTGGGTTTTCGGAAGTCATAAATCACATTTAGAAGATTGCCCACCTTTCTTCCATAGCAGCTGGTGGATTTGAACCTTTGGGTTCAAATTCAACCCTTTGGGTTGGCAACACAGTTCCTTACTACCACTAAACCACCAGCATGAACAGGAACCTGCATTTTTATAAGTTCCCCAGGTGATTCCGTAAAAGAGCACTTAGAAGTGGGAATAAAGGTAAGTTCAGGTAAGGAATGCAAGGTGAAAAAGTTGAGGAAGAACAACTAGTAGAGGAGAAGTGTTGTTGTTTTTGACGGCCTTCAAGTCGAGCATGACTCATAGCGACCCTATGAACAAAAGGCCTGAAGCCCCTCCACAGCTATTGACATTTATCAAAGTTCATAGAGTTCCCAGAGACATGCTGTTTAGGAAGTGGATGCCACTCCTGCCTCCAGAGTAGAGGAGAATAGACTTGCTATTTGAGCTCAGAAATGGAAGAGATCTGAGTGAGTGACAAAGTGGAGAAGTACAAAGGCTCAGGAGAGCAGGAAGCCCATGGTTCAGGTCCTAAAGGATGAGCAGAATGTAAAGAAGCATAAAGGAGATCTATTAGTAGTCTCCAGCATCTCTCCTCATCCCAAGGGGAGCCTGGCCTCTCATCCTCTCCCCTGCCATAGATTGGAATATAGACTCTTTCTGGTCTGAGCCTTCTCTTCCCATTGGCTCTGGAAGCAACTTGAGACTATCAGACATGTCTCCTCACTGCCCTTTCTCTATCCCCACACAACCAGGCTCATACGAACCATTCGAAACATTTTCCTAAATTTATGAGTGACGAAGGGTGGGAAGAAAGACAGACTAAAGTTAGTTCTGTAGAAATAGAGCCAAGTTTGCTTCTAGCTCTTACCATTTCTTCTACCACCCCAACATGACCCAATAGAATATGGCAGGTGCCTGAAACTCTCAGATTGTGCAGGCAGCCCCTGGGATATGAATGGGACCCACGTCTTTAAGGCACATTTGTAGATAAATGAGAGCAGGTACATACAGTTCTTATTTAGTGCAAGAAAAAGGAGTCCTGGTGCAAAACATATCAGTTTGATTTCACCAACTGCTCCTCAAGAGAGAGATGGACAGTGTCTTCCCATAAAATGTCTAAAATCCCAGAAATGCGGTGGAGGGTAACTGTGAGTCAGAGCCAACATGATGATGGTGAGTTTCATTTTGGTTGGTTTTTTTTTTATGTATATTAAATTTTTTATTTTTTTTCTATAATTAT
>NW_006399756.1:26216741-26251174 GCF_000299155.1 Elephantulus edwardii
GGCTTCCCTTTTTACCCTACTGGAGAAGTTTTTGGATGTGCATAGGGATTTGAGTCTTAGAAGGTCCCATTCATCTATGTTATCTTCTCCTGGTTGTAGCCATTTTGGTTGGTTTTAATTAAAGAAAATAACTCCATAGGTTAAGTGCTGGGCTAACTGAAAGGTCGGCAGTTCAAGTGGCAGCAGCCACCCCACAGAAGGATCAGGTACCCTCTTCCTGCTAAGATTTATAAACTTGAAGATAAAGAGGTTCTATGAAGTTGGTAGGCGTTGGTAGGAGTCAGTGAGACTGGCTCAGGACAGGGCTGGCTTCAGAGCTCTCGTACATAGGGTCGCTATGAGTCACAGGTGACTCGATGACACATAACAACAACAGCATGAGTTGGAATCAACTCTAGGCCAATGCGTTTAGTTCAAGGAAAAACTTGAAAGTCTCTTCAGGAATTTAAAAGCTCCATGTGCAATGGGGAAGGTGATTGTGGTGAAGAATTCATCATGAGTAAGGGTTGGTTCAATTGTTTCACAATGAGGGCAAATTTACTTAACATTAAAGGAGAGATATGAATCACACATAAGACAGAGATTTGTCACTTAGAGACTTAACTGTCTTCACTAAATGGTTATAATCATTATCTGCTTTTGGTCTCACTACCTTGTCTTCCAGACTCACTCCACCCATCACTCTCTCCTACTCACACTCTGTTAATGCTATCGTGCTTACCTACAGATTCCCACGGCTCCACCCAAGGCCTGATACATGGACACTATCTCATACTTCAAAGAAATAAATATCTTTAACCCTTTATCTATCAAGGCTAATATTTTTTAGAGTATATTCTCAGCATCCTGGAAAGAATGTACTTGATAATCTAATGCATAAACTAATATGCATATGCGCAATGAATGACCCAGCCTATAGATTTATAGATACCTAGTGGCATCCACTTCCTAAACATGCCTATGAAAACTCTATAAACTTTGATAAATGTCGATAGTTATAGAAAGGCTTCAGGCATCTGTTTATAGGGTCGCTATGAGTCATGCTCAAGGCAATCAACAACGACAACATATTCCCTTAAAGGTGCAGAATACCTGTTCTTTAAAAAGGAGCGTAAAGGTAACAGTGCCTGACCAACCACAGATTAGATGTGAGCAATGGAATTTTGGGTACAGTCACAGGTCAGGGAAGGAGGTGTTTTGTGTTTATAAATGGCAGAGTGAAATCTGAATATCTAACTTTGTAGACAATACCCCTGAAACAGCCAGAAATATGACATCACTGGGGTTGGTGTCACCCAGTGTACTAACTGATGATGTCATTTCCACGGGCAGGATAAGGGGCATGGAGCAGCTTGGCCCTGACCTTACTCTCCCATCCATGGCCAAGCTGCATGAAATTTCTCCCCATTCTCATTGGTCAAGGCCGATACCTCTGTCTTTGCACAGTGGTGGGCACGTAACCCAGACTTCACTGGAGGCGGAGAAGAAGGCGCAGAGGAGTTATCAAGTTGCCAACTGACAGGAGTCACCATTGTCTTGGAAGTTTATTCTACTCAAGTGGTGACCAATCTGCCACAGTGAGTGCGGCAGACACTGGATTGTTTTGGTGTCTACACCCCTGGCAACATTAGGGGGTTCTATCCACATAAACTTTCACTTTCCTGGTGGTGTGACTGGCAAGAAGACCCCAGAGTTTCCGGGTAGATGGATCCACTTCGTTGTTTTACCATTCCTGGTCTTGGAGTTCTTTCTCCTTTCTGAGTAACAATATTAAGGAACATCTCTATCATTGGTTCCTACAACAAGAAAAACTCTTTCTACAGCTCAAAATGGTAGAGATCAACTCAGCCTACATGGTCAAGACCACCATTGAGATAGAAAATCCAATGTGTTAGTTCTCACTGAGCACTCACTTTTAAAGCAAAAGACCACAGAAGTCTCTGTCTTCCTTCTCTCCCAGGGACATCTTCCCTCCAACTACAGAGGTCCATGGTTCTGCTTTCTCTAGAAAAAATTTTGTGGGTCAGGAAATGTGTAGGGAGTGTAGGGATGGTGGGATGGAGGGTTGCCTGTGAGTTCATGCCCTACCCAAGGGTATTTGAGGAGTCCAGACAAGAGACTGTATTTTATTTTCTAACCTTTGCTTCTAACTTGGTTTCCTGCCATTGCCATATCTTATCATTTCATACACAGGCACCATACACACACAAGACAATTCAAATACACAGAGCAAAAATTACCAGAGGGCAGCAAATGCAGGCCCATCCCAGAGGGATATGGACATTTACCAAAGAAGCCACTTACAAATGGCATCTCCTGCCCAAAGTCAGAGATTGAGCCAATCAGGATTCTAATGCAATTCTAGTATTATTATCTCCTATTATGATAATACAGAGTGGTTGCTGTGAAGCTGAACACTGTGACACTGATGTGTCAAATGTGAGAATGGTTATCCATGGTGGACTGTGTTTGGTGGAGCTCCCCGATTCAAATAAGCTTGGAAGCAGGAGTGGCATCCACTTCTAAAATAGCTTGCTCTATCAACCTGGAGAAAGGATGAAAGTTATACAAGTGTCCAGGTCTTTTGTTCATAGGGTCACTGTGAGTCACCTACAACTCAATGGCACTTAACAACAACAACAACAACAACAATTCAGTTGTGGTTGACAATAGAAACCCTAAGAATAGGTGAGCCTGCAGTATCTGGGTTCTTTTTCTCAATTTGAACTTATCCCAAGTCTGTGGAGCAATGAAATCTTGTGTATGTGTATGTGTATGTGTATGTGTATGTGATTTCTGCTATCTGTACCCCCTGCCTCCTCCTCTGACGATCGGCAACCCTCTGTGGCTGTATCTTCTTCAAAAAGCAAATGTTTATTTGTTATCTGAACATATTTATAATTGAAGAAGATCTATCCCAATGTCAGTACCATCAGAAATCCTTAACCAGAATAGGGCTAAGACCACTAAGGTCTTTATATAATCATATCGACCATCAGAGAAGGAGGTGGGCACACATGGGAGGGAACTAGAAGTCAAGGCTTTCAGCCAATAAACCATTCCCAAACAGCAATCAGAAACTTGTAAGTCTTCTCAGGCTTAACCATTGATTCTCTTTCTGCACAGTACAAAAATGAGAGACTGTTCCAGAGAACACTAAGATAATAAATTTGTGTTGTTATAAGCCATTAAGTTTGCAGTTATATGCTAGCAATCACTGAAAACTAGTACACACATGCTCAATGCATGATTCAATTTGCGTGTACAATAGAGAATGTTTAATATTAAATTGAAACTCATCCCTTGTTACCTTGTACCTCAACTTTATTTCAGACTCACTGTGAATCAACAGATGGTAAATGTGGAAAAAGTCAAGAAAAGTCAGAATAATAACAGCTTTTAACAGATCTGGAAGGTAAATGAAGAGGAATCTGTAGACTTGTAGTGTCTCCAAGCATGTACTGCAAGAGGCATAATGGTGCAACTGGCAGAACTATTTTTGTAATGATTAGTAAGAATGGAATGAGAAGGGCAATTTAAACTTGAAACAGGGGCAGCTTAAATAAGATTCAGACAAGAGGGGCCTCTGTGTCAATTAAATGTCTGCTTCATGGTTGGACATGCTCTGGAACATTTGCCTCTGTTAGTTCATCTAATCCTCACAGCCCCCCTCCACATTGAACAAGAGGCATCTGAGGAAGAGAGATGAAGCCACTGTTCCCAGGGCACAGAACTGATCAACAGAGAAATTAAGATAAATATAGAGGGCCCATGCTCTCCCACATCTGACAACTTCGGGTTTTAAGACCTGGGTCATTTAGGAAATTGGGGTACTTCTTTCTGAGAGATGAAACCATGGATACTCCAAAATTTGTGACACCTCTTCCCTCCAACTCATTTGTCTTTCATTAGGACCACACTTAGGGAGCTCTACTGGCTTGATGGTAAGAAGCTGTGCTGCGATAGCCCAAAGGATATTCAAATCCACCAGCTTTGGTTCAAATCCACCAGCCACTCCACAGGAGACAGAGGGGCCATCTCCTCCATGTGATTCACTGCTTCTGAAAACCCACTGGAGGGTCAACTATGTTTTGGTTTCAACTTGATAGTACACAACAACAACAGCAACAACAGGACCACCCTGACCAATCTCCCATGTAGTCTTTACAATACTCTGTATGTGCACTTGGAACCCTGGGAAACCACTCCCTCACTCTGTTATTGCTCTTACCATTAGGCACTGTCAAGTGAGTTCAACTCATAGAAACCCGATGTACAATATAGCAGATGGACAACAGAAAGAAACACTGCCCAGTCCTGCCCCCTTCCTCACCATTGCTACTACGCTTGAGCCCATTGTTGTAGCCACTGCATCAATACAACTCATTGGATGTTTTCTTTATTCACTCATTCTCTACCGAGCATGATGTCTTTCTCCAAGGATTGGCTTCCCCAATAACATCTGAGACTAATTCTGACTTCTGGTGACTCTCATCAGGTTTCTGAGGCTGTGCATTTTTTTAAAAGTTTTTTAAATTTTTTTTTTTTTATTTTTGTGTGAGTGTACCGTCAAATCAGATCTGACTGGTACAGAAGGAGATTGTCCCTCCTTCCCCGGCAGAGCATCTGGTGGATTCGAACCATGAGCCTCTGGGATTGTAGCTGCTGCTCCTTGCCACTAGGCCACCAGAGCTCCCCTGAGGCTGTGCATTTTAACCAGAGGAGACTGTCTCATTTTTCTGATGCAGACTGGCTGGTAGATTTGAAGTGCTGACTTCTCAGTTCGCAGCTGCTATGTTAACTTGAAAGTCAGCTCTTCTAGCCATTATTTTAGCCCCTTCTGGTCTCTAGATACCTTAACTGCAGACACATGGTCTAAATCATCAACAAGTGTGGATGAGTATAAGAGAAAGAGAGTGCTTTCCACTCTTAGCATCAAGATTTAAGGGAGACTAGAGCAAGACTGGTGAGAGTGAAAGCAGAGTGAGACATTGGTGGTGAGATCATGGGGATGGCAGTGGAGAGACTGTGGCATTGCTGTGGAGAAACTATGTCAAGGTGTAACCCAAGGAGCCGTGAGATAGAGGCCACAGTTACCGATTTTGCTGTTCTTGCCAGATGATGGAAGGAAAAGCTGGCTGCTGAACTGAAACTGGAGCCTGGATCATTTAAATAATTGTGCCTTGAGACTGTTGAGCTAAAACCTTGGCTTCCATTGGGTGATAATCTTTACCCTCTTCATTCTCCCCCTTAATTTCCTAACAAACCCACTCTCAGTACCACAGTCTGTGACTCAACAATGAATAAACAAGCCTCTCACTGCTGGTGTGACTCTGGAGGCACCATGGGGCTGGCCTACAAGCTCTTTATCTGCTTTATGCCCCAGGGCAGTGAGGGACTGTGCTATACTCACTCCCTCTGGCCCTGTGCGCCCATATCCCATTTTCTGCTTTCTAGACAGCAGCCCAACAGAGTAACCCATTCTGCCATCAAGATTCCTTCCTCTTACCCTTAAATCACTTTTTTAATGCAGGGAGACCCCTAGCCAGACATTAGTGGATATGTGTGTTGTTGTACTGTTGAGTTAGAACTGGCCCAGAGCTGACCCTCCAGTGGGTTTTCCGAGGCAGTTAATCACACTGCCCATCCTTCTCCTCCTACAGATCAGCTGATGGATTCAAAACGCATGCCTTTGAGATTGCAGCACAGCTTTTCATCACTAACTTTCACATGGCCAGTGGCTATGAGGAGGTAGAAATGGGATCTTACCTCTCCTAGCTCCTTCCCAAGCCAGCCACAGGTGGGCGATGGCTGTACTTTTCTGCTGACAGCCACAGCTGTTGTTGGTAGCTTCTCCTGCAGCTATAGCTTTTTCAGGCTTAGATGAGTGCTTCCTGTTGGGGGTGATGTAGTAGCAGCATCCCACTGTTACCAGTCCCAGGATGAGTCATCATCCCTAATTGGTGCTCCGGACAAGCCAAAGCCCAGCAAAGGTGAGAAGCCTGAAAAGATGAGTCTGGAACAAGTGAGACTTTCTGAGGACTTGGGAGGCTCTCAGAATTGTTGTTATCCACACTGCCCTCCTCGCTCAGAGCCGGCCTGAATGACAGCTGCAAACCACATATGAAACCCCAAGAGTGGGGGAGGGAGTGCTTTAAAGCAAAGCTATAATATGTCTGCAATAAAGGTTTACCGGCTTTTATATAGGTTCCCAATAATGAGGGGAGATATTTCAGTAGCTGAGATTGTGCCATGAGAGGAAAAGCAATTCCAGCAGCACCTCTTAAAGGTGAGAAGCTGTCTTCCCCCACAGGGTTCAAAACTGGAAGTATCCTCCCTCCCCCTTAAAGGGGACTGCAGCAAGTTATATGCCTCTCAGTCCTGTTCTGAGCTTGTAGTGATTCTTCAAGTCTTCTGAACGAAAAGACTCCATAAAACGTAACTTTGCGTTGGAGGTAGGTGGTGAGATTTTATGCCCCCAAATCTTGGAAAAACCAAGAGTTACAGCAACAGAGAGGGAACGAGGCTAGTGATTCTGGATATGTTCAGAGCGGGAGCCATGAAGAACTGTCATTGAGGAATACTCATCATCTAGTCTATTTTGACTCTTCACAGTCCTGTAGCACAGAGAAGAACTGCCCTGCAGCATTTCCAAGGCAGGAATCTGAATGGGAACAGACTGCCACATTTTTCTTGCATGGAATAGTTGGTAAATTAGAAATGGTAACTCTTAACTGTTCTGCCAACAAGGCTCCTCCTCTTTGAGTAGGAGATCTTGGGAAATAAATTGAGGCTGGATCAAAGTGCTGCTTACCTAGAAGACTTTAAGAGGCCATGTAAACAAGGCTTTTCATGAAAACAAACTAACAAACAAAAAGTGAGGGGAATGTCTTCCATGGTGCCCAGGAAGAGGGTACAAATGGGAAGCCAGAGAGTGAGTGCTGTCCTGGAAATGAAAGGGCCACCCCCAAGGGCAAGAGGAGTGCATGAAGGAGGTCAAGACAAAGTCAGCAAGCCCACTGCAATGCCAGGAGATAAGCTGCTCTCAGAGCTGCTCCTCTGTGCCACCCAGAGGGTGAGGACCCTCTCCTCTGTACCGAGAGCTGATTGCAGCATGTCCCAAGTTGCCCTTGTAATTTGTTGCAGACCTGTGGGGCCCAATGGCATTCACTGCTTAATGGGCATCATGTCAAACCTCATTAAGAGGAACATGCCTGATTTGAGTCTTGTGATCATTTGGATGCAGACAAGACTTGAGTTGACACATGAGCTTTCAGTGAAAATAGAGTTTGTTACACAAATCAAGAGTGTGAAATAATTATGGGCAAGAGGGATAATTAACCTACTTGGGGGAAACCAACTGATTTCAAGAAGTTTGGATAGCATTAGCTTCTCTTTTTGCATCCTAACAGTGTCACTTGCAGATAATTGCTGGCTAACCTTCACACAGGTCCAGCAGGCCCTCTGCCTCACAACACTTTGGCAGGCTTTAATTGGTGTTGCTGCACATGCATAAAATACCAACAAGAACTCTCCCTTCTCTCAAGGTCAAATGCTCAAATCCCCATCCTCCAGGAGGCCCTTCTAGGATGTCTCTGCCAAGCCACCTTTATGGTATCATTTATGGGCTAACTTGAACTGCAAATTCTTCTTTCTTCCCATGCCTAAGTCTTATACCTTAACTGGACTGACAGTACCTAGAGTCCAGAGGAAGTCTCACAGCCATTTACACCTGTTAGGTCATTAAGAACTCTATGTTGGCTAATAAAAAAATATATGCATGTACAGCAAAATACTTTTACATATACTATTGTTAGGTGCAGTGGCTTCAGCATACAGAAATTCATTTTCTCACACTTTAGTAGTTTCTACTCAAATTAAATCATCGCCATATAGTCTTACTTGATGTGCGTTTTCAGAGGCTCTAAATTATGTGGGAGATAGATGGTCCAACCTCTTCCCACAGAGCAGCTGGTGGATTTGAACTGCCCACTTATGGATTAACAGTACAATGTTTTACCCAATAGGCCACCAGAAAACGCAGCTTTAGTTTGCTTGGCTCCACAGTCAACACTCTTGGCACCAGTAGCCAGGAAATTAAAAGGCGCATTGCCATGGGAAAGTCTGCTGTTAGGGACCTCTCCAAAGTACTGAAGAGCAATGATGTCTCTCTGGAGACTAAGATGCATCTGATACAGGCCATGGTCTTTGCATTCACTTGTTATGCATCAGAGAGTTGGACAATGACCAAGGAGGATAGAAGGAGAATTGATGCCTTTGAGCTGTGGTGCTGGAGTATTGAGAGTACCATGGACTGCTAGGAAAACAAACAGATTCATCCTGAAAAGGGTTAAACTGGGTGACTCCTTGGAGGCAAGGATTCTGAGGCTCCGTCTAACATACTTTGGACATGTTGTGAGGAGAGACCGGTCCTTAGAGAAAGACATCATGCTTGGGAGGGTGGAGGGAAAGCGCAGGAGGGGAAGGGCCTCTATGAGATGGATTGATTCAGTGACTGGGGTAATCGGGATGGGTGTGTTAGAGACAGTGCGATTGGCACAGGACAGAGCAGAGCTTAGGGCTGTTGTACATAGGGTCGCTATGAGTCACAAGGGACTCAGTGGCACATAACAACAACATTGTTAGGTGCCATCAAGTCAGCTGAGACTCATAGTGACCGTATGAATAATGCATCTGAACCCTATCCTATGTTGTGCCACCCTCATCATCTCTGAGATACTTGAGCTCATTGATGTCGTCACTGTGTCAATTCATCATGTTGACTTTCTTTCTTTTGCTTTTGCTCCACCTTTCACATCGTGTCAGTTTTCCAAGAACTGGCCCTTCCTAACAATGGAAACAAAGTAAGTGAGACGAAGTTGCACCTGCCTTGCCTCTAAGGATCATCCTGGTTGCACTTTGTCCAAGACGTATTTGGCAGTCCACACAAATATGATGAGATATTGTTACTGTTAGCCGCTGCCAAGTTCACTACAACCCACAACGACCTTCTGTACAGCAGGTTTGAACTTTGCCTCTTCCTGTGCCATCCTCGTCATCTCTGACACCCTCCAGCCCATTTTGTTGAGGGTCTAACTCTTTCTCTGACCTCCACCTTTTCCAGCATGTTCTTTTTCCAGGACTGACATTTCCTGACAAAAAGTCCCAAAGTATGTGGGACAAAGTTTCACCCTCCTTGCCTCTAGGGAGCACCTTCGTTGCACTTTCCTCTAAGACAGACTTGTTTGTTCCTCTGGCAGCTCATGGGATGTGAAATACTTGGAAATGATTAAAAATAATGAGTTGGAGCTATGTTTTCAAGCTCGTAGGTGCAGCGGGGAAAAGAATTCTGCAAATTCTCTGCAAAGTGAAAATATTTGTTATTATTATATCAACCTTCAACTATGCATGGGTAAGCACAGAGAAAAATACCAAAGAATGGTACTAAACTGTTAGCATTTGCTTTCTTGGATTGGGCAGTTTGGGATTAAGCGGAGAGGAAGAAGTTGACTCTTCAGCTGTGTGGTGTCACTATTGTTTATTTTGCTGACCTGAGCACACATTATTTTTTCCATTGAGGGGATTCCAGCCCGCAAAACAAATAATGCAAAGTCAAGGTGGGTCACTATTGCACTAATCTAGACGGCACTCCATTATCCCCATGAGGCTGAAGGTGAGCTTTCAGTCAAGAGCCTTTCAGGATCTTTTCCTCCTGCAACCCCAGGTGGACTTCCTCACACAGCCACCCTGGGAGGCCCTATCCACGCTCTTTGTAAACTCCACACTTCCCTCAATGCTCCCCTCCCTGAAGGAAACACAAGTGAAGAGGGTCTTGGTTTCTTACATTCTGGAGAGCACAGGAGAGCCAGATAGGGTCCGCCCCATTCCGCCCTGCCCGAGGACCCCAGGAGGTGGACACTCACGAACTACATCAGTTAGACTACTTTACTGAGTCAAGTTCAGCCAGGCTCCCAGCCCAGCCACAGGTTGGTAACAGCACTGTTCTCCCACTGAAAACCACCACTGTGGTTCATAGCTTCTATAGATCTTTCTCAAGGTTGTGTTTGTGCTTCCTGTTGGAGGTGCTGTGTGGCAGCATCCCACTGTTGCCGGCCTCACGGTGGCTCCCTGTTCCTAACTGGATCTCTGAAATGGACATCCATGTGTACTGTCCCTTCATTAAGTCCTCTTCAATTAGTCCCATCTGTTTCCTACCCAGACCTAGGGCAGCCACCCCACTCTCTGTCGCCAGCAAGGGACCCCAGAGCTCTGTGACAGAAGACAAGGGCTGTCTTCAAGCACTGCCTAGACACATACCCTGGAAGCATTTCACCAGCAGGCTGTCCAGTCTTGACGGGGGTGGGGTGGAAGGGGGGGCTGCAAAAGGCTCAGCCATGCCTCATTTCTCTCTCCCACTAGCCACAGAGAGATGGGAAACACGCCCAGCTTGCACTACTAACAAGCCATTGGAACAAAGAAACCACGGTGAGCTGAAAGAGATGGAAATGTGCACCCTCCTCTCAGGCTAGAAACAATCAGAGGGGTGCTGTGAAGCCAGCCACCAGAGCCAAATATCTCCGTACAAAGTTCTGCTCCTGTGCACTCACCCAGCGGGTGTCAATCAGCCAAGGAACAGGGAGAGAACAGATGCAAACAAGCCAACTAAAAATACACCCGTTGCAGACTTCGTTAAATGTGCAAGAACATTCTCAGTCCCCGGGGCAAGGATGGGACTTCGGCATCTCCGGGGCAGAGGATGATGGCAATGAAAGCAAAAGTCGATATAAAAACAACAGCAATGATTACAAAAATGTCTCTCCGATGGAAAAGAAGTACTTGTTCACGTCCGAATCCTGCAGCATCCAAACACCTAATTATTAATCAAGCTGAGCACAAAGAGTTATGGGCTCCAAATGCACTTCCTTCCGTGTCCAGAACCCTGAATCTGTGGATGGAATGATCTCATGTATTCTTGGAATGGTATTGTGAGACTTAAGGCTGTGTGTCAACTTGGCTGCTTATGGTTCTCTGGTTTGACCATTCTGGTGTGGTCATTCCTTTGATGGGATTTTCTCTAAATGCCCAGTCGGTGGAAGGGAATTTTACGAGAGGGGTGGTGACCTGCATGGAATATATAAGGAAGTCTGATGGAGCTGGTTGGCCTTTTACTTAGTCTTGGCCCGGCATCTAGCTCATCACCTCTTCAGATATTTAGAGTTGGGCCTTGCCTGCTGACCTTCGATTCGTCAGCTCCCCAGCTACTTCCCTTTGGTCTGAGATTTGCCAGTCTCTTTGGGCATGTGAGTCATTTCCTCCGGATGAATCTCTCTCGCTGTGTATATCCACAATGGTGTTACTTCGTTGCTTTCTAGAGAATTCTGCCAACTCCCAGATGCAGCAAGAGGCTACTTCACCCTGAAAGGCAAGCATGAATGGTAACGCTCACTCATTGCCATTGAATCAGAACCAACTCATAGCTGACCTCCAGTAGGATTTCAGGAAGCTGCACGTTACAAGGGAGGCGACTGCCATCTTTCTCCCAGGAAGCTGCTTGTGGATCTAACCCCAGAGGGGTGCTGATCCCTATGGCTTATGCTATCAGAACTCCTTTAGATGTTAAGGGTCCCCCACACTCCTGGATATAAGAAAGTGAAGGATGCTCTAGACCCAGGCTCTGTTCATTCTGGAAAACTAAGAACCAGCTTTCACATCCATAAGGATAGGTCTACACTTATATTTGTCAGAACACTGGTTCTAAGTCCAGTGGAGTGCGTATAGTGGAGATCACTTTAAACAAGCATAAGCTGACCACGACACTGATTGGTTAGCATAACTGAAAGATCCCTGAGTAGTTCGGGCATGGCTGTCTCAATTTGCACAGAAAACATCTCCAAGATTCTTCAGCCATCCACCTACCTCACAGAGCTGCTCTCCTTGGTGGTGACATGATTCTCAACTTGATGGATCAGTATTCTAAGTGGCTGTGCTGGACAGGAACAGTTTGAAGTGGTGAAAATAGCTGGGGTGAGGCCTCGAAAGGGAGCTAGTAATGGACTCAGTAGCACTCAGCCAGGGGAGGCTGAAGCTTCAAACTTTTTCGTTTGCTGGCGATGGGGAGTTCATTTGACACAACTCTCTTGGAAACAGCAGCTACCTTTTCAGGGGGCATCTCAATTCCAGCTCCTGATTTCTAGAAACCACCAGGGTCTCTTCTCCCACTGACTGTAGCATTAGGAGAATGTGTTTCTTCTCTGAGGGGCGGCAACTGCAGGCTGCAAATCGCCCTCCCTGACTTTCAACCATATCCAGCAACGACAGCGTAGCTCATCTTAAAGAGCCAGCTTTCTCGGCATGCGTGATAACCTCAACTTTAAACTGGTTATTGGAATCTACATGCTGTTAATCCAGTGGCTGCCAGCAAAGCCCCATTCTCTGCACTGTTCAATCTTCACTTGCAATGACAGAATTCATATGCACACTCAACAGTCCCCACTGTGCCTTCTGAGACTTCTCTGCAGCCCCTTCTCAAAAAGGACGCACACTTACACACACACACACACACACACACACACACACACACACACACACACACACACACACACACACCCCCTCCTCTATTCTTTCCTCTGTAAGGAAAAGGATGGTGAAACTTTATCTCACATACTTCGGGCATGCTGTCAGGAAGGACCATTTCTTGGAAAAAGACGTTATGTTGTGAAAGGTGGAGGGTCAGAGAAAGAGGAAGAGCCTCAGTGAGGTGGACTGACACAGTGACTATAACAGCCAGCTCTGAGCACATTAACGATCATGATAACAGCACAGCATAGGGCAAAGTTTATATCTCTTACTCACGGGGTCACTGTAAGCCCTCTGACTCAATGGCTCACAACTCCTTTTTTTCTTCTTCTTCGTCTCTTCGTCTCCTCCTCCTCCTTTCTTCTTTTTTTTTATCTCTCTAAGTCTAGAAAACTCCACAATTACTAGTCAAGCCAGCAAGCAAATAATTTGGTAAGGGTTGATTCTGTGTAGGGAAATATCCCATTTCTCTCGAGTTGTTTCAGGGTATGTTCACGTGGCAGCAGAGCAGGGTCAGAAAGCAAAGGGAGTTTCATTTCAGACCGCATCCTGCTTTGAGGAGTGAACCTGGCCTCTGTCTTGGCCTTTGACTGGTGCTCAGTGGTGATGAGCTTTGCTGAGGGCTTCCCAGAGCAACTGAGGCGCATCCATTGAAGTTGGTGGAGGAAGTCCACCAACGTTAACTAGCCTGGGGTCAGAGACGCCAGGGCTGGCACCTCCTTGGCTACGTCTGTCCCTCTTCCAGATTATAAAAAGAGCAAAGGTCACGTGGGAACAACCATATCTGACCTTTACTAACTTCACAAAGGGGAATTAGCCCTGTCAATAGCACGAACAACACAAAGCCAATTCCTACAAGGTCAGAAATGGCCCTCAAGTGCCCATATCTCTTTTATTCATCTCAATATCAATCTTACTGCTTTACTGGGCCCAAAATCTAATGTGATACACAAGCTACACAAAACCATGTCGAGGAAGTAAAAAGATACAATCCAAGTTAGTAGCAGAGTAAGGTTAGGACAAAGCTTCTGAAATGTGCTCGCAAACACCTCAGTCTTGAGCCTCACGAGTTTAGGCCAATGTTACAAAGTTCTAGTCCTGTCAATATTGGCTCTTCCCCAACCCTTACTGTCAAGTTGTCCAACATACTTGGGCAAAGGCTTTTAGTTTAACTCTGGTTCCCTCCATGGGGGCAGCTCCGTCTCATGTCAGGTCTCTGGTCCTCCACTGAGGCTGTTGTGGCTGTTGCTCCGGTCCTGATGGATGAGTTGCACTCTCTCATTTGCACTTCTTTGCTGGAGGTGAGGTTTCTTCTAATCCTACTACTAGATATGCTCTATTTATTGGTGAGACTAGCCCATTCCCTTGTCGATTGGTGAGACTAGCCTATATTCCTTTGTTGGCTGGTGAGAGGAGCCAATCCCTTTGTGGATTGATGAGACTACCCAGTTTCCTGTGGATAAGCTAACATGTCTTGTTCACGTATTCCCACCTATTCACATGGCAAAGTCAAATTCAACGCCTAGGAAAGCAATTTTGGAGAATAAACTCCACACAGACAAATCACCAGCACGTGGGAAAGACCACAGTCTCATCTTCACTGTTTTCCATTTGTTCCCTCCTCACCTCTACTGATGAGTGTTTAAACAGCATCTGAAGTCTTAAATCAACTGATCCTTTATTAGCCATCTCTGCCACCCACTTCTTAATATAACTTTGAGGCTGGCCAAACTGCACTGCTCTCTGTTTCCCAAGTTCTCCTTGGCCTTTCTCACTTCTACATCCATGATCCCTCTGACTCCTCCACTGGGACATCCACCCTACACCCTAAGCCCCTGATCAATAACCAACTCCCAACATTCCTCTAAGCTTCAAGTTCACATATCACTCTTCCCCAAAGTCTTCCCATGTTCCTTGAATCATATACAGCTCTTTCTCTGAACACCTTGAGGCACTATTTGTACCCTATGCACCTATAGACATCTATCCTTCCTTTTTTGTATGACAACAAGACAGCGTAGAGTCTAGATCACAGATCTTTGCTGTGTGGCCTTGGGAAATCAGTTAAGGTCTCTGTACTTTGATCTGCTAATTAATCCAAAACTAGTATGCCTACCTCAGAGAGCTGTTGAAAGAAATAATTGGGCCAATATTTTAAACCATGTGTGACAAGATGACATATAGTTGTCACACTGACCTTGACTCATAGATAGCAACCCCATGTGACAGAGTCAGAATGCCCCACAGGTCCTCTGTTCTGTTTAGGTAAGACGGAAGAGATGGCTTCTTGTGTATTATCATACTCGGCCACAACTGAGAACAGGACTAGTCTGAAAGCCAAAGCTTTAAAGCAAAGGATAAAAGAATTGTTTGGAGTGACCTTTCAGAAGTGTCTGTCCATGGTGATGGCAACTCTTGACTCACTGAGACAGACATTCTAGACAGTAGCATGCCGTCAACTATGAGTCCCAGGGTCCTGGTCCTCTGGCAATCTCTATTCCCGCTGCTGTGTGTGTCCTCTGTAGGTGCACACACTACCATCGACTTGGACCTCGGCCTTGTCTGTTTCGCCTGCAGTTTAGCCTGTGCGTTTGCTTCTCCCTCTGCTTGGCTCTCATGGTTCAGGAGTTCCTAACAAGATGGCACGAAGGCTAGGAAAGCCCCGTAGGATTTTCTTGGCTGGAGTAGATGCAGAATCGGATCAGCAGCTCTTTCCCCTGCAAAGCCACTGGGTGTGTCCTAACAGGGAACCTTTCAGCCAGCAGTCAAGCATTTAACAGTTGGCACCAAAAAGGCTCCTTTGGCACGTAACAACGTCTTCATGGATGCCAGCTGTACTGTTGCTGTTAGGCTAATTGTTATCCATTATCATTCTCTTTTTATTATGCTTCGAGTTCTTTCAGACATTTTCCTGTCCACACGTAAATCCCTTCCATTGCCAAACACATTTCCTAGCACGCGGCATATGTATATTAGTTGACAAATGAATGAACAAAAGAAAGCCAAACTGCATAGTCCTGGCCACCTTGCTGGGATTAATTTCACATTCTAGCTTGTTGGTCTTTTCTCATATACATACACGGAGACAACTTACACAACTTCCAATGAGGTTTCAGGAAGGACTGGAATGTTCTAGAAGGGCCTCCAGGTTCTTTTCCCTGTGTCGATCCATCGGGTTGGGATGGGTTGTCTCTCTGGGAGGAAAGACAGTACTTGTCCTACACTCATGTTATGAGCTACATGTATAGTTTCCTCCTTGTTTTCTTTCTTAGGGGTGGGGTTGCTAGAAGTACACTGGAGAACCTAGAAATGAAGGTATCATGTGAGATGGGATCAAAGGATTGGCACAGAAAAGGAAGCTGACAGAAGAGGCAGGGCTTCTTCTGAGACTGGGCCCCTTGGGCCTGTTTATTATCCCTTGCTGATTTTGATTGGCTTGTTTTCTCCCCAGTGTGGGGTTCTTTTTGCTCAAATGGACCCCAGGATAAACCCTCAGTCAGGGTCTAACAATACATCACTAAGAGGTGTCTGCTCCTATCAATGGATAGATGGTCTGTGCGTTGTCAGAGACATCCAGAACTCCATGCTGGATTCTGGGTGGGAGCATCAATGAAGAGGATTAGCGCTTTTGGAAACGTATATAACATCCAGTCACCTCACAGGATACAATTACATTACAACCATTGAGCCAGTTGTCTCAAGGAAGTTTTCCTAGAGATGACATGTGACAACATCTCGGTTAACATCTTATCCTCCAGGTGGCAGCAGCATCGAGCTGGGAAAACTGGGATGGTGTGGGAGGGGAGGGTCCAAGAACAAGAAGATCCTATAATGAATCCAGACTCACACTCTCATTTTCTCTGTCTGTCTGTCTCTGTGTGTGTGCGTGCATTCATACACATGTCTTCAGATTAGCCTTTGGTAAAAGCCTAAAGCCATTGCCTTCTCCCTCCTCCTTTTCTCAGCACCACCTGCCTCCCACCCTTCATCTCTATCCCCGCCCACATCTGTAAGTGGAACTCCTGACATTCGCTTGTGCATTTTGGAAGCGTCCATGCATAACCTGCAGGACAGGCTCTCCAGTGTAGGTGGGGTCCTAACAGTATTTGAAAGTCTCCTCTCAGTCATGCACCTGTGTCCATTTAACCCTCATAAGATGCCCAGAGGGAGCTCTGGTGGCAAGGACAGTAGCGAGCTTCACTGCTAGCCCAAGCGTGGGGCCTCTTGGCCAGTTCAAACTCAACCGCGACTCTTCAAAGAAAGCTGGGCAATCTCTTCCCATGTTATTTATAACCTTGGAAACCCACTAGGTCAACCATGGGCCAGTTCCAGCTGGAAGGCTCTGAGTGAATTGACTTAACACCCCCAAGCTCATTGATCAGACAGGACAACTGAGGCCCAGGGAGGAGCCAGGTTTGCCCAAGGTAAGTCAGTAATGGAACAGATGGGCTCTTTTCCACCACCTATGCAGGAAAAATGTTGGGGGGAGGGGTGCTAGAGAGGCAGATGGGGAACCATGTTCCTTGGACCCCTTCCAGGCAGAGTTCTGACAGAACCCACTCCCTGTCCAGGCTGGTCCCATGTGTGTGAGGACCCGAGTCCTTCCAGAGGCCCCCATTGCCACCCTTTCTCTTCTTCCTCCCCTCACCAGCAACCCTTAACTCTCCCTCCCTCTCTCCTCTTTACTTTCACTTGTAGAAGCAATTAAATAAGCATTCAAGGTGGGATTATTCTGCCCTTGCATTCACACCTCCCACCAGGACCCTGGTCTGAGGCCATCCCTAAGCAGTTCTCAAGAAAGCAATCTAAGCTGAATACAGTGTACTTCCCCGTCTCACAATTTAACAACGAAGTCCTTTTTCTGCTAAATAATGATAATGAAAAATAGCCTCCAATTATTCAAAGGCTGTTCCCATGAATAATTCAGGAGCTAAGGACCCTAGTCTCCTTACCTGCTTGTCAGAGGGCCCAGCCCTTCCCGCCCTATCCCCTCCACCCGACCCCCACCCTGCTCTCTCCTGTGCTCCTGGGTGCTGCTTGAACTCTTCAGAAATAGCTGTAACCTCTGCCAGCCTACAAGCTTCCATCCTGTTAGGTGGGCTCTGATATCACCCACATTTTACAAGTGAGCACACAGGGTTGGGGGAGAAAGAGAAGAGTTGGCCCAAGGTCAAACTACTAGAAAGTAAGAGTGCGAAGATGTATACTCAGGAGCTGCCACCTGAACTTCACCGCTGCATTCTGCTGCTGGTGCCCAATTTTACAGAGGGGTTGGGGTCTCTTTCTGGACTGCATTCCTGATAGCCAAGTCCCTGCCACTTATCCCCACTCTCATCTGTGAAGCAGGCCAGCTCCATTGGTTTATTCTGGGGCTTTATGGTTTGCTCAAAATCCCCCGTCTTCCTGGGAAGTTGCAGCACTGACTTCTGAGCAACCCATTGGGTTGATGGAGTCCTGGGCAGGCTAGAATTCCTCTGGCATCAGGGGGAAAGACAGGTTCAGGCAGCATCAGAATGCATTATCCCGTACCTGACCTTCTCATCACCATGACAACCCCTATCCCAACAGAGCTATCAGAAGCAGCAAGTGTGCAGAGAGAGCCTTGAGTATCCCAATCGAAGATGCCTGCAGTTAGATCCACTCTCACTCTTTACCTTCTTCTCATGAGCCTGGACACCTCAGTTCACTGCTCTACCCTGAGTCTGGGGAAGAATCCCACATCTACTATGGCTGGAGACCAAAGCTTCAGCATTAAACCATGGGAGGTCAGAGGGACAGCAGAGACTTTCTATCAGTCAGCCCCAAGATGAGACAGCCAGACCCTATCATTAGACTCCATCTGGGTCTCTAATCCCTTCTTTACTTTAGAAACAGAATTCTGAGTTTGACTCTAACACACCACATCCAGGAATTAAAGAAGACCATCATTTCTGGCCTCCTTAGAGAACAAGCTTCCAAGCACATGAAACGTAAGCACAAGTGTGAAACTAGCCTTTTGAAATGTAAAAGGGGGCCTTTGCCTTTTCCTTACCTTCTATCCCATGTGCTGACCACCATTCAGTTGAGGGTCAGAGCCAGGACAAGCCAGCGGGAAGAGAGCCCCTGACGCCTCTCAGCTCTGCCTTCTCAGCTCCTGTGGGTCCCTCCCACTGGCTACACCACCTGGAAGACAGAAGATAATGGAGCTGAGTGCTGAGAGCTGTGGTCCTTTGAGATCAGCAGAGGGAGGGGTGCTCACAGCAAGACAGAGAGGGGAAGAAGAGGACAAAGTCCATACAACAACAACACACAAACACCTGCTACTCACAAGTCAAGGTGGTTTCTGACACACAGCAAAGGCATAAAAAGTAGGCACACGGAGGGCCTTCTCCTCAGACAAAGGAATGAAGACATTTCCTCTGCCCCTGCCACAAACCAGAACCAGTAAGACTCAAAAGAGACATCCAGCCAAGGAGACTGGATTCCAGAAAACTCTTCTCACATCATTTCCTCCTTAGGGAGAACTCGTTACAGCTCAGGACTCTTCCATGTGGACAATCCTTCTTTTAAATCAGCCCATCAAATGACATTTAAGCCTGCAACCAATTTGTACATAGACCATCATTTGCTTTATGCCAGATTTGTTATTTTATCCTTGTTGTTCTGTTGGATTGTGGGCCTGGGATTTCCTCAATCAGGCAATCACTTGTGTGCAAGGATTACATCTTTTTTCGTCCATGGTAGGACCAAGAATGAAGGCTTCAACTGCACCCATGCTGAAGAGCTTTGTTCAGGTGACGGTGGGACTAATTGAAAGCTGCTGAGTGAAGTCTCTAATCAAGACTTCATTTTAAAATAATTAAAGTGATACAAATGATAGATAGGTTAGGATGTAGAGAATTAGAGGCAGGAAACCACATCAAGAGGCCACTGCAAGTTTGACACATAACCTAATACGAATATTGAAAGTGATGCTGCGGTCAGAGTGGGTCTCTGTTTGGGACTCTGGTAGAAAACAGCTGTGTGGGACACTTTGTAGACTGTAAGCTCATCCTCTTTGGGGCAAGAAAACTCAGCATGGCTTCACCAAGAGAAAAGGTGCTGTTTGCCCCTCTTGGTTCACCTATGGTGCGGACTTCAAGACAACAATCGGCCTTCTGTGGCGCTATCACTGCGGGCGTGAAATGGTCTCCTGAAGAGGCTGGTGATAAGGCCAGCTGGAAAGGGGCCTAGATGAAGGCAAGGTAGAAATGCAAGGCGTCTCCAGTGGGAAGAGCCTACAGAGGCCAGGCAAGATCTCTCCTGGACCCTGAAGCCCAAGTGTGAAACAAGCCTCTCATCCTTCTGCCTCAAGGATCACTCAGATGAGTAGTAACTAGGTAGGCAGGAACCATCGCCATGGAAACCATGCAGCCCTGATAATCCCTATATCCCATTCTTTGGGTGAGCCTTCCATGTTTGTCAACATCCTTTTGCGTTAGACAGTAATAAAAGAAGCTGAACAATAGTTAAGTATGTTTCTCCACTCATTGGATGACCAAACCTGTGACAAATAAAAGCTACACGCCATCTACCAGAAGAGGAGGTACTGTTACATTAATTTTTTTTTCCTGCCCTGTATTTAAACTAGAGCGCCATTGCCAACAATGCCTAACACATGTGGTTCTGCACGCCTTGACCTTGAACATCAGGGAAGAAGAGCCTGATCCACACAGTACACAGCTATGAGAAGAGGGCTATGAACTGAGGAAGAACGGAGGAGGTAGGAAGTGAGGAGAAATGCCACCTCTTGGTCCTGCTAAAGGTCCTTCAGCACACAGGGCACCTCTCTCCAATCAAAGGCTCCACTCAGAGGAGCTCTGACCTTGATAGGACACGGACCTTGAGTGGCATCCTCGGGTTTTGGAAGTCATCTGTAGTCCTTGACGTTCCAAAGTCCAATACTTCCATTATTTGTGATCATAGTCCAATGGAGTTTCCACATGTAGTTTCCTGACACAGTTACATTTACTTGTGTGACCATTCCTTCAGAATTTGTCTTCTTTTGGGATGTTGTTGTTAGATGCCATCAAGCTGAGTATGGCTCGACCCTATGAACAACATATCTCAACCCTGTCCGATCCCGTGCCGTAATAACCATAAAATCAGGGGACAAAGGTGCCACGCTGGATGCCTCGGGTAGAATGAGGTCCACAGAACCAGCTCTGGGTTCTTACAAGCCCCCACCCTGTGATATGACTTTCTGCCCCAATTCGTTTTTTCCCCCAGAGCTGGACTTCAGGATTTGGGAGAACCGCTGTGGATTAGCAGTGGGAGGGAGTTCTGGTCCTAAGAAGGGGAGCCTGCCTCTCACAGAGCCACCATGGCACCCTGGCATCTCGAAATTTTGAAGAGAGCAAACTCTGTGAAGACACTCAAGTCACAGCCAGGGTGGAAACCCAATTAGGAGCCTTCACCTCTGTGTCCCATCCCTTCTGCCACCCGTAATGCAGTGAGCTGACCAGGGAACTTTATGACAGAATGATGGAAAAGTCCAATTTTCTAAAAAGCATCTAAGTCAGACTCCTCGTCTGGAAGCCACATACTTGCTCCCACACACACCACCCCCCTCCCCATGCTATTTGAGGCTGCACAGTGACTCCTAGCGGTCAGCCCTGGGAAACACACCTTTGTAAGTAAGGGTGAAGTGTGCTACTTTTCAAAGAAACTCAGTTCTATTTTCCTCCTGTAAAAACTGTCATCATTCAGGTTTTAACAGCAAGACTTTGCTTAGAAAGGAAGATATTTGGGGGAATGTCTACGTCTCCCCTCACATCTATTTATCTTCAACACTTGGGACATAACCAACCAGCTCTTCAAAAACCTCCTTCAGTTTTGTTCTTTCTACAACATCCACATCAACCCTAGAGACACAACGAATACCCCAGGGCCTTCTGTTTTTCAGCTTGCTTTTGGGGTTAATGATGTTATTAATTAACTACTTCTACAGATCTGGTCCTAAAAGAGCAAACCAATTACTATTGTGTCATATCTAGCTCAAGGCAACTCTTACGTGTTGTGTCATAGAATTGTGCTCTACAGAGTTGTCAAGACTGTGACCTTTTAGAAACCGATTCCAGATCTTTCTTCCAAGACACCACTGAGCAATCTTTCAGTCAGCAATGAAGCACTTAATGGTTTGCACAACCCAGAGGATCCTCAAAATCTCAATGGAACGAATCAATTGACTTTCACTTTTCACTCACAACTTTGTAGACTGGCAAGTGCAGCTCTCCCATCTTTACCCTGAGCCAGGGTGAACCAGGTTGTGGTCCCAGCACAAGAGGGTAAGTCAACTGCACAGCGTTTCCCAAGTCTCTGCTGCATTATCTCTATTAACGTCACACTAGTTAAAGCAAGTCATATGGTCAAGTTCAAAGTCAGAATGTTGCTGCTCTGTACCAATGAGTAGGAAACAACTCACAGCTGCCCCTGCTTCAGGTTTTCAGAGGCTATAAGTCACATGGGGGGAGATTGTGAATCTTACTTGCACAGAGTAGCTGGTGGATTCGAACTATGCACCACTGGGTTTGCAGGACAGTTCCTTACTACTAAGCCACCAGAGCTCCCTAAATCAAAGAGTAGAGATAATCTACCTTTTTGAGAAGAACTGCAAAGTGGCATGGTATAGGGCATAGGTATAGAGAGGCAGCACTTAGTTAAAGAGCTCTAGTGATACAGTAGTGAAGTGTGCAGCTGCTAACCAAAAGGATGGTGGTTTGAACCGACCAGCCACCACCTTGGGAAAATAAATAATAGTCTGTTTCTATCAAGACTATACTGTTGGAAATCCGATGGAGCAGGTCCACTCTGTTCCACAGGGAAGAGCTTCATTGGAATCAACTTGACAGTCATAGGTTAACCCTCTGTTATGGGGTAACCTCAGTAATGATTGATCTGTGTCTTTCCCAAATATGTGTTAGAATCCTAATCTCGCTATCTGTAGATATGACCTTGTTTGGAAATACAAGGTTTATTTTGTTATGCTAATGAGGCCACACAGCATAGTTGTTGTTTCTGTGTACCATCGAGTCAGAACTGACTCATAACTGACGCTCCAGGGAGTTTTCAGAGGCAATAAATCGGACAGGAGGAGATTGCCCATCTTTCTTCCTGTGAGCTGCTGGTAGATTCGAACCACTTTCCTTTGAGTTGGCAGCACATCTTCTAAATCTAATAACTTCTGAGTTATGAAAAGGACATATACACAGAGACATATGTGGGAGGAAGAAGACAGACTAACAAAACAGAGCCATCTCTAAGCCATAGATGCCAAGGATTGTTGGCAGCTGAATAGGGAAGGAAGGCTTGGCCCTACAGCCATACCCTGAACTGGAAAAACTCTCCAGAAGTGTGACAGAATAAAGTTCTCTTCTTCAAGGCTAACTACTTGTATTTCTGTTATGGCAGCACTAGGTATCTAAGATACCCTCAAAAACTCAACAACATACAACCAAGTCAACATGCATCTGCTGAGTTTCCACTATATGCAAATCACACAGCACCACAAAGGGAGCCCTGGTGTGCACACTTAGGGTTCTTGCTGCATTGTTCACAACAGCAAAGAGTTGGAAACAACCCCAGTGCCCATCAACAAACGAATGGATAGAGAAGCTGTGGTATATTCACACGATGGAATACTATGCAGAACTGAAAAACAAGAAACTCATGAAATACTATACAAAATGTGTGTCTCTGGAGGACATTATATTGAGTGAAATATCTCAATCACAAAATGACATATATTGCATAATGCCACTGTTATAAAACAGGACTGACATTGGGTTTGGGGGAAAGCTAAGAGGGGATAAATAATGTACACAGCATTGAAACAGATGAGGGAGAGAACTGTTTAAAAAGGATACATGATTAGGTATTATTGGAATGACAAGAGTCCAGAATAAGAGCTGCATAGTAAAGTGGTGGCGGTGGTGGGGAGGTGGATTGTATAACAATGAAAGAATTTTTTTTTCTTTGCAAAGAGAAAAGTGAACTGGTGGGGAGAGGTAGGCAGAGAGGGAAATGTGCAACAATGAATGAATGGAAATCCAAGTTCTCTATAATCTTTCATTAAAATTTCAATTTTTTTTTAAAAAAAAAGTCTTGGTGATGCAGTGGCTGAGTGAGCACTTGACAGTTAACTGTAAGATTGGTGGTTTCAATCCACCAACCACTCCACAAAAGAAAAATGTGGTAGTCTCGTACATGGTTCAAATCTCCTAGCAGCACCATGGAAGAAAGATGGGCAACCTCCCTGTGTGATTGACAACCTCTGAAAATCCACCGGATGGTCAGCTGTCCATCAGTTCCACCTTGAGAGTACACCACATACACAACCATGATGATTGTTGTCATGTGCTACTGGATTTTGGGTACAGTCCAACTCACAGCTACCCTATAGGACTTTACTCTTTACAGAAGCAGATCATGAGGCCTTTTATCGTGCAGAGTAGCTGGTGGGTTTGAACCACTGACATTTTGGTTCTCAGCCTAGTACTTAACCACTATGCCACCAAGCTCCTTTCCATAAAGATTACACCCTCAGGAACCCTATGGGACAGTTCTACAAGCCATTCTGAGCAGAAACTGGCTCCATAACAAGGGGTTTGGGATATGAAATCACAATTAATTAAATCCAAGGAATTTATAAGCTGAGGAGAGAAAGAAGTGGGTCCTTAAAGAAATAACATTTGAATGTCAAGGATAGATAGGAGTAAGGGAGGAGTATAAACCTTGTCTATGAGAGTCAAGGAAAGTTTTGCAAGACGAACAACTAAGGATAAGAACACCTTTGATAGGTAATAAAGGGATCTTACAGCATCAAACAACAACAACAACAACAGTTCACTAAGAGCATGGATACAAGGTCAGTGATAAAGTCTTAATTTGTAGTCTTTTCTGTTGTAAAGTTTTAGACTAATACTGAATAGTCAAGTTTAAGAGTCCTGGATTCCAACATGACAGTGGACGAGAAGCGGAGAGGACATCCATCTAAGGCTGAACTAACACCTAGCTGTGCTAAACTCTGGGAATGTGAAGATAATGCCACACAAGCTTCTGCCTTCACGTTGGCCGGTTCTTAGACCACTCAGAAGAAATGAGAAAAGTGTGAATGTATACAAGTGTGTATATGCACGTACGTGTACACACACACACACACATACATACTCTCTCTTCCATGATTGTGGGAAAGCAGTAGACTAATTCTTATTAGTGCTACTGAGTCAATTACTAATACATCAGGTGGACCCATTATTTACACCAAACCCACTCAAGACTAAGCGCTCTAATGTGGCAGAAACACCCAGACACTCTGACCAGGGTCCATCTGCACTCTGCCTGTATCCCTAGAAGAGGAGGTGAGTCTCCTGAGGATTCGAGGAGTTAATCTCTAGTAAAGCCTTCAGGTTTCATGGGGTTCGGGGGAACTCTGATTATCCTCTCAGAACTTGGAAATGAGGCATGAGATTACCTCTGAGGACCCACCCATTCTGTTAAAACAGAGAAACAAAATCAGCATAACTAACAGGGTCTCCTGTCATGGGTGATCAGTCTAACTAAGTGACCACAGGCACTTAGTGGTTAATATGGCACAGGCATTCTCAACGCGGGCTCTAGGATGGTCATCAGTGAGTCTGTAAACATCCCGGACTGACCCAGAGAATGTCTATTTGTATAAGTACAACTTTGTAAATAGTGTTTGTAGCTTTGCTTGTGTTCACACTCTAGAGACAATTAAGAACCCCTCTCTTCTAAGTTTAGCATGTGGTCTATCAGCCTTTCATTTGTGTATTTATTCAACAAACACCTATTAATGCTAATGATAGATGATCTTACCTCGCTCTGAAGAAGACTATGAAACAGGCTGGCAGAAGTTTGAGCATTTCTACAATCTGGGTCCATCTTGTCACCCATTATTCTTCCCACCCTCTGCCTTCCTCTCTTGCGGGCCTCAACAAATATTGAATGAGGGAAGTCCCCTTTGTGTCTGGTCTGGGTCTGCGTGTTGCTTAATTGCTGGGATCAGGCACTGGAATGCACCAGTTCTGAGGCTGTGAATTCTGCGACATGATAAAATGCCAGGCTAACGTTCCCCTCTCTCAGCTGCCACCCTTCCTTGCCCCAGTCAGGGAAAGCTTCATTTTCTCCATGAAGAAGTTGTCATGAAGATGCCCTCTACGTTTCTGGTTTATGGGAGAAGAGCATTAAAGAATCGCCATGGTTACAGGCCCCATCCCACCCCCTTTTGAGGACCTGAGGGGAGCGGCAAAAAGTGCAGAGCAGCAGCTCTTGGTGCCGCTCAGCCTGGAATCATAAAAAAAAAATGTTTACATCAGAGGAGAAATTGCTTCCCAAATAGCAAAAGGAAAATGCCAAGTTCAATGAGATTGTTACACAGAAGCCGGGCTGCGTCGTTTCTCCCTCGCTCCCCCTTTCCTCTGCCCCGTTATTATTTAAGGTTGTATTAAATCAGGCAAAGGGAGAAGATGACAAAATACGACTTTGTGCTGGCAGCTCTGGCAGGATGCCCAGGTGGGGCTGGCCCCTCAGCTCATCTTCATCTTCATCAGGATCTCCCTGCAGCCTCTGCCCAAGGAGCCTCTCAGAGCTGACAAAACTGACCCCCTCTTTCAGCTCCCTGGGAGCTCACTGACTCACCATGAAGACTCTGAAGCAGGACCACGCTGGACCAGGACCAGGACCAGGCGGTAAGGGTTCTAGTTCCAGTTCTGCTTCTAGCCAGCTGTGAGGCCATCAGCAGGCCTCTTGCCTCTCTGAGCCATGATTTCCCTTTCTTTAAGACTGGAGCACAGTTTGTTGTTGTAGTTAGGGGCCATTGAGTTGACTGTGGCTCCTAGCCATATCCTGTGTTATCATCTCTAACACACTTGAGCCACTGGTGAATTTGAACTGCCAGAGGCACACAGCCTTTGAGTCAGCAGTGTAATGCACCACTAACTGTGCCACCAGGGCCCACTCTAAAGACTGCACCTTAGAAAACCAAAAGGAGCAATTCTATCCTGCCCTAAGGTGGCTGTGAGTCAAAATGTACCCCTGCGCACCGGACAAAGCGACAGCAGCTAGAGAAAGACTCCCTGGTGTCAATCCCCACCACAAGGGCGGGCCTGCATTTCCTCATTTCAGGTGGCCAGAGCCAGACGTGGTTTGACAATGTTCCTTAAGAGACAGAGCAGGAGATTACTGGAAGGGGTCCCCGGCAAAGAGGCACCAGTGGAAGAGAGTCAGGCTCACCATGGGTTTGTTAAGGACAGTGGCCCATCAAGCCTTGCTACTTCTGGCTCTGTCCACCCACCGGGTGCTAAGGGCAGGGCGTGCCTTATCTGCTTGGGTTGTCATGTCCACTGACCCTCTGAGACGTGCACTCTTACTGTCCCCATATGCAGACGAGGGAATTACTCCACGATTACACAAGCTCAGGCAGCTTGCACACAGCCCATCCCCCGCTCTGGCCCTACAATGAGGCACTAACTTCTAGCGTCTCCACTCACCACTTCCTGACGTGAACTGCAAGAGCCATCAGTGATCAAAGTTCTAGCTGCCACACTGAGTATTCTTCTCTCCGCCAGGTGCTGTATGGAGGGCTTTATGTGCATCATAAAGGGGGCGTAAGTGCATAATAGGGGAGCACTGGGGGCTTAGCGGTAAGGAATTGTGCTGTGCTGCAAAGGTATACAGTGAACTCACCAAGGGAGAAAGATGGTCAGACTCCTCCCGTGTGATTTATTGCCTCTAAAATCTGCTGGAGGATCAACTGTAGGTCAATTGCCACTTAGTGGGACGCAACAACGGCGTGTGAATCGTGACATTTTTTCTCCTCACAACCTGATGAAAACCTTGACTGTGTTGTTATTCGCATTATATGAATGAGAAACAGAGCCTTAGAGAGGTCAAACACCCTGTCCACGTTCTGCAAGCTAGAAAGTGGAAGCATCAGGATTAAAACGCAGGGCTGTAGAAGCTGGAGGCTGATGCCCTTCCTCTGTGCCCCCCCCCCCCATGTGCTTCCCTCACAAAGCCAGCAGCGAGGAGGAAAGTGCAAGGAGGGCTGACTGGCATCAAGCCCATGCTTTGAGCCATTAGAACATGTCCCCTGCCTTCAGTGCAGGGGATGGGCGGCTATCGAGGCCGCAGCACTGAGAGTCCTTCAGTGAAGGATGGAGACAGGAAATGTGGTGGGAGCTTTCAAGAAGACCCGTCCCTGTGGTTGCAGGGAGAAAGGAAAGAAAATGGCTTCTCAGCACGCAGGATGGACTTGTCAAAGCAGGGAGGCAGACATTCCTGGAGGGAGAGCTCCCCAAAGAGAAAACTATCTAGGAGGAATGAGGAAAAAAGAAAGGGGACGTCTGTGACGGCACCCAGAGTGACAAGTTAAAGAGGTCCCCCCCCCACAGCCACCCCCACCCATGGGCAGGCAGGAGATTCTGGAGGTCTCTGAGTTGGGTGTGTGATACACTTCAGGGTCAAGGGCAGCTGTGGGGACTGAGCACTCCAGTGTCCAGCTTGCCCCACAGAGGGTCTCTGGGGGAAAGAACAATGCAGCCTGAAATAGAGTAAATCAGCAAGCTCAGGCCCCCACGGCCCCCACCCACCCCCAGAACCCCTACTCGCACAGAAAAGTAATTTTCCATATTAATGTATCTGAGTCCCAAACCTGCTGACCTGTGAAAAATCTTTCATGGTGATTTATTTGTCTCCTCTTGCTAAGACAACTGACTCATTATTTTAAGTCACGCACGAGGCAGAGGCGCACACTCCCTTTGGGAGCCCAGCTGGGCTGGTATAAGGGGCCCGAGGATGATTGAAGGAGCCCAAGGGTCTCTGGTCCCAAGGAAACATGGCTTCGCAGGGCTTTAATGCCACTCTGGTCCAGAGACCACAAGGAATTCTGTGGCACCCCCATTTCTGCTCCATATCCCTTTTCTCTAGAGATGTGGCCAGGAGGGGCCAACCTGAGAGACAGCCAGGGCTGATGCCAGCTGTCAGAGAAGTCAGCTCTGAGAGTCTCTGCTCATTTACTGTGAAGCTCAAGGCACTTGTGTCCTGCCAGGACTCCTGGGCGAGCTTTCCACAGAGTCCACGGGGAATCGGCTAAGATCAGGAGCAAGTCCTGTATTTTAAAAGACATTGCTTATCCTCAGCAAGAGAAATAATAAAGGTATACCCACTCCCCCACCCCCATTTCTTCTTTTCTAGAAAATGATGGGTGTTGGATGATAGGTGTTGAGACTGGTCAGAGCAAAACCAACTCAGAGGTGGAAACTCAGTTTAGAATGGAGTAGACATTCACTCAGCATCTGGTGGACGGCTGTGGGAATTGTGTGTGCATTGGAAGACGGAGAGGATGGACATGTCCTCCCAAAAACCCTCAGCCAGAAAGGCAGAGTACGAAAAAGAATGTGAGCTGTGGAGTTTGACCCCCGACTCAGCTCGGCACCCAGCAGTGTGGCCTTAGGCATATTCCTCTTTCCATGCTTCCAAGTCCTTATCTGTAAAATGGAGATTTTTTTTAATAATCATGAGAATATTCCATAAATGTTAGTTCCATCCCCTCTTATCTCTCATTCATCCCACTTTGTGAAATGTTTCAAAGCGCGTATCTCCCTTGAAATATAAGCTGTTACCCCTTCCCCTCTTATGGCTTGCTCATATAGGCAGTCCCTAGATAGTAAATGAGATCTTTTCCTAAGTGTGTCTTTAAAGTTGTAGATCATTTGTATGGTTCTCATTTAGCCTTACTTTAGGACAAGAAGATAGAAGACCCGGTGGTATCTGGCTTCTAACCAAAAGGAATCCAAGGGAGAAAGATGTGGCTATTTGCATCCATTAAGATTTATGGGTGTAGACTCCCTGTGGGGCCATTCTAACCCATCCTACAAATTGGAATTTGACTCACAGCAGTGGGTTTTGGTTTGGTTTTTAGTGCAAGAAAAGTCTTGAAGATCTTTTAATGATTAAAAGTTGTACATGCAGCAAGTAAGGAAAATGATAATTGTCATAAAGAATTTGTTGGCACTAAAGGTGGGTTTGACAGTTTCAAAGTGATAGTAAATTTATATAATATTAAAGAACATTTCTGTTTACTTGGATAGTCAATGCCTAAGGAAGTTTGGATAAGGAAATTAAGTAAAATATTGCAGTGGGCAAAAACGCTGTAGAAGACCTCTTGAAAGTGGTTAAAAGCTCAAGATGTCACTCTTTGGACTAAGTTGTGTCTGATACAGTGATAGTATTTCCAATTCTCTCACATGCTTGCAAAAACTGGGCAATGAGTTAGGAAGATAAAAAAAGAACCAATCAATGCCTTGGAATTATGATGTTGGTGAAGAATAATGAATAATACCATGAACTACCAGAACAAAGTAATCTGACTTGGAAGGCATGCAGGCAGAATATGCTTCGAAGTGAGAATGATGAGACTTTGGTCCTGTCACCAAAAGGTAACAGTCCTTGAAGGACACCATGCTTGGTAAAGCAGAGGGTTTCAAAAAAGAAGAAAGCCTTCAACACGAATGACTGATACAATGGTTGCAACAATTGGTTCAAACATAGCAATGAGAGTGAAGACGGTGCAGGTGCAGGGGGAGGTCCATCATGCTGTACATAGGGTCTCTGTGAGTCTGAACTGACTTGATTGCACCTAATGAGAACCAAAATGGCAAATACAAGCTGTCCATATGTTGCAGAATTTGGGGGAGGAAGGGAGGACCTCTGGCCAGGATAGATCGCCAAAGCTCCAGATAAATGCAAGCCTCCCAATGGCCTTGAATACGGGGTAAAGAAAGCTCCTCTGTGGCTGTACCGGCTTGAGAACGCTCACCACCTGGGAAGACGGCTGCCGCGTTGTCATGCTTACCCCCATCAGGGTGTCACTGTTGGTTGCCGGCGAACAGACAGTGACATCTGTAAGTTGGACATTGATAGCCTGAGTACAGCCTGTACTGTTTACTGTCTACAAAACTTGTATCCATTTTCTCAAATATTTTCTAGACTCCCTCATGCTGTTCTCAGTGTAGACTCATTGCCTCTTCAATAGCAGGAGTTTCTTGAGGAGAGGAGGTCTTTCTATTTCTTGCTGGTCCCCTCTAGACAATGCAAGCAGGGCTTACATAAAGTTGATGCTCAAGCAAGAGTTGTTTCATCAACTGGCCATAGAGGCACAAGGGACCTAAAGACCAGAACTCAGACTGACCAGAAAAGAACAGCATCAGTGAGCACTGAAGACCTGGTCCATCCATACATAGTCCTACACATACCAGTGGTGCCTGGCTGGCTGGATAGATGATACTTGAGGGATAGATGAACAATGAATGGATGAAGGAGAGATAGATGGGTGAAAGGATGAATGGGTGGATGAATGAATAGCTGATGAATAGATAGATACATGAATAGATGAAGAAACCTTACCCTAAAGAGATATTTCTCTAGTATTTTAGTCCCTTTAAGTCTACTTTGAATCTTTAACTTCTTTCTTCTTCTCCAGGTCCAAGAATTCCTGACATGCTTATCCACAGTTTCTAAGACAAACTGATAAATTGTCTCAGTTGCCTATGATGTATAAGTAAATAATATAAAACCAACTCAGCTGCCATGTCACATCTATGTCTAGTATTGCTGTCAGCCTCTTAATTAATACCATTGCCAGGAAGACATTAGGCAGCCTGTCCCCTTGAGCACTCACTGAGTTCCCAACCAGTTATATCAGGCCTGTTTCATCCACATTAAGCCCTATTCAATGACCTTCTCCATTGCCCATACTGGAGACACAAACACTTCAGACAAGTTCAGTGAGAGATATAGCTCTTCTCCAATCCACCGAAGAATGGTATCCACTTCTAGTTTCTTCCTAAAGGATAAGGAGTTCTTTATCAGTCTAGAACATTCAGGTTTAATTCATGGATAGAGTTACTGGGGCAATATAGCCACAGGATTATGCTTCACTGTCTCTTTCATATTTTGAAATAGATGGGTCTAGTTTTGCTGTTGTTGTTGTTGTTGTTGTTATGTGCCATCGAGTCATTTGTGACTCATAGCCACCCTATGTACAAGAGCCCTAAACACCATTCTATCCTGTGCTAATCTCGCTGTCTCAAACACATTCTTTCCCATCACTCCACTCACAGAATCGATCCATTTCATTGAGGGTCTTCCTCTCCTGCGCCGTCCCTCCATTCTCCCAAACATGATGTCCCTCTCCTTGCAACATACCCAAAGTATGTCAGATGAAGCTTCAGAATCCTTGACTCCAGGGAACATTCTGGCTTCACCCTCTCCAGGACAAACCTGTTTGTTCTCCTAGCAGTCCATGGTATATTCAACACTATTCTCCAGCACCACAGCTCAAAGGCATCAATTCTCTTTCTACCATCCCTATTCACTGTCCAACTCTCCAATGCATAGCACATAATTGCAAAGACTAGTTTGCAAGCCAAAATTTCATGTAGAATTTATTGTTATTTTTGTGTACTATTGAGTTGGAATCAACCCATAGCTGACCCTTCAAAAGGTTTCCAAAGACAGTAAATCACATGAGAGGAAATTGCTCTGCAATTATTATCCTTCAGGGCAGCTGATGGATTTGAACCATATGCTTTTGGGTTGTTACAATTAAGAAAAAAAAATATTACAAAATTAAGAATAAGGTTGTAAAAAGTCCATTCAAGTAAGGCAACATTAAGGCCAAACTTTTACTCTCATCTGCTTCCTGCTCTTGGCCTAGAAAAGCCTGCCTTGGTGATGGCTGGCCCAGCCCTTGGAAGCAGTCAAGGTGGGCACAGAGCTTGCCTTCTAGATCTTCTAGTTTTAAGAAATTGTTGTGCACCATGGTAAGTTATTCCATGCAACGTTTCCAACTTCCTCCTTCCTTAATGAAGACGATAATCATGAATAGGGAGCTCTGGTGGTCTACTCGCAAGAAGATGTGCTATAATCCTAAAGACTGGCAATTCAAGGCCACCAGCTGCTCTGCAGGAGAAGGGTGGGCGATTTCCTCCCGTGTAATTAACTGCATCTGAAAACCCACTTGAAGGTCAGCTATGGGTTGGTTCTGACTTTATGATACACAACAACAACAACTATGCATATTCTCTGTGAGTGCTATGTAGCCATTGCAACAAATTAGTGAACTTAACAGTAAAGAAATGAGAGCCCTAGAAGACATTATTGATAATAGAATTGATATAAGAAAGTGCAAGAATATGTCTGATCTCATAGGAATTACCTCTGTATGGTTGATGTTTGCAGGGATTGTTCCTCTTACGGAGTTTAGTAGAGGTCAAATGCTGTTGTCTCCACTCTGGCAATACTGTTTTCACACGCTCATAATGGACATCTAGACTCAGATCTCTTATACCTCTGGTACATATATTATTGTTGTTGTTATTAAGTGCCATCAAGTCGTAGACTACTCACAGCGACCCTATGAATGAAAGAACTAAACACTTGTATAACTTTCATCCTTTCTCCAAATTCACAGGGAGGCAAGCCGTTTCAGAAGTGGCTGCCACTCCTGCTTCCAAGCTTGTTTTAATCGGGGAGCTCCACCAAACACTGTCCACCGTTGGTAACCATTATCACATTTGATACCTCAGTGTCACAGTGCTCAGCTTCACAGCAACCATGAGTTCTACTAGTAGTAGAAGAAAAAATTTAAAGGAAAATTCTTTCTATTTCAGCTCCAACTTGTAAAGAGCTTGGAAATTATCATTCCTATCCTTACAGCAAGGGGAAAAAGATAAACTAAAAGTTATGACTTTTCTTGAACATATTGGAGAACTGAGGTCTCAGGGAAAATCACCACTCCAAAATCTGTGGAGACGAATGATACAGAAAATTACAGCCAAGAGTATTGCAAGTTCACAGGATATAACATTAACATAAAAAAATCAATTCTTTTCTTATATGCCAGTAGTGAAAAACTGAAATTTTAAATAGAAAAAAATGTACTATTTATGATAGAATTTTAAGATTAAAGACTTAGCTATAAATCTAAGAAAATATGAGTAATTCTTTGAAAAAATCTGATGTAAGAAATCAAAGGTCTAAATAAATGAGAAGATAATCTGTACTCATGAATGTGAAAAAAATCAATATTTTTAGGATGTCAGATCTTTCAAACATGATCTGAAAATCACAGCAATTTATCTTGTGTATGTGGACAATTTGATTCTAAAGTTTATATCAAAAGTCAAAAGACATAGTACAGCCACCCCAGCAGGGAAGAACAACCTTGGTGAACCGACACTACCTAATTTCAAGTTGTACAATGAGCTACAATAGGCAAAACAACATGGAATTACTCAGACAATAGACATATAGATCAATGGAGCTGAAATAAGGATCTTGAAATAAGCCTATACAAATATAGTCAACTGATCTTTAATAAAAATGTAAACATAATTCATTGGAGAAAAGATAGTCTTTTCAACAAATGGTGCTGAAACAATTAGATCCCTGAATGCCAAGGGGGATAAAACAGAAACCTAGAGGCAGATCTTACACTTTTCACAAATACTAACTCAAAATGGATCATAAACTCAAATGTAAATGCAAATCTATAAAACTTCCGGAAGAAAATACATGTGACCAATGGTTTAGTAAAGAGTTTTTTAAACAGGACACCAAAAACCTAAATCATGAAAGAAAACAAAAAAAAAATAGGTAAGCTAGATTTTATTTTTAAAATTTTAAAATTTATTTCATGCAAAAGACTATTAAGAGAATGAAAAGATAAGCATGGACTTGTAGCCTTACACTTGTAAAAGGACTTGTATCCAAAATAGATAAACGGTCTTTAAAATTCAAGAATAAGAAAACATGCA
>NW_006399756.1:26254902-26260606 GCF_000299155.1 Elephantulus edwardii
GTCTGTGGAAGGCCATAATGGCCCTGCTTTAAGTGGTTCGCTACTACCGCAGCTCACCACACTGTCTCTGCCTCTGCCGCCATCTTGGATCTCCGCAACTCTTCTTAAAAATGGTCAAAATATCTTGACAGATTTGTACAAAAAAAGATGCACAGATACCAAGTATACAAAAAAAGATGTTCAACATTATTTTTCATTATATCATTGCAAAATAAAATAACTACACACTTAATAGAATAGCTAAAATTAAAAAAATTACCCAACAGCATAAATTGTTGGCAAGGAGAAACTCATTCATTGCTAATAGAAATGTAAAGTGGTACAACCATTTTGAAGACAGTTTTCTTGTCTTACAAGGTGATAGTTGTGGTCTACCACCCAACATTTGTGCTTACTGTTTTTATCTAACTGACTTGAAAACCCATGCCCACATTAGTTTTTGCTCTATTTTTTATGCTGTTGTTGTTATGTACTATAGAGTCGGAATCACCTCATAGCTGACCCTTCAGCAGGTTTTGAGAGGCAGTTAATGGCATGGGAGGAGACTGCCCATCTTTCTCCAACAGAGCAGCTGGTGGCCTCAAACCGCGTGCCTTCAGGATTACAGCACAGCTTCTTGCCATTATAGAACATTCATGTACTCTTTTTAAAAAATGTTATTCTAGGGGAGCTCTGGTGGCCTAGTGGCAAGGAGCTGCAACTACAATCCCAGAAGTGCACAGTTCAAATCCACCAGATGCTCTGCCGGGGAAGGAGGGAAAATCTCCTCCTATACCAGTCAGATCTGATTTGACAGTACACACACACACAAAAATAATAAAAAAGAAAAGAAAAGTTATAAAAAATGTTATTCTGTGTTATTTGCAAAGTTTGAATGGTTGTTTTTCACAAAAGATCCTTCCCATTTACTTAACCCCACCCATCCATCACAAGCATTCATTTTGTTGTTGTTGTTATGTGCCGTCGAGTCATTTCTGACTCATAGCGACCCTATGCACAACAGCCCTAAACCCTGCTCTATCCAAGTATTCATATCTTTTTAATTATTCAAAACCGGAAGAAGCCGAGAGTGCCTTCAATAGGTAAATAGCAAACAAACTGGAACACTCATGCAGTGGACTATCAATCCAAGATAAAAAGAAATGAGCTATCACACCATGAAAAGACATGGCTGAATCTTAGATGTATAATGCTAAGTAGAGAAAAAAAATCAGTCCAAACAAGTTACATATTGCTTGCATATGACAGTCTAGAAAAGGCAACCTTATAGAAGTAGTGAAAAATACCCCAAACCCCATGATTGCCAAAGCCTCCTGGAGACAGTCTTTCTCAGGCTCATGTATCACCTGGTGGCATGGATTAAACTGTGTGCCCCATCCCCACCAGGCACCAAACTATGTTGTCATCCTAATCTCTGGATGCAATCCATTTATATCCATCCCGTGGCTATAATCCCATTGAGGAATTTATTTATGTCAATGAGACCATACCACTGCAGGGTGTATACCTTAAGCCTACTTACTTTTAACATATAAAAAGAGCATGTCAAGCACAGAGAAAACAAGCTCAGATAGAAGAGAAGATGCCTGCCCCCTGGAGTTCTCAAAGGAACCAAGGAATGCTGAGTCTTCAAAAAGTAAAAGAAGTCTTTCCCCAGAGACCACAGAGAGAATGTTCCCCTAGCATTAATGTAACTTTGGACTTGCAGCCTCTAAAACTGTGAGCAAATGCTTGTCTCTTCTTTCAAATCTCCATTTACAGAAATTCTGGTACAGCAGCACTAAGAAACTAAGACAGCTGGTCTCCTATTGGGCTGGGCCATTGCGTGGCATTGGCAGGAGATTGGAGGGCAGGAGGAATGGAGAAGACAGCCTACCTCTCTCCCTCTGTTGGTACAGTATGTAGCAGCTGCATTGCTAACTCAAAGACCCTGTGTATTGGGAAGTTTCAGACCACTATGGGCTCCAGGAGAGAAGGATGGACAATCTCCTCTTGTAATTTACAGTCTTGGGAAGCCAGTGAAGGTTTTCTATGGGGTTACTATGAGTAGGAATCAACTCAATATCAGTGGATTTTCCCCTTCCTAATCAGAAGACTTAAAGCACCTACTGAAGAAGCTCAAAGACCACAGCCTTCATTGTGGATGATATCTAACATCAAAACAACAAAAATCCTCACAATTGGACTAATAGACAATACAGAATCATGCATTGCCATTGAGTTGAGTTGATTGCTGATCCACTGTTGACCCTCCTGTGGATTTTTCAGAGGCTGAAAATCACACAGAAGAGATTGTTCATCTTTCTTTCCAGGAGCAGCTGTTAGATTCAAACCACCTGCCTTTGGTTTGTCAGCACAATTCCTGACCCATCTGGCTACCAGAGCTCCCAGGTGGAGGAAAGATTGAAGGTGTCAAGGATTTCTTCTTACTTGAATCTGCAATCAACACCCACAGCTCCATCAGTCAAGAAATCCTAAAGGTATGTTGTATTGTCTCAATCTGCCATCAAGGACCCTTTTCAAGAGCAGAGATGCCAGTTTAAAGACTAAGATGCACCTGGTCCAAGTTATGATATTTTCAATTGCTTCATATGCATGTGAAAATTGGACAATGAATAAGGAAGATCAATGAAAAAAATCAATTACCTTTGAACTGTGGTATCAATGAAGACCATTGAATATACCATGGACTGCTAAAAGCTAACAGGGTGCTTCTTACAATCAAAGGTGTTGAGGCTCTGTCTCACACACTTTAGGCGTGTTATAGAGGCACCAGTCATTGGAAGAGATTGGGAAAGGTGGAGAATCAATCAAAGAGAGGAAGACCATTAACAGGATGGACTGACACAGTGCACAAATGTCCCACCGATGACCTTGAGCATGGTGACGCTTGTGGTGGCATGGGATAGAGCAAGGCTTTCATCTCTTGTTGTATGGTTGCTTTGAGTCCTAGCTGACTCGAAGACGCCTAACAAGACAAAGGAATCATCTTCCCCACAGAGTTGCATTGTCCACTGTGGCAATCACGAGCCATGTGCAGACTCTTTGAAAATGTGAACTTAATTAAAATTCAATAAAATGAAATTTTTGGTTTTCCAGTGTTTTCAGGACTTCTCTGTTCACCATGGTGACCTTTCGTTTTTCTTGTACCTTTCCCTCCTTCTCCCCAACCATAAATACATTTGTCCAACAATGACTGGTACAGGTGGAGAAGGTTAAGCATTGCCTTGCTAACCAAACGGTCAGCACTGAGGGCCCACTGGCTACTCCTCAGGAGAAAGATGAAGCTTAATGAAGAGGAATCTTAATCCCATCAAGATGTACAGCCTTGGAACCCCAAATGTGGGTTGCCATGAACCATAGTTGATTTGATAACAGTCAGGGTGTTTTGAGATATATATAGATGTCGATATCTAGAGATAGAGATATATAGATATATAAGTTCTTCAATTGCATAAGCTATATTTCAAGTGCAGGTGGTCAGTGGCTGCCATATTGGACCGAACAGACACAGAGCATGACAATTGCCATAGAAAGTTCTTTGGGACAATGCCATTTATAGGTAAAGCTGTCTTGGTCAACAGAGAAATTACATTATTAAAATGTAATTATAATAATCAAATCACCCTCCCTGCTATGTGTGCCATCAAATGATGATCACATTTTATGCAGAGTGCCTCTGAGCTGGACTAAATGGGGTTCAGGAAGACGGGAAGAGGCAGAGCAATGTTTCTTTAACGTCTCTTTAGAAGATGTGTGGTTAGGAAAATAATGAGATGAATGTAAGTGTGCAAAGCCACCAGGACAAGGAGCTGTTCTGAGATGAAAGAAAGATATTTACTTAAATGGGAAAGAGAAGGAACAACATGTTTACTCTTTTACTTGGTTCTTTAAAGAAAAGAAACAAAGAAAGGAGCATCAGCTAAAACGTCTTTAACTACAGTACACACTTAGCAGCCAAGATTCTCACATTAATGCTGGCGGTGGGAGAATAAGATATTTAACCTGTCTGCTCTGACAAGAAAATTAAAGACAGTTGAGTAGGGCATGAAGCTTGCAGAAACAGAGATAGCTCCTTTGCATTACCCCTTCCCCCTCCCCACCCGCCCCACTGCAGTTCAACCCTGAGCTGCGAGGAAACAGCTCTATTTCCAGTTCATTCAAAGTCTCCATCCTGCCTGGGATGGGAGTGAGTGGTAAGCAGAGGCCCAGAAGAATAAAGGGGAAACCCTTTGCTAACTCTTAAAAGGAGGGTTGTCAGTTCCATCAGGGACCAAAAAAATTGGATGGTTATGAAGCTATGGGTCTGGGCTCCATAGGGTTAGAGAACACCCCAGACCTCAAGCACTGGTTCTCATTAATAGTTTGCTGGACTTCATCTCCTAACACGCTAGCATGAGGTTGTTGTTGTTGTTGTTATTGTTAGGTGTTGCCAAATCAGAACTGATTCATAGCTGACCCTCCAACAGATTTTCAGAGGCTGTAAACCACACATGAGGAGATTGTCCATCTTTCTCCTGTGGAACAGCTGGTGGTCCTGAACCACATGCCTTTAGGTTAGCAGTACAACTCCTTACCAACAGGCAATGCAACCAGAGGCCAGAAATTTGTATTTTAACACATTTTCAGAAGTTACTGCTGCTGCTGGTGAAGGTCATGGTTGGAGAACCACTTCTCTGAGAGGCGGTTCCTCATGGCACAACTCAGCTGAGGGCTGTGTTCAGTAGTGTCCATACAAAACCAGTCTAGATGGGCAGGAAGGCAGGCTTCTCCATCTAGGTAGACACTGTTGCTGGGAACAGTCACAGGGTCCATTGACCTGGCATTTGTCTCTCCTGGGGATGGAAGATCTCATGCCAGAATGCTCTCAAGCAGGGCAGAAAACAGACAATGTGGGAGAAGCCACCAGGAGTTCCTCTGGAATTCCAGCATCCATCCTCTACATTCTGTTCTGGGCCTTCCCTCTTCATTAATTCTTGACCAGCCAGAATCTTAAGGATATTCGCATCTCATTTCATTAAGGTAAATGCTTGACAATCTCATTTACTCTCATGGTTTTCAACAAGGGTGAGTTACAGAACAGATCACCCAGAGAATGTTCTAACCACAGGCAGAGGTTAGGCCTGGGTAAAGCCAGTCTTCCCAAAGAACACAGTGCAAAGTACATAGATTGGGGACCTGCATCCCCTTCTCAGTTCCACTCATGCAGGCTGGTCATAGCCCACAAAAACTACTTAATGTTCACAGCAGCACTATTCACAATAGCAAGAAAATGGAAGCAGCCCATATGCCATCAACAAACAAATGGATTTGAGAAATTGTAGTACAGTCACACAATGGATTACTATGCTGCACCAAGGAACAATCATTTTGTAAAACACTGTATAACATAGAAGAATCTAAAGGGCATTATGCTCAGTGAAATAACTCTGTCACGCCAGGACAAATACTGAGGTATTGTGAAAATAGGATGAGAACTGAGCAAGAAATGTACAAATATTCAAAAGGGGAAGGGAGAGGGGAGAGCAGAAGAAAGGGAAGTGGGAGAATCATGATAGCAGAGGTTAGTGGGTGGGTGAAAGAATAGTAAGGATTCAATGGGATGATAATGTTGTTGTTATGTGCCATCGAGTCGTTTGCGACTCATAGCAACCCTATGCACAGCAGCTCTAAACCCTGCTCTATCCTGCGCCAACCGCACCGC
>NW_006399756.1:26263011-26295134 GCF_000299155.1 Elephantulus edwardii
TTCTTCTGGTATTCCCTGCTTTCAGCCAAGATCCATCTAACATCAGCAACGATATCCCTAGTACCACGACCCCTTCTAAACCCAGCCTGGACTTCCAGCAGTTCTCTGCTGATGTGCTGTTCTAATTGTTTTTGGATGATCTTCAGTAAAATCTTGCTTGCAATATATATGATTATTTAAGACACAATGTACATGAATGAAATACAAGTAAATGAATAATTATAGCCAATTTTAAAAAATCAATGAAATACAATGTAAATGAATAATTGTAAGCAAACCCATAAAAAAGAAGAAATATACAATAACTGATTATTACTAATTAAAATTAGAGAGGACCACATACTCAGAGAGTTACCCTCCAAGTTCAGTATGGCCACTCGTGAATGGAGGAGGCATTATCTTGAGGAAAAGGAGATGTTATTTGTCTAAGATCGGGATGAGTATTTGCTCACATCTGCCTGCCTTTGCCGGCAAAGCCCGCCTGCCAGCCTACCTTTGGGGATTCCTTGTAACAGACCAAGGAGCTCTGGTGGCTAATTCATTATATATTGCATTGCTAACTGAATGACTGGGTGTTCAAATCCATCAGATACTTCTCAGGAAAAAAAGGCAGACTCTTCTTGTAAAAATTTACAGGCACAGAAATTTAGTGGAGAGTTATTACAAGTTGACAGCAGATTACGTGTTGACAATCAAGCCTGACAGCTCACAACAGAAGAAAGAAGATCCTAGATTCTGCAGGATGCCCACACCTCTCTTTTAAATATTTTAAATGGCTGTCCTGTGAAAAACTAGTTCCAATCTCCTGTTTCAACCAATGATTGACTGCACACCTATTATGCACAGGTGCTGGGATATAAAGAGACAAGTTAGAGTTCCACCTTGCCAGGAATTAACATTTTTTTTACCTCTTTCATGTACACAGGGAGGCTGGTCCTTCATGGATAATGCCTGGATAATCTTTAAAAAATAGGGAGGGTAAATACTGACACATTTCTAGCAAGACAGAGGATGCCAGAAGGTAATTGCTTTGCAAATGACTGTAAGTTATAAACGGATCAATGATTTTCTCCAAAGTTGGAATCAACTGTAATTAGCAATATGCAAATTCCACCCTGTAGCCTTTGGGTGAAGGAGGAGGTGCTCCAAGCAACCATTTCATTCAAACGAGGGAGGCTGGGGGGTGCTGGACAAAAGGGATCAGGCTGTGAGCCTCAGGAAAACAGGGGAGACTTGGGGAGCTCACAGTTCACCAGGAGCAGAGGTTGTGTAACCAGATCATCTTAAAAGTGAGGATGTTCATTCTTTCAGATTCTGCCTGAGGAACACCAGGAAGACTTCTTGGAGGAGGCACTATTTGGGCTAGCTCTCTAGGAAAGACCAAAACTCCATTTCTTAACCATGTGGACATTTTCCTGAATCTAGGACCTTCCTTTCTTTTCCCATCTGAGGCCACACACATGTCTAAGTTTCCCATGGACACAAGAATCACTTGACCACATTTCTATTCTCTCCATTCCTTGGAACCACCTTCCAACCCACAGATGCTAAAAGGAATTGGGCCCAAGAATTTGCATTTTAATGGGTTGGCTAGAGATTCTGAGGCCTTTGGTTTGTTATCTACATTCACAGAAAAAAGAGTTCAAGTCCATGATTGTGTCTTATTGACAAAAACCAGACACATCCAAAAACCAGGTCCAAGGTGTATTTTCAAACAAGAAACTCCACGTTTGAGAACAATTCCAGAATCTTCCACATAGGCGTCCCCTCCCAAGAGGCAAATTTATAGCTGCCGCAGTTACAGTGAAGTGAGGGAGAAGAGGCTACGAAGGACTTCATTAAAGATGGCGCCTCACACTCTACTCAACCCCCAAAAAGCCTGTGGCACTGTTGTTCAGAGCCTGTTGTGAAGCAGTTTGGAAAACTGTCCCCAGTCTGTTCCTTCAGTTCTGATTCCCTTGGTCCTTCTCTGCTGACGGCAGTCCAGCCCCCATGCCTCGTGTTTTCTTCCCTTGAGTTCCCTACTCTTGTTTCTCTCACCCCCATCAAAAAGGGGTCTCCTTCCTGCTCTAGTTTGAGAAGAAGGAAGTTGAGAGAGAAAGGTGTGGTGTCTTGACTAACAGCCCCACAGGTCCTCACCCAGATGAGGGGAGCTTGTCTTTTTAGTTCAAGTGACATGTCCTCAGGGAAGCCTTCCCTGACCATCCCACCAAACATCTCCACTCCCACCTCATGAATCTAACCCTCCTCTAGTCACGTCAAGGGTCGTTCTCGAACTGGTCACTCCCATGGGCCATAATTCCTGGTACCCACACTTTCTGCAGCCCACATCTTGAATCTTGAATCTGAGCTGATCTTGTGACTCATCTGACATGAATGCAGAAGGGAAGTTGTACATTATGAAGACCTCTTTGGAGCCTTCTTCCACTTTTGGCCGCTGCTATTTCTGAGCTCATGGAAGCCTGGCACCCCCCCGCCCCCAGGCAGGAAAAGCAACTCCCCTCCTGGAAAAGATGAGAAGCAGCAGCTACTTGGAGGGAGAGTCTTACATGAAAAGAGAGAGAAAGAGAGAAATCCGACTTATCTCAACTGATGTCAGAAGCTGGTCAACCTACCAACTAAGTGCAACCACACTGGAGACTGTCGTCAAACCCAGCAAAAGAATCACCTTGCTGAGCCCTGTCCAAACAGCAGAAATGTGAACAAATGGAATGGTGCTGTCTGTATATTGTTAGGGTGGGTTATGGGATCCCTGAGTAATATAAATGGTTAATGCACTTGACTGCTAACCTTTTGGGTGGAGGTTTGAAACAACCTGGAGGTACCTAGGAAGAAAGACCTGGTGACCTACTTCTGAATAATCAGACTCCTTTCAATGCACATTGAAAACCCAGTGGAGCAGAATTGTACTCAGACACCTGTGTGGTCGTCATGTGTCATAATCGGCTTGATGGCAACTGGTTATTACGCAACAGATACGGCTACCCTTTTACTGTTTAATTCCATTACAACACACACACACACACACACACACACAAAATCTGTCTCCTTAATCCATCAAATAAACTCCAGGAGGCCAGATAAGCTCCTTACTGTATCCCCAGCATCTTGAGCATTGCCTGCCACAGAGCAGGGCCCCTCTAATGTTGGCTGAGTGAATCCACCACCAGCTCAAGTGACTCGCACACCAAGCAAGAAGGAAAATGTAAAACCATAATCAAATGCCCAGCAGCCTCTCTGCCAGAGCCGGAGTCGTAAAGGCACGTTGATTTTTTCCATTAGCAAACTTCACACTAATCAAAGCAAACTTTAAAGACCAGAGAACAGCGAGTGAGGGATTTTTATGCTCGTTCAGAGGCTTCATAAACAGCTGGTGTGCAAGCAGCAAGCGCGGCACTTCCCTGGGGTCACGGGAGGCAGCAGCCGAGACCAAATGGCACCGATGCCAATTCTTGCTGCGTCCCAGAGCCAACATCTGGCCTCCGCGCTCCTCTTCCCCTGGCCTCACAGGGAGCCCACCGCCCTGACTAATGAAGCTTCCCAAACAGAGCCTTGGTGCGACCTCCAGCTGAGCACAGCCAGCTGATGCGATAGGAAACCAAGGGTCCTCTGGGGGTGGACAAGCTGGCTTCGCTTGAGACAAAGGGAAACAGCACGGAAAAATGTTTCCCAGCTGCGTTTGAACAAACCCCTGTCTGGCACCTAGTCCTGGCGTTATTCCCCCTTTAGAGGTCTCAGCACCCCTCTCATCCTGGACTTCTCTGCCTTCTCTTTGCTGTTGTAAGGCCTCCAGGAAACTTCCTCTCCATTGTTAGGACTTAAATTGTCCTCCCCTAAATATGCCTGGACTTCTAACTCCCACACCTGTGGATGTGATCCTATTTAGAAATGTTATGTTATTATCAGAGTAGGCTGAGTTTTAAGTGTTGTCACTTTCGAGTATTTTAAAACCCAGAGAGACACACAGATGAGAGGGACACACAGCAAGGACACCCTCCCAGCCCCAACTTCCCCGCCAGAGCTTAGAATTTGGACGCCTGGCCTTTTCCTCTCTAAGAAAGCACATTTCTGATCTTGAATGCCATTCCGTTGTGATATATTTTGTGAGGGCGGTACTAGGTGACGAAAACCCTCAGCAAGTGTGGAACAGCATTACCCACCGGGGATCTCAATCCTCACACCCCCAAATCAGGTGATGAGGCTTAAGAAGAAACACAGCTGACCTTCGAATCTTCCATCTTACTGAGTTTCTCTCTTTAGTGGAGAGTCTCTCGGGATTTTAACTGTGAAGGTTAAATTAGTAGAAAGTTAGCTGGGAGGTTAAATCGGACATGGTACTTAAAGCAAACCCCAAACCCCCAAGCTTGCTGCCACCAGGCTGATTCTGACTTGCAGTGACATGGCAGGGAAGAGCAGGCCTGCCCCACAGACTTCCCAAGGTTGTAAATTTCCCAGAAGCAGACTGCCAGAACTTTCTTTCACAGAGTGGCTGGTGGGTTCGAACTACCAGATCTTTCGGTTAAGATGCCAAGTTCTTAGCTGCTAAAGGACCAGTTGCCTACCCAAACCCAAACCCACATCAAGGCTGGAATTTATTCCCACCCTGCAGAACAGAGCAGCACTGCACCTTAGGGTTTCGAAAGTGGTAATCTTTGTCTTTACAGAAGCCCCGACTGTCAAATTCTTCCCCCCCCCCCCCGTGGGCAGCTGGTGAGTTCCAACAGGCATTTTCAGGTTAGCAGCAGAGGGCTTAACCACTGCGCCACCATGGCTCCTTAAAGCAATGGTTCCCAAGTGTTAGCACATATCAGAATCACCTGGAAGTCTTGTTACAGCACTAACTGGGGGTTGGGGGCTGGGGGCAGGCCCTGGGTTTCTGATTCTGTGAGTCTGGCAGGAGACCTGAGAATCTGCATTGCTAACAAGTTCCTGGCTGATAAGGTTGCTGTCAGTCCAGAAGTTATACTTTTGAGGGCCACTGATTTAGCATAGGAGAAATGTAACCATGAATACACACACACACACACACACTCCACACACACTCTCTCTCTCACTCTTTCTCTCTCTCTTCCTGGAATTGTCTCAATTGTTAGTCAATGGAAATATATAAATCATTTTAAACAGCCCCTACTATAGCCCTCAAGGGGCTGTCAAAAGAAAACAGCCTCGCAGCATAGTGATTGTAAAGGAGGCAGAGAGGAGAGGATAAATATTCCACAGGCTCAGAAATCAGTGTTCCTCATGTGTCCAGAACGGAGACAGGGCGTCAGGGGAGAAGGAGGGAGAATTGCACATCTTCTGACTGCGCTGGCGAGGGAGCAATCATTCACTACCCATCACCCAAAGAGGGCTTTTAGGTGGCGGTCTTCCGAAGGGATGTTGAGTATCCTTGAAAGAGTGAATTTCCTCCTCCAGCAAAGCTCCTTGAACTACCTGTGATGCTGGTCTCACCCCTCACTCCAGAGTCAGAGTTTATAAAGGAGGGATGCAGAAAGCTTTGCTTCCTCAGGTAAGCCTTCTTCACACTTGAAGCACACCCGTGTTTCTGGTTGATAGGTGCTGTTGCGTACACTGTGTCCAACAGTTGGAAACCTTGCCCATCCTTGAACCATTCTCACACTCGTCGCTAGTTTTAAGCCCATTGTTGGAGTTATTGTGCTGGGATTACAATCCTTCTTCTCGAGGATCTTCCTCTTTCCCACTGACCCTCCACCTTTCCCAGGGACTCGCCCCTCCTTGGAGTATATTCAAAGGATGTGAAGCAAAGTCTTAACATCCTTTGTCTAAGGAGCCGCCTGGTTGCATTTAATCCAAGAAGGATCTGTTGGTTCGTTTGGCAGTCTGTGGCATAGTTAACACTCTTTACTTTACCAATTCCAAAAGCCAAAGGCATCAGTTCTTTGATCTTCCTTATTCATTGTCCAACTTTCACAACCACATTGAAACTACCACAGACGGGAACAGGCGCACCTTAGTCTTTAAACTGACATCTTTGTTTTTCAGCGCTTTAAAGAGGTCTGGATAGCAGACTTGTTCGATATGGTTTTGATTTTGTGGCTGTTGCTCCCGTGAATGTTGAAAGTTCCATCAAGAAGACAGAAGTGTCCTGATTCAAAGGAGTCATAATCTAACTAATTACAAGTTATTCTGACAATTTTCTTTGTCATAACATATTGGATGGGGTGCATGAAAGCAAAAACCATGCAGCTGATCCGAACAACACATACTTTCAAAGGAGTAACATTATTCTCAGGCTAGACAGGAGGCAATCTTCTTCGTGAATATTCAAATACCTTTGCTCCTATCCTAGGGTCCCCAGGCAACATTCCGCTATGCAGGCAAGTCTTATAAGGACTCCCTACACCCCAGGAAACCATGTCCCTTGCAGGTATCTGTGACGTGTCCAGCCATCCTGTTGGCAAGACCTCCTGTTGTCAATTGCCACATTGGCATTCTGCAGCATGCATTATTCCCCTGGGAACGGAGTTCTGCTAGGCCACAATGAATTCCCCAGAACCTCAATGCTAAGCCAATTGAAAAAGCTGAAGTTCCAAATCTACAAAGCCAAGGATGCAAATAACCCCCTGTTGCTCTTGTTGTTGTTGTACCCTGTTGAATCAATTGTGACTCATTATGATCCTACATAACAGAGGAGGACTGACAGCAGGGTGTCCTAGGCTGAAATCTATCAGGTTTGGAACCACTGGATGAGTTTGAATAGTCAACTTCTCTGTTTGAAGCAGTGTGTTGAACCATGGGAGCAGAGGCTCCAGGAGGCCTAGCTGGGAGGTGAACTGACAACTCTATCCATCATTCCCCTCTACCTCCCTCTCCCCCAAACACACCTGTTTAAAATTTTCATTTACAATCAAAACTGGGAAGTCCTCTCATTTTGCCCAATGGAATAGGTGATGCATTTGTCCAGCCCACTCTAATCTCCTCTCCTCTACAAAATCCTAGCTGAATTCTCCAAATTTTGTTTATCTCCTTATATTCTCTCTAAATGCCTACAGAAACAGAATCAGAATTAAATGAGGTGACCAATTAAATATGCACACTCCCACATATTTTCCTGGCTTAAATAGCTTGATGGAGTAGAAAGATGTGACTCATACCAAGTTCACCGTCTTCCATTGGTTTTGACTTACAGAGACAGTCCAGTTTCCTGAGGCTGTAAATCATAACAGGAGAGAACTTCCCATCTCCCTCTCACAGAGAAGCCAGTGGATTTGATCTGCCTGCACAGGGCAGCCTTTAGGTTATCAGTACAACTTGTGATGGGCAATACTACCATACCAGAAGCTTCCAGAAAAAATCTACGAGTCTTAAGAAAACCCACAGCCAAACTTGTTACCATAGAGTTAGTTCTGACTCACGGTAAACTGATGTATAGAGAAGAATGACTGCATCGTGTTTTCTTGGCTATAATGCTTCCATGAGCCGATCACCAGGCCTTTTCCCCTAGGCACTGCTCGGGAGGTTTGAAATACCAACCTTTAGTTCAGTAGTCACACACAAGCTGTTTGTGCCAGCCAAGGACCTAAATGGGATTTGTAGCCTGTGAGATTTAAGTTCCAAGGGGTCTAACTCCTTGACTGTATGACCTTGACTCTGAGTCTGCACCAGTGATTAGAGCTTAAGTTACCTGGGCAACAGAACTGATGTTAGTTCTATTAGTAGCCCTTGAGTCAACTACCACTCTTTGAACACCACAGTTGAACGTTGCCCTTACCTGATCCATCCTCACCATCTCTGAAATGCTTGAGCCCACTCCTACAATCATTGTGTCAATCCATCTGCTTGAGGGTCTTTCTCTGACCCTCCACCTTTCCCTACACAGACTTGTTTGTTCTTTTGGCAGTCCATGGGACATCTTCGCCAGCACCACAACTCAAAGGCTTGATTCATCTTGTCATCTGTATACCGTCAAACTTTCAGATGCATGGGAAGCAACTGAAAAGACTAGGAAGGTGCAGTAAAGGATATTGTAGTGCCTAGTGCTGCAAGAACACGTCAGAGGGGTGTTAGAGTACTCTGATTACACAACTTCCAGACCATGAGGAACGCTCATCCTCTTCTCCTTCCTGAACAACTGTGACCCTCAAATCTGGCTGCTTCTTCGAGTCTGGTGTACAACTTTCGATGCCCACAGATCCAAGGTAAGACTTGAGTCTCTGTCTTACCAACATTCCCCTAGCCACTACCTGAGAGCAAACACCACAACCTTGGGCTCAGCAGCTGTTCAAGAAGACCTTAAGTTAATTGATTGCAATGCAGAGTTCTGTCATCAATGTGATTGACAAGAAGGGGCTATTCCTTGCAGGCATCGTTCTCATTAGGTTTTATTTTAATAGTAAAGAAACCCCTCAGAATATTGGATCATTCCAGAAGAACATTCGCTGAGCTGTCAAACAGTTGGTCTCAAGGCCAGGCATGCCGACATTGGTTTTTGTTAATTATTCACATTGCACAAGCAGTGTCTCTTCAGGGACTCAAGACTCCTGATTAGGGAGGATAAGCAGCTTTGCCGAGACGCCCAGTGTTTGCTGCATCGGTGAAAAAGAAAGTCATCATAGAAGAAGTTTGAGAGGAAGAGCTGAAAAGCCCAGTGGTGTATAAATAGATAGCAGGATGGTTACTAGATTTGACCCCAGAGTCATGTAATTAGCGAACAGAGGGGAGAAAGCCTCATTAACTACAAAAATCATTAGTGGAGAAAGAAGGAAAAGGGAGGCTGAAGGTAGAGGTATTGAGTTGTTGAGGAAGACGGCTTTTCCCTAGGGCAGCCAGGCTACAGCTGGAGTAGGGTCGCTGGATAAGTGTGAGAGAGTGAGAGACAAAGGGGGAGAACAGAGATCTGGTCGACCCCAACACCCCACCCTGGGGTTTTCATAAGAACAGGGAAGGAATTGGAAATGCTCTGGGCATTTAGATGTCCCCGGTCTCTGAATTTCATGGTCCATGGTCAAGGTTGCTTGTCTGCAGATGGGTAATTCGTCTTCTCCATTTTACACATGTACATGAGGAGGCCTGTCATCTGAAATGCAGTTGAGACAATACTCCAAATAGGTCAAGAACCCGAACAAGTTGTTCCTAGCTACTCACACCTGACTGATATGTGCTCCCCAAATCCCAAGTCCTCCTTTGCTCCTCAAGCCTGGATCATGCCTCCAACCCAAATAGACTGAGTGCTATTCGTCGTATGTCCCATGACACAAGAGGAATGTGTTCCCTTTGACTTGAATCACTCAACTAATATGTACTGTGACCTTCCTCTTGCCTCCTGACAGAATGTGAATGGATGGATGGACTGATGGGTGAGTGTTGTTAAGTGCCGTCGAATCGTAGACAACTCATAGTGACCCTATGAATGAAAGACCTGAACACTTTTAAAACTTTCATCATTTCTCCAAGTTCATAGGGTTTCCAGAGGCAAGCTCTTTTGGAAGTGGATGCCACTCCTGCTTCCAAGCTTGTTTTAATCAGGGAGCTCCACCAAACACTGACCACCATGGGTAACCATTATTGCATTTGATGCGTCAGTGTCACAGTGTTCAGCATCACAGCAGCCACGAGTTACCTCTGTACAGCAAATGGACAGACCAGGGCTATACCACTCTGGAGACTGTTTAACCAAAAACAATTAAAAGCAGGCCTGAGGGCCACAGATTAATATTTGATATTTGCCTACAATATCAACAACAACAATAACTAATATTTACTCAGCTCTGGCGGCCTAGTGGCAAGAAGCTGCACTGCAATCCTGAAGGTATGTGGTTTGAGGCTACCAGTTGCTCCACAGGAGAAAGATAGGCAATCTCTTCCTGTGAGATTAACTACTCTGAAAATTCAATGGAGGGTCAGATATGGGTTGGTTCTGACTCGGTGGTACACAACACAACAACTCAACCTATCACATCTTGAGTACTGTGCTAAGGTATGCTATCATTTTATCTTTAAACATTCTCCTGAAAAGGAGAATATGGTCCCAGGTTAGGAAACTGAAGTCTGGACAATTGAAACTGCTGGGCCGCACTGGCCAAGAGTTGATAGAGATGAAATTCAAGTTTGTTTCCACCTGCCCAGCATTTGGAGAGCTCAAAACCTGACTGAACAGCAAGGAAGCAACATTGGACAACACAGAGGAAGACTACGAAGAACCAGGCAGGTACTCGGCACTATGAGAGCCAAGGAGGGAGACACTGAGGTCAGCAGGCAGGAGTGCGCAGGCTTCTACCTCAGTCCACAAAATGTGAGGCCTTGGTGAAAATCAACCTTCCTCAATGTTTTGGGTTTTTTTTTAAAAAAGCATTGTTTTTAAAAGACAAAAAGACTAGCTTTTCTTAACTTATTTGGAGATTGATATACACACACATGTTTATACCAGAAGAATGTTTACTAGTGTTATATTGACTATGCAAGAGTGTTCAATTATATGGATAATTACTAATTATATTCTATTATATTTGGAAGCAGGAGTGGCATCCACTTCCATAATAGCTTGCTTCCAGAAACCCTATGAACTTGGAGAGAGGATGAAAGGCACCCAAGCGTCGAGGACTTTCCTTCATAGGGTTGCTATGAGTCGCCTGCGACTCTACGGCACTTAACAACAAAAACAACAAAAATTCTATGATATATATAAATATTATATATTAATATATCTTAAATATATATTATTATAATAAATATATATTAATATATCTTACATATATTATTCTAATAAATATATATTAGTATGTATTTTATATATTAAATCTATATTACCTATAATTACATTATATTGTATGGATAAAAACAATTATGGAGAATAATGGGTAGAATGAGAATTCCAGAACACTTAATTATGCTCATATAAAACCTGTGCATAGACCAGAAGCAGGCATTTGAACAAAACAAGGGATTACTGCATGGTTTGAAATCAGTAAAGATGTGCATCCAGGTTGTATTCAATTGTTGTTGTTGTTATGTGCCATTGAGCCACTTGCAACTCATAGAGACCCTTTGTACAACATCCCAAAACCCTGCTCTGTCCTGTGCCAATCACACCATCTCTGACACACCCACCCCGATTACCCCAGTCACTGAATCAATCCACCTCATAAAGGTTCTTTCTCTCCTGCGTTGCCCCTCTACCCTCCCAAGTATGACATCCCTCTCCAAGGACTGGTTCCTTCTTGAAACATGTCCAAAGTATGTCAGACGAAGCTTCAGAATCCTTGCCTCCAAGGAGCAGCCTGGTTTAACCCTCTCCAGGATGAATCTGTTTGTTTTCTTGGCAGTCCATGGTATATATTCAATACTCTTCTCCAGCACCACAGCTCAAAGGCATCAATTTTTCTTCTTTCATCACTAGTCATTGTCCAACTCTCTGGCACATAACAAATGATTGCAAAGACCATGGCCTGTATCAGATGCACCTTAGTCTCTAGAGTGAACTCAAGAAGCTGAGTTACACGAATAGTAACATAGCATCAGGATTGGAAGACCATTCATTAGCCACTTGTATATACAGATGACACAAACTTGCTTGCTGGAAATGAAGAAGATCTGAAGAATTTACTGAAGATCAAAGTTCATAGCCTTCAGTATTGAGTCTCAATAGCACAGAGGAAAAGTCCTCACAATGGAACCAATAAGTATCATTATGATAAAGGGGCGGGGGAATCCTCAAATTTTCAAGATTCCATTCCACTTAAATGCACAATTAATGTGCTCTAAAGAAGCAGTCAAGGCCTCTCAATCCATATTTCAAGAAGAGAGGTCTGTCCCTTTGGGGATGTAACTTTCTAATAAATTTGTATTTACTGTTTACTTTAAAAAATAAAGCAGCAGTTGAGAAATCAAATGACATATTGATTGGGGAAATTGCTGCCAAAGACTTCTTTAAGATGTTAAAAGTCAAAGATGTCATATCAAAGAGTAAGGTGTGCCTGACCCAAGCCATGATATGCATGTGAAAGTTGGACAGTGACCAAGGAAGAGCAAAGAACAATTGATATCATCAATTTATGACATTGATAAGAATCTTAAATGTACCTTGGACTTCTAGAAAAAGACATTAATCTGTCTTGGAAAGAAGTACAATCAGCAAGCTCCTTAGAGGTGATGTTATCTAAGGTACTCTGAGCTCGTTACCAGGAGGAGCCAGTCCCTGGAGAAAGATATCCTGGTTGATAAAAAGGGTCGGCAAAAAAGTAAAAGAAAGAAAGAAATCTTCAATGAGATGGATTAACACAAAGGCTGCCATAAATGAATCGAATTATGAAGATGGTACAGAGCCTGTTCTGCTGTACATAAAGGCACTATGAATCACAGCCAATTCAAGACCAGTTCATACGGATAGTTGTTGGTGTTGTTATGTGTCATCAAGTTGGAACCAACTCATGGCTAACTTTCCAGCAAGTTTTCAGATGCAGTAAATCTTATGGGAGTAGATTGTCCATATTTCTCCGTCAGAGCAGCTGGGAGGTTCAAACCCCATGGTTTTGGAGTGGCAGCATAACTCTTACTCACTCGGCCACCAGAGCTAAATTAGGAAATATATAATATATATATATATTTGTTGTTGTGTACTGGAGACTCAGAACCAACCCATAGTTGACTCCCCAATGGGTTTTCAGAGGCAAATAATTGCATTGGAGGAAATTGCCCATCCATCTCCTGTGGTGCAACTGGTGGCCTCATACTGCGTGCCTTTGGGATTGGAGTACAGCTTCCTGCCACTATATTCCCAAATAATATACATCAATATGCCTAAATATAGAGGCCTCAATCACAAGACGTGCATAAGCCCTTCACTCTCTCAAAGCAGATTTCCAATAAGAGTTCCATGCAATGACTTCTTCAATATACTTTGGTTAAGAACTCTTAGAAACACTCATGGGCCACTTGGTAAGGATTAGGGTCCTGTATTAATAGGACCGGGTGAGGGCTGGAAAAACAAGTGATTACTGATGACATGTCCTGTTTTTAACCTCAGGCTGCAACAGCCTAAGGAAACTTATGTTAAATGCATGAGAGAAGAAAGCACTTACCATCAACCTGAACTTTTGGTGTGTTGGGGTTTTTTTGAGACAGTCTGACTTCTTTCAGAACTAAAGTCCAAGTGAGGTGGAAAGAAAATTTCGCCTCAAAACTCAAGTTAATAGTTTCTGTTACCTACCCCTATATCCTTAATTTATCCTTACTGCTGATGAGAATAAGAAGACATGATGGCACAAAATTTAAGTACTCAGCAGCTAACTGAAAATTAGTAGTTTGAACCTATTAGGCATCCCATGAGAGAAAAGGTATATTCCTCTAAAGATTGTTGTTGTTGTTGTTAGGTGACACCGAGTCAGCCTGACTCAGAGTGATGCTGTGTACACAGAACAAAGCATTGCTGGGTCCCGTGGCGTCTGCACAAGCACTGCTGTGTTTGTTGCTGCCGTGTGTCAGTCCATCCCACTGAGGTTCTTTTTCTTGATGACCACACATGATGTCCTTCTGCAGGGAGCGTCAGGAACTGGCTTCTCCAGATCAGTATGCTCAAAGTATATGAAATGAATTCTCACCATGTTAGCCTCAAAGGAGCATCTTTTTTTTATTGTATTATTTTTACGTGTACCATCAAATCAGATCTGACTGGTACAGGAAGAGATTAACCCCTCCTTCTCCAGCAGAGCATCTGGTGGATTTGAACCACATACCTCTGGGATTGCAGTGCAGCGTCTTGCCACTAGGCCACCAGAGCTCCCTTTCAAAGGAGCATCTTGATTCTATTTCTTCCGAGACAGATTTGTCTCCGAAGATTACAATCTTGCAACCCCTATGTGCGGTTTAACTCTTACAGGGTCGCAGAACTGACTCAACAGCAATGGGATTTATTGATGAGACTCTTGGGTTTAAATTCTGACTAGCCCAGTCCTTCTAGATTCCATGATAGATCCTTCAAGCCCAAGAGTGTACAGACGTAAGGTCCATACAAGCCCATATGTAACTACACCATTCCTACCTTCACACAACATAGTTCAACTCAGAGACAACAGAGTCAACAGAGATGGAGCTAATAGCCCATCCTGGTTTCTCCAGCAGATGCCACGTTGAAAGTGTTGGCCTGGCGGTGCCCTGTGGCTTCCACAAATGAGACAGGGGAAGCTAATTGTCAATCTCTAAAATTCATGGGAGAAAGACTGATAAACTCAAGGATCAGCAAGTGCCTTGTCGCCCAGAGGAGCAGGGAAGTCTTTAAGGTGGAGGAGTGTGGGCTTGGGGACAGGAAAGGGACAGACAGGTGTTCTCCAAAGAATCCTTTACTTGCTAACTTATTTATTCTAAGAGATTCCTTTAAAGCAAACTTCACCAAGCCTGACCTGCAGCACTTCTGTGTGGCTACTTTCTCTCTCAACAACCAGACTTTTGAAACAGAAGAGGAATGGGAGGTGATGTGACAGGCAGCTGACGAAAAGGGTTACAGTTTGTCACAGGACACTCATAATACATCCTCCTGAAATGTTATGGATATAGGGAGAGAAGCAGAGAGCATTATTTTACAGTAAAATAAACACAGGTATCTGGGATAAAATGCAAACGAGAGTTTTGCATTCCAGATTCTCAAGCAAAATGCAAGCTCTGCAGAAACGTTCCTTACAGGGTTTCACACCCAGATTTCCCTGGGGCACACGGCAATGTCCTCTGGGGTGAGAGGCACCTCCGCGCAAAAGCAGCATATGCTTCTAATTCTCACTCTTACTTAACTGCCCTAAGGATTATGTCCCAGTATCTCTTTTAAAAATTAAAAAAATGAAACAAGAAAATGCTCAAGTTAAAAATGAAATGAGAAAGATGGCTAGTCCCTGGGTAGTGCAGTAACTTAAGTGCTCGACTAGCTGAAAGATTGGTGGTTTGATCCACCTCCTCTCCCAAGAGGCTCTTTGGAAGACAGGGCTTAGAAATGACCTGACGGGTGATGATACCAACAGTTTGTCAAAACTCACCTCATTGGTGACTGAGCCAGGAGTCTACACTAACTCAATCTGCTTTATACACTCCATTCGAGAGGGCGGCTGAGAGGACTTAAAACCTTAGCAAATTGAGGAAGGTTTCCTTCCGCCAGGTTTCCTTGAGAGCACAGAGGTTACATGGCAGGCTGAGAGAGACCAGCATCCAGAAGACAGATCTGGACAAGGTCAGAGAAGAGCAGGGGTCACAAACAACGTCCAAAGAGTGATGACATCAGGAGAGACTTGAGCTGGACCTCCCGACAGAGCATGAAGAAGCCCTGAAACAAGCAGGCACTGCTGGACATTGGACATCGGGTGTGGTGGACACTGGATGCCACAGAGAACAAATCCTTTCTGAAAATCTAGTTTCTTGTAATTCATTTTCTTTTGATGTGTTATGACTCAGGACATCATTGCAGAAGCCCACCAGGTGTGAAAAGTTGATTTAGATTTAATAAATATATACACGCATTTTCTGAACCTTGATGGAAACATTAAATTATAGTGATTTCCAAGTATTTTGGAAGATTAAAATACATAAAGCTTGGGTGAATTTTTTACTTCGCTGCATTATCCATATTTCACGTATTTCCGTGCATATTTTCCAAATTGAAAGATATACTGTGGGCAGTGAAAGTCAGGTCTAGTTGCCAGGGGGCAGGCTGACGGAGGGGAGAATCTTGCAGGGATGGTGAGGTGGTCTTGGGTAGCCAACCCATGCCCAGAGCACATGACGTCATCCCACACAGCCCTTCCTCCAGGTGACAGTCATGTAAGAAAGAGGCAGAGTCCAGGAGCCGAAAGCCGCCCCTTTGGAATTCATCCATGCACAATCAGTTCTTGTGCCAGGTTACTGTTCTGAGCGCTGGAAGCTGGGCTTTTGCAGAGTAATAGAAGAAATGCAAATTAATTCTTCCATGAGCTCGTAATATGACTCTAGAGAATGCAGCAGCAGCCGCTCCAGTAGTAATGTTTGGACCCAAAAACTAAAACCAATCCCGTTGCCATCAAGTGGATTCCAACTCATGACAACCCAGGTGCTACAAAGTAGACCTGCTCTGTGTGCAGTGGAGAGTTTCTGTTGTTGTTCTTGCTTTAAATAATTGTTGTTGTTGAGAACACAAATATCTAGCAGAACATAGACCAATTCAACAATGTCTACATGCACAATTGAGTGACACTGATTACATACTTCAAATTGTACAACCATTCTTACCCCATTCTCTGAATTATTCCTCCTCCATCAGTATAAACTCACTGCCCCTAAACTTCCTATCTAGCCTTTAAAGTTATTGGCTACTTCATTCCAGGTATTCCTATAAAAGAATGTTCAGGGCGATGCTCAGGGCAGACATCTTTGCTAGCCTATAGCTTGTTTTGAAGATGACTTCATAGGGTATTTTTGGTTTAAGACTTAAAGGTGGTTGTTGTTGTTATGTACTGTTAAGTTCAAACTGACTCGTAGTTGACCCTCTTGTGAGTTTTCAGAGGCAGTAAATTGTACAGAAAAAGATTGCCCACCCTTCTCCTGCAGAGCAGCTGATAGATTTGAACCACCTACCTTTGGGATGGCAGTGTACCTTCTTACCAGTAGGCCACCAGACCTAGTAGTCACCTATTGAGTTATTTCACCTTCCTGGCTTTACTAAGTATCCTGGCCTGTAAATGAGAATGTCAGGACCATCCATTTTTATAAGGGTCACAAGTTATGGGCGCACTTACTTAAAATATATAAAATGGAATATACAATATGGCATTGTGCTAACAAGATGGACCTGGGGTCAGTTGTCTCAGTTAAAAGACGTGACTCTGGAGTCAGACAAAGTTTGAATTGCAGGTGAAATAAAAAGGTGCTTAGCACAATGTCTGCCATATTTTATAAGCATTCTATACGCATTCTCTTTTATTATTAACAGTAATAAAATTTAAAAGATATAGGACTGACTACTTACTAAGTGGCAATTAAAAGTGCTCCATATGAAGGTTATTTACCTTCTGCCATTTCTTCTTTTTCTGGGTGACAGAAGGGAAATGGGAATACTGAATCCCAGGGAAGATGTGTGTCCAATCTCCAACTTCACCACAAAGTCAAAGACAAGACAGGGTTCTCCCACTGACTTCTGTATCACTTGTGCCTACACAGTACTTGCATGTTCATCACGCAGGATGGAGTCACTCATAGGGTTGTGGCCAGTGTTGTTTTGTCAACCATGGCCTTGATAAGCTACAGGTCAGTGGAAGGAGCTCACCTTCCTTTGGAGGCAGAGAAGGAAAGTAGGGGAGGGAGGATTGGGGGGAGAAAAGGAGAGGGAATACTCATATGGGGGGAGTTGGAGGTGGGGCAGGCAGCACTGTTCATTGTGTCCATTGTATCCAAGAAAATCCTATCTGTATTCAGTTCCCAAAAAAGGAACGGAACTGGCCCCACCAAATGGAGCCATTAAGTGAAGCCTGGAGGCACATTTGGACACTTTGAGCTCAAACCTTCAGCCCTTCCAACTGGAAGCTGGAAGGAGGGGGACAAATTCTTAAAGGCAAAGGAGCCAGAGGAGAATGGGAGGGGAACAGATATCTTCATTTTCTCCCTGGGCTCCTTGACGATGTTTTCAGCTTAATTGGCCCACTGTGCTCCCTGCACACCTGGATGGGGCTCTGGATGGAGAGTGGAGTAAAAACCCCTGCTGGGGTCCTGCGCACCTCTGTGCACCTTCTAGGCTGTTTCCCCTCCACCCCTTGCAGTGTGCCCTGCTGAGTAGTAAGAGCAGCCTCCTGACCTCCACTGACCTCCCACCTAACCCCATGGGGCTCCCAGGGAACCCCACCAGCCTCTAACCCAGCCCAAAGGACCTCAGCTCCATCCTCAATGGCCTATGAGAACAGGATCTGAAGGAAAGCAGGAGGGCAGGAAAGGTCCTTTAGGGCCCAGCTGTCACCCAGCCTGAGGTTCTTTGGGACAAAAGAGCAGCTTCACCTCTTGAGGAGATTAACTAAGATAAGGTATGTGAAAATACTTAGCACCGTCCTTTATAAAGGCTACCAGGGACTCGGTAGAGAAGTGATGTACCCCTCACAGGTCTCCCTAGTCTGATATTTTCAATGCCTTTCAAAAACCTCACAGCACACTGGTCCTGTTCCTGACAAACTGGAAGACCCTGAAAAAGTTTGGTTTTTTATTTGTTTGTTTGTTTGTTTGTTTTTAAACTGTGCTTTTGTTTCAATGTATTATATGTATGAATTCATTTACCCCTGACAAAAATGCAGGAAAGAGAAGGATGTTAATATGCCCTTTTTTTAGGGATGAAGAAACCGAAATAAAGAGAAGTAAAATAATATATCCAAGGTCAGATAGCAAAAGTCGGATTAAAATCCATGCAGCCTGCCTCTAGTGAAGCAATTCTTCATCACAGCACGAGGAGGCTGCTTTTCTTTAGGTTTGCCTACAAAAACAAGGATGCCACTCCAGCCATAGGCCAAGTATGCTGAGGCCATGTACACTGAGACCACACTGTTCCCTAGAGCAATCAGCCAAGGCAGAGATAACAGAGGTAACATTGAGATTTAAGGATTAAGGTTCAGTTCTGACCATCTCCTGAGGAGACCTATACTTAGGCCTCTGCTGGGGGAGACATTCCATCAGGCCCAGGATCCTCGTGGAATGGGAAAAAGCCTTGGGCAAAAACCCAACCCAACCCATTGTCATTGAATCAACTCTATAGGACGCAGTAGAACTGCACCATAAGGTGTCCAAACACCAAAATATTTATGGGAGCTAATTGCTGCCTCTTTCTCCTGCAGATCAACTAGGGGGTTCCCAATACCAACCTCCTCTAGTTGTGACAAAGGAATGAAACACAATGAAAACAAACAAATACATAAAAAAAGAAAGGCAAAGTACAATAGGTGCTTGATTAGACAATGAAATTACTTAATTTCATTCATCAGTGGCAATGAAAGTTTTAAAAGGAAATGTCTATGAAGAATTATATAAAAATTAATACACTTTTAAAACATTCACTCTAACAAAATAATTTTGTTTTGTTTTTTGAGTTTTTAATTTATTTTTACTTTTTATTGGTTTGCATACAAAATTTGTATACATTGTGTTTCACACACTCCTTCATTCACATGTGTTTCATGTGATCATTCTCATACATTGTTTTATAAAATTAATCACAATTTAAAAAAATTAATCACAATTGATCTATGCCCACCATTGCCCTGAAAGACCCCCGAACCGGTGGTCCTGTCCCGAGCGGACGGCAAAGACCCAAGACTCCAAGACACCGCAGTGATGCAACAGCAAGAGGAGAGGTTTATTGCGGAGCTCCGGGCCGACACGTATCTCTCACAGGAGACAGAGGTGTCGACCCCGAGCAGACAAAGTTGGCTCTTTTTATACACTTTAGGGGGATACAACTGGGTATCAGCTTCTCATTGGGTGATGAAAGCACAGTTTGAATTCATTGGTTCGGTTTTCGCTCATGGTTTACACAGCATATTTGCACGTAGCACATGTGGCAGTCACGTAGCACATGTGGCAGTCAGATCTTAAGTCATCAGTATATTTGCCCAACTTTTGTGGTTAGCTATTTCCTGGAACATTAACTATAGGGTGGTTTCACAAATTCTTAAGCATACAATGAGTTCAAACTCCAGGGCAGTGGAAAAGCACAAGACACATGGGTTATCAGTCGGGAAACAAAGGCACATGGGTTATCAGCCGAGAAACATCTGCTTGTTTGCCCTACCCTGTAGTTAGCCATTCTCGAAATACCGTTGCCCTGGGATCAGACTTTTCTTCCTGGAACACTGGGTGTGGGGCTCTACCCGGGACAATGGAAAAAATTCCTGAGTTTAACTTAGCTGAGAACTATAGAAACCTGAGTTTAATTCAGCTGAGAACTATAGGGACCATTTTAATTTTAATCCTTCAGCCCCACCTTCTCAGGTCCCCACTGGATGTCTCCTAATTCCTTCACCCCATCCTTCTGCCCACCAAACTCCGTGACTGTATGATTTTCCCCCTTTCCCACCCTCACCCCTCTACCCTTTCCACTTTGGACTTTTATATTCATCTTACTAGTTATCCTTTTGTTTTTATGAGACTGAGTTCATTCAGCAAAATGTTCTCTAGCCTCTCCCATGTTATAAAGTGTTTTTTAAAATCATTGTTCCTTAGTGTTGCATAGTATTCCATCATATGAATGAATCCTAAAAAGGACACTTCTGATAGAGGTAGGAAGCCTAGATTTTAATCTTAGCTTTGCTACTCAGTGGCTGTGTGCCTTTGGGCGTGTTACTTAATCTCTCTGCATCTCAGTTCTCAGTTTATTCCTACAAGGGGAATATTAATATCCTTTATTTTCTAGAACTATTGTCAGGAGTAAATTAATTCATACATGTAAAATACTAGTAACTATCAACCTTTCGGTTAGCACATGAGTACTTAACTACTTCGCCACCAAGTCTCCATTAGGCAGGAGAGCTAAACTTGGCCTCTGTCTCCACCTTGACTCCCAGAGAATAAATATAAACCCAGAACCTTGAACTCAGCTTTAGTCCTCTGCCAGCCCAAGCAGCCCCTGTCTACCAGAGAATCTACCTTCTCCAAGTGCCTAAAAGAGGTGACAGGTGACCAGAGGAATCTGATACCTCCGGGGATACTGAGCCGCGGCCTCCTTTTGGAACCCTGGTGCAGCCTGCTGAGTCCCAAGTACGCAGGTCAAAACAGATATGGACAGGGGAAGGGGCTACAGCCGTGAGAAGACATGAAAATAGAGAGAGGGAGGGTGTTTTGAGAAGGCTCTCCTCAAACACTGAGCCATGTGGAGATTTTCCAAATTCACAACCATCATTTATGTTGTGTTTAAGGTGACCTTCAACCCAAGGCCCAACTCACTCCTTCGGTGATCTTAGCTAAGGTCTCCAGGCTTACTTAAGAACTTTAGCCTCCATTTCCTCATCAGCCAGTCATCTCCTTCTGTGCACCCTCAAGGTTTACCTCTGGACAAAGGTTTGCTCAGATCGGCTGACATCTGGACACCGGCTTCTCAGCACAGGCCTGGCCATACAAAGTTCAGTCAGAAGCACTCTTTCGTTAACTATCTCACTTTCCCTTCTCACTCAGAAACCAGAAAACCAAGTTAGACTCAGAGACCCTATACAACAGAGTAGACTTACCCCACAGGGCAGTATTCTGTATCAGGCTGTCGAAAGACCCTCAACAAGATGGACTGAACCAGGGATTACAACAATCGACTTGAACATGGTGGAAACCATGAAGACAGCACACAAGATAGGGCAAGATTTTTATCTGTTGTTGCCAGGGCACGGAGGCAGAGTCAACTTAATGGCCCAAGAACAGCCAAAAGGTTGACAGTTGAAACTCTCTGGGGGAGAAAAAGCCTCGTTACTGTTATTATGTGCCATCAAGTTGCCTATGACGCATAGCAACTCTATGTACAATAGCCCTAAATCCTGCTCTATCCTGTGTCAATCTCACTGTCTCCAACACACTTATCCCCATTACTCCAGTCACTGAATCAATCCACCTCACAGAGGGTCTTCTTCTCTTGTGCTGCCCCTCCACGCTCCAAGCATGACGTCCCTCTCCAAGGACTGGTCCGTCCGTCCTTGCAACATGTCAAAAGTTATGAAGCTTCAGAATCTTTGCCTCCAAGGAGCACCCTGGCTTCACCGTCTCCAGGATGAACCTGTTCGTATTCTTAGCAGTCCATGAAAATCCTATGAAGCAGTTCTCTGTCCTATAGGGTCTCTGTGAGTCAGTATCAAGTCAATGGCTTGTAACAATAACACAGTTGTTGTGGGGATGAAATAACCTAATGTATTTTTTAAAAACACCAAGCCATCTAGTTCATTCTAAGTCACAGTGACCCACAGGGTTTCCAGAGTACAATCTTTATATAAACAAATGGCCACGCCTTTCTCCTATGGAGCAGTTGATGGAGTTGAACTAAGGACCTTTTGGTTAGTTGCCAATCACTCAGGTGCCATGAGGGCACCTGACCTAGTGCACAATGCCTGGCATTACTATACATATAATAAGCTCCCAGGGAAAAGCAGCATCTGTTTCTTTTTAAACAATTACGTTGGCAGGGACATGACGAATCCTGTGAGACCCTAAAACAAGATTCCACCCCATGGCCTTGTTGTCCGGCTAGAATGGGAAGTTTCACTGGCATTTAGCTTAATCCTTCCATGCTCACAAGCAGAAACCTGCAGCACTCTCTTTGTTTCATTTTTTTTTTCCCTTTACAGAAAACTGGCCACAGAGAGTGATAGAAGAGGAATTAGTAAGGACTAGGTTGATGTTTATCTCAGCACTTTCTATGCTCTGCCTCCCCCACCCTGTCAGCCATCAAATTATGTAGATTTGTGGGTGAGCCTTGAGCAAAGCCTGAGCTAAAAGCATTGGGGGAGTCTTGCCTGAGCAAGGGCTTTATCAGGGAGCGATAGTGATGTAGTCCACAGGGAGCTGCATTGCTAACCCAAAGGTCACATCAAAACACCAGTGTCTCTAGGAAAAAGATGGGCAATCTCCTCCTGTGCAGTTTAAAGCTTCCTGTAAACCTGCTGCAGGGCCAGCTACGAGTCAGCTCCAAATCAACAGTGATGAGTTTGTCTTACTTCGAAGAACTTTACATTCTAATGCAGCCAATATATAGATCAGATAGTACATTTTCAAGAATTCAGACTCTTGAACCCTCTTAAGGGTTGGCAATCAGGGTGGCCAGAGCCCTCCCTCATCTCTGCCAACAATAGGCTCGTACAAGGGATCTGTTACCTCATTTCATTGAAACATGCAGCCCTCAATTTGCCATGTTGTCATTAGTTGCTGTGGAATTGATTCTGGTTCAAGAGGAACTCACGTGTGCAGAGCAACACAGCTTCCCAAGGATCTCAAGATTGTGATCTTTTGGAAGTAAATCACCAGACCCTCCTTCCAAGTTCCTCTGGGTGGGTTTGAACCACTAGCCTTTCGGCTGGCAAGCCAGAGCTTAGCCTTTTGACTGTCCAGATTGCTGGAGTATCCACTGTTCAGCATTGCTTTATTCTTGACCTGATGCCCTCATTTAAATGACTTGCCCAGTGTTTGTGGGATGTGTGACACCTAGTCTTGCACTGCACACTTAACTATTTTCCCAGACAAATCCTTATCTTCCTCCAGCTCTTATTCTGTAAAATGATGAGTGGTGGGAGTCCTATGGGGTCCAGTGGGGCCTGAAGGGTCTTGTGAGATCCTTAGAAGATACTTCAAAAAGAAGTCCCGGGGGGTGGTGTATGTGTGTGTGTGTGGGAAGGGGGGGGGGAGGTGTGTCCTAGATTCCTTTTCTTTAAGAAAAGCACTAGTTAGGAATCTGGCCCTGAAGTCATGGTCCTCTGGGACATCTCTCTGGCCTCCAGTTCCTCCTCCTCCTCCTTCTGTGACTTGAAAAGAGGAGAGGGGTCCAGATGCTCACTTTGGCACCAAGTTCTCCTAACACAGAGTCAATTCCACTTTGGTTGCCTTGGGGATAGACCCACGCAATGACCAAGGACAATGTCATTGTTCTGAGCTGCTCATGCCCCAGATTTCCTATTAGGGACCAGCCAAGTTATAAACTCCCAGGCCTCTGCATCTGGTATTAAAAGGGAGATGAGCTAGAAACCATTGTTTCTTGTGGTGATGGTTCATTTACAACCCAAAGATGTGTGGTAGGTGGGTGTCAGAGGAAAGAGAGTCATTGGCTGGGACCACGAAGATGATGATGATGATAATAATAATAATAATAATAAATCAAAGTTGGAAGGGAGAAAAAAACCCAACATTAAGAGGAGGAAACAGAAAGATAAAATGAGAAAAAACCCCAACATTAAGAGGAGGAAACACAGAAAGATAAAATTAAGTGCAGAGAGAGACCTCTTGCTAAAGAGCTGCACGACCCTGGACTAAAGTAAAGTAAAACCTGGGGGAGGGAAGACACTAAAAATGGCCATCAATTCGTGTTGTGACTTATTATGGTGCCACCTAAGCTCCTGGAGGAGCTTTACAACCTGCTCCGCGCTCCCTGCCCTGCAGAGAATGTGGTCTCCCTTCTCAGCTCTCTCTTGCTCTCCCTCACCCCTTTCTCTCCCCTCCAAGCCCTGACTGCTTTCAGAGGAGCCCTCCGTTCTGTAAGTGGTTTTCTCAGATTGCATCTAACAGAAAACGTTCCGCTAGAATAATTTTTCTTTCATTTCACCAAGTAAGAGAAAAGGCCTGGGATGCTTTAAAAAAAGTAGCCAAGCTCAGGCTGTTTGAATAGGCTACTGGGAGAGGTAATCAGAGTAGATGAGCACAGATTTAAACAAAGTAAAAGCTCCAGGGAAGGTAGAGAAACAGAAAGTAAGAGAGAGACTGAGGAGAAAGGAAGAACAAGAGTGGAGGAGTTGAGCATCCCTCTCTCACTCACTTGAAATCTAAGATTGTTGCTAAGATTATTGTTGTTGTTGTTAGATGCTGTCAAGTTGAGCATAACTTATAGCAACCCTATGGACAGTCCCCCTGGGCCCGGTCCTAGCCTCTGTCATTCTCTTCATCTCAGATACACTTGAGCCCATTGCTGCAGTCCCGGTGTGGAAATTCATTTCAGGGGTCTTCCTCTCTTTCTCTGACTCTTTCCCAGTGTGATGTCCATCTCCAAGGAATAGCTTCTCCCAACAACATGTATATGAGATGAAGCTTTGTCATCTTTGCCTACAAGAAGCATTCTGCACTTTATCCAAAATATACCTGTTTGTTCTTTGACAGTCTATGGGATACCCAAGTAGGCTCCAGAAAAAAATGAATGCCCACCACCTCCCCATCAACAAAATTCATAACCAACTACTATGGAGTCAATTCCAACTGCTATGGGATCAACTTCAACCCTCCAATGGGTTTCTGATGCTGTGAATATTTACAGCAAGAGACTACCCATCTCTCTCCTAAAGAACATCTGGTGCATTCAAACCTCTGACCTCTGGGTTAGCAGTGCAACATACAACACGCTACAGCACCAGCGTTCCTTTAAACCCTGTAAAGCAGCCTTTAACTGACATAAAATCCCAATAGCTGGTGCCTCAGATAAATGGCCTGAATAAAAAGGTTTCAGCTGCCTATTATCTGGTCTATGAATGGCATTTGGGGAACCTACTTATCTTTTTTTTCCAGAACGTTGATGGAGGTTAGAGAAATCATTATCAGGGCTGTCACTCCAGCATGCACGCTACTCATGGTGTTGAGACACCAACTCACCGATACAGAGTGGTCCTCCTCTTAACTCAAGTTCTCTAACTTTTCTTTGAGAAGGTGAAGTGGAATGAACTATTTCTGTATTACTGATGAGCAGTAAAAGACTGCTTTGCCTTTATCACATAAGCAACTGTCTCTTCACTGGCTTTGCACAAGCATACTTATCCCCATCCCTACCTTTACCCCCTCTAATCTACTCTCCCAACTTCAGCCAAAGAAATGTCCATGAAATTGGAATCTGACTTGTTGGAGGAGGCTTTCATTTGCTTAAATCCCTTAGGTTTAAAGCCTAAATCTTAAGCACGCCCATGTTTACTGTGGCTCTGTTCATAATAGCAAAGAGCTGGAAACAACCCAAGTGCCCATCAACAAATGAATGGATAGAGAAACTGTGGTATATTTACACAATGGAATACTATGCTGCCTTGAAAAAACAAGAAACTCATGCAATATTATGCTAAATGGATGACCCTGGGGGACATTATGCTGAGTGAAATATCTCAGCCACTAAAGGACAAATATTGCATCTTGCCACTGTTGTAAAATGGGACTGACGTCATGGTGAAGGGAAGACAGAAAAGTAGGGGAGGAATGATGTATATTGCATTGAAACAGACGAAGGAGAGATCTGTTTAAAAGAGATATATGAATGGGTATTTTTGTCATTACAAAAGTCCAGAGTGAAGGCTGTGTAGTGGAGTGGACTTGGGAGGAAGGATTACATAACAATGAAAGAGTTTTTCTTTTTCTTTTCAAGGATAAGAATGAATTGGGGAGGAAGGGGGTGGGCAGGGAGAAAAGTGCAACAAAGAATGACTGGAAACCCTAAGTCTCTGTAAACTTTAATTAAAATTAATTTTAAAAATAAGCCTAAGTCTTAAAATAAGAATAAATTCCTTAACATGGCCAAAGATAATGACCATTGATTCTATCATCCAAACCAAGAGACTGAGAGTGAAAACTGGATACTTCTTAATTTAGGGAAACCAGACTGAGTCAGGGCTATTTCAGAGATGATGAAGGGAATGGAACAGGCTGGGACCTGTTCATGTCAGTTGTTCATGGGTTGCTATGAGTCATACTTGACAGCATTTATCAATAACAATTCCAGAACACCTAGATCTCTGGTCACCCCACACAGGGACCTGTGTGCTCTGGCCCCAATCAATCTCTAAGCTAATCCTCCCCAGATCTGCAGGCGTGTCCCCTTCCTTTGACTTGCGAAGATGCTCTGTGCTCCCTCCTACCAAAGGACCTTTGCACATGCTGGCTCTTGCACCTGGAATCTCTGACATTCCTTTGAGTCAAGTGGCTCCTACCAATCATTCACATCTCTGTTTAAATAACACTTCTAAGGAGAGGCTTTTGCAGATCCTTTCTCTACCCCCTTATCCATAGTCTGTCCACATGCCTTTGTTATACACTCTCAAGGAAACATATTTCTTTCTTTCAGATAATAGCATTTGATAGTCTCCTCTTTCAGAACATTCCTGACTGGTTTCATGGGTAGCAGTCATGTCTCCTCAAGTAATGTAAACTCAAGAGCAACAGCCTCAGAGGTGGAGGGAATTTTCAAGTTGTGGTTTACTTTTCGTCTCTAGCAGTGCTTTGTTTTTATCCCCATTCCTTCTGTGATACACAACACCCTCTCATGAGGCACTCACGTAGGGAGTACAAATGAGTGACAGGGTGCAAATTGGTAGCTGGGTTTCCCCAGGCAAGCTTCCTTACCTCTCTGATACCTCATCTGTAAAAAGTTCTGCCCTCATAGAAAGGTTAAGAGGATAAAGAGAGAGAGAGAGAGAGAGAGAGAGAGTGTGTACACACTGAATTGTGACTCACAAAAATACAAGTATGTAATGATAAAATGTGGAAACGATGTATGGAGCTCTGGTGGCTTAGTGGTAAGAAGTTTTGCTGCTAACCCAAAGGAAGGTAGTTCAAATCCATACAACTGCTCCATAGGAGAAAGATGGGCATCTCCTCTTATGCTATTTACAGCACCTAAAAGCCCTGGAGAGTCAGCTATGAGTAGGTTTTGACTCTATGGTACGTAACAACAACTACTGTAATGTAATGATCCCCCATAATCTGGTGAACCAGATAGTGGTAAAAGAAAATAGGGTGGAACACATCACCCCTTATTCCCACCCTAGCCCTGAGCTTTGTAAGAGAAGTTTCCTTAGGCTGGGGTCTGTAATACTTTTAATTTCACTCAAAATAAAAGGGGAGAAACATGACCTCAGACTATTTGGGGGGGGGGGAATGTCAAGAGTGGAATGTATTCTTTTGGACTCAGGTACTTTCATTACAAAGCTCCTTGACATTGGAGAAAGCTTCCTATCAAGATGTGAATTTAAAGATCAAGGTGTGTCTGAAATAAGTCACAGTCCTTTCAATTACTTCTGGAAGTTGGACAATGAATAGGGATGACAAAGGAAGAATGTATTCCTTTGCTTTGTGATGTTGGATAAAAGTACTGAACATGCCATGGACTGCCAAACAAACTAGTCTTCAAGGACGTAAAATGAGTGTGCTCCTTAGAGCCAAGGATGGTGAAGCTCACTTTCGCATAAAGCCTCAAATATTTTGGGTATGCTGTCAAGGAAAGGTCAATCCTTGGTCAGTCACATCATGCTAGAAAAGATGGAAGCTCAGAGAAAGAGAGGAACACTCTCAACAATATTGTGGAATTTCTCTTTCAACATGACTGATGGGCTGGAATATGTGAATGGGGCATGTTAGCCTATCCACAAGGGGATTGGTCAGTCTCAACAATCTACAAAGGGATTGGCTAGTCTTGCCAGTAAATTGAACAGCTCTAGCCAGCAAGACAGATCTCCTGGCACCATTGAAGAGAAACCAAGACAGTGCAGGACACACTTCCTGCTCCAGCTACACCCACGGCAACAACACCTACAGCCAAAATGGAGACCTAACCTAAGATGAGACCTTGTGGAGGGGAGGGCCAATGTTGGCTGAACTGAGAACTTTGTTGGATAACTAAGGGTGGGAAGCCAATACTTGCAGGACTAAGAACTTGAGAACACAGGCCCAGAGCTGCGAGGCTCAAGGCTGAGGTGCCTTTGTGCACATTGTGGGAGCTGTCTTGTATTAATCTGGATTATAACCTTCTGACTTCCCCAATATGGCTCGGCGTGGTCTGTGAGCTATCACATCAAATTTTGGACCTAGCAAAGCAGTATGATTGATACCGAGATGATTAGAAAGACGGACGCCAGTGTGCAGGACATGCCTGATCTCTTGGGAACTGGATGCTGTGGATAGCGACAGTTCTCTTTGTGAAGGTGGTGAGGGTTAGATACGGCCGTCTCCACTCAGTCCTTCCTCTTTTTATAAAGATGGATTGACACAGTGAAAGTAGCAATGAGCTCAAGCTCGTCAGAGAATATAAGGATGGTGCAGCTTAGAGCAAGTTTCCAATTTATTGTTTGCACCATTGCTATGAGTCATGGCCAACTTGATAGCATCTACCAACAGCAACATGCAAAGAAGGATATGGTGACAATGCAGGGGTCAATGAAAGTTCATGAGAGGACCACTTAATCCAGACTTGGACAGAACAGAATCTATAAAAGGCTCTGGGACAATTGAGAATTCAAAGAAAATGGAGGCAACAGGGTGGTTGGAGACAAGGAAAGAAGGAGCTGGAGAGAATTTGGTGAGGAGATCAGAGCACTGACCAGAGTACTCAGTTGGGACTTAGGAAGTCACTCTATGGCATATGGCCCTTTATCTTCAAGGACAGGGAAGAGCAAGGATGGCAGGTAAGACTAAAGTGTGTCTGACCCAAGCCATGGTATGGTCCATTGCTTCATATGCATCTAAAAATCGGACAAAAAATAAGGAACATCAAAGAAGAATCGATGCCTTTAAGTTGAGGTGTTGGTGAAGCGTGCGGCATATAGCAAGGACTGCCGAAAGAACACACTAATCTGTCTTGGAGGAAGTTTAACAAGGGTGCCCCTTGGAGGCAAGGATGGTGAAATTTCATCTCACATACATGGGGCATGTTATTAGGAGAGGTCAACCCTTGGAAACATCTGTGATATGCAGATGACACAACCTTGCTTGCTGAAATGGAGGATGGCCTGAAGTGTTTGCTACAGAAGGTCAAGTACCACAGTCTTCAATATGGCATGAAGCTCAACATCAAGAAAACAAAGATTCTCACCATTGAGCTAATTGGCAGTACCATGAGAGATGAAGAGGAGATTAAGATTGGTGAAAAGCTAGCCTGGTTCCCTAATCAACACTCTTGGCATTATTGTTGTTATTGTTATGTGCCGTCGAGTTGCTTGCAACTCATAGCGACCCTATGTACAACAGCCCTAAACCCTGCTCAATCCTGTGCCAATCTCACTGCCTCTGACACATCCATCCCGATTACCCCAGTCACTGAATCAATCCACCTCATAGAGGGTCTTCCCCTCCTGCGCTGTCCTTCCACTCTGCCCAGCATGACGTCCCTCTCCAAAGACCTGTCTCTCCTTACAACATGTCCAAAGTATGTCAGACGAAGCCCCAGAATCCTTGCCTCCAAGGAGCAGCCTGCTTTAACCCTCTCTAGGATGAATCTATTTGTTTTCTTGGCAGTCCATGGTACATTCAGTATCTTCTCCAGCACCACAGCTCAAAGGCATCAATTCTCCTTCTATCCTCCCTAGTCATTGCATCTCTGATGCATAACAAGTGATTGCAAAAACCATGGTCTGTATCAGGCACACCTTAGTCTCCAGAGAGACACCGTTGCTCTTGAGTACTTTAGAGAGGTCCCTAACTGCAGACTTTCCCATTGCAATACGTTTTTTTATTTCCTGGCTACTGGTGCCAAGAGTGTTGACTGTGGAGCTGAGCAAACTGAAGCTGTGAACAATCTCAATCTCTTCACCATCCATCCTGATGCTACCGATTGGTCCAGTGGTGAGAATTTTTGTCTTCTGAACATTGAGCCTCAGTCCATATTGAAGGCTGCAGTCAGTGCATGAGGTCCTCCTCAGTTTCAGCGAGCAGGGTTGTGTCATCTGCATAACGTAGATTGTACAACTCTTGGCATTAGCAGGAAATTAAATGACAAATTGCATTGGGAAAATCTGTTGTCAGGGACCTCTCCAGAGGGCTAAAGAGCAACAATATCTGTCTAGAGACTAAGGTGCAACTGATCCAGGCCATGGTCTTTGCAATTGCTTGCTATGCATCAGAGAGCTGGACAATGACTAAGGATGATAAAAGAAAGATCAATGCCCTTGAGTTATGGTGCTGGAGAAGGGTGTTGAGCTTTCTATTGACTGCCAAGAGAATAAATAGATTTGTCCTGGAGAGGGTGAAACTAAATTTCTCCATGGAGGCTAGCATTTTGATGCTCCATCTTATATACATTGGGCATGTTGCCAGAAGGACCAGTTCTTGGAGAAGGACATCATGCTCGAAAGGATTGAGGGACAGCACGAGGGAGGAAGATGCTGGAGGAGATGGGTTGACACAGTCACTGGGGTAATAGGGTTAGATGTGTCAGAGAGAGTGAGACTGGGATGGGATAGGATAGGATAGGATAGGATAGGATAGGATAGGATAGGATAGGATAGGATAGGATAGGATAAGATAAGATAAGATAGGATAGGATAGGATAAGATGGGGTTCAGAGCTATTTTGCATAGGGTCGCCATGAATCGCAGGTGACTCGATGGCACATAACAACCACCACCATTGGAAAAGGCATGGTGCTGGGAAAGGCGAAGGGTCAGATTAAGAGAAGAAGATCCCCAGGAAGATAGATTGATATGGTGAAAGCACCAATAAGGTAGAGCGTGGAGGAGATTGTGAAGAAGTTGCAGGATAGGACAAAGCTTCTGTCTGTTGCTCACAGGGTTGTTCAGCATCAGGGTCAACTCAATGACACCTAGCAACAGCATGTGTCAAAGGAGCCCTGAGGGTTAAGTTCTTGACTCCAACCAAAAGGTCTATGGTTTGAACCTACCAGTTTTTCCATGGGAGGAAGGTGTAACAATCTGTTTCTGGACATCTTACAGCATTAGGAACCAAATAGGGCATTTTTACTCTGTCTTAGAGGGTCACTATGAGTCTCACTGGCCCTATAACAGTGTGCTTTGCTTTGATACTGTTGACAACACTGGGCTGGCTGGGAACTGTGGATACAGAGAGAAACAGACACAGACACAATCCTTGCCCTTGGGACTTTTTAATCTTATTGCAGGGAATGTGCATGATTCCAATAATAAGTGAACAAATACTCAGTAATAGAGGGAGAAGAACAATCTAGAAGAACCTGATTAGGTCCTTCCAGTGATAGCAAAAATACCCTAGACCCACGTGGCCCACTGCTAGGTAGTCACTCGCCACATGTACATATTAGGCATTAGGATGTAAGAAACGAACTATTCTTTTTATGTACTTTTTATTGACATAAGCTTAAAGATAAGTAACCCCAGGTGGCTGCTGTGTGTTGTTGAGTCAACTGATTCACAGCTGGCCCTCCAACAGGTTTTCAGAGGCTGTAAACCATAAGGAGCAGAATGTCCATCTTTCTCCTAAGGAGAAGTTGGTAGAATCAGAATCGATCCAGGGGCTGATAACTTCCACTTTTCACAGCCCAAGAAAGAATGAACTCTGTTGTGAGAATAGGTATTCATGAACTTGTTTTCCATTAGGAAATTAAGAGAATTGTTTTGGGGGGAAGTGACAGGGTTTAGGAGCTTAAAGACAAAATGGCAGATACTGATGATTGACATATTCTTTTTTAATTTAGTTTATTTTTCATTTCAATGAACATCTACAGAGACATTGGAATTCCATTCATTCATTGTTGCACCCTTCTCCCCGCACAA
>NW_006399756.1:26295244-26320169 GCF_000299155.1 Elephantulus edwardii
CCCCAAATATAATCCACTCTGCAACCCTCATTGCATACTCCTACGATAAAAAGAATGCCCTAAAATATAATACTTTTAGACTATTCTTAAAGCTCGACAGCAGTGGAAAGAGCTCTACACTAGAATACACAGACTTGGGTTGTATTCTTGACTCGGTTATTCAGCATTATATTGGCAGGGGGAGGGGCGAGAATCTAAGCCTTCGGTCTGAAAAATGGCAATAACATTCTGAGAACTATCATGAGTTTCAAATACAAGTATGTGCATAAAACACACAAAACACCCCAAACTACAAATATTGCATGGTGAGATGCGATTTTAATGTCTTTCTGTCTAATACAGAAGTCGGGCATGCCTGGTACCTTATACATCATGCTGCTAACGAACAATAGTTCGAATACACCAGCTGTTCCTTGGGAGAAACAGGGCAGTCTCCTCCTGCAAAGATCTGCAGCTTCGGGAACCTCATCCAGAGTTATTATGAGTCAGAATCCGCGTGACCGTTAAGAATAGCCAGAAGCACCCTTGGCATGCCGGTCCGCCTTAGTGATGCATCATGCGCCGCCTCGACGTCATGAGACAGTTTCAACAACGTGGTTTCCGCAGCAGCAAAGCATTCATTCCACAAGGTCCTGTGCTTTACCTTCTGAGACCGTCACCTCCTTCATCAGTAGGTGGAAAGTGAGCCGAGGGAGCCCCCAATTTCCTCCCCCGCCAGGGAACAGACACTGGGCACAAAAACATTGTCAGAACATCCAGGCTCCTGGAAACCACCATCTTGATCCTCCCTAATAAACTGAATAAGCAAACGAGGAAGTGTCTGAGGGGACTCAGCTGGTCGCACCCATATCTGTGTGATTCTTTTCTGCTAGCGTCTTTAACAGACTCATCCTAATGGTAATCAACACCCACAGTGGCAGGAGAGGTACTCCCTGGGGAGTGGCCATCAAGCTCCCCAAGCCAACTGACTCCTGCGCACAGCGGTTTGGAGAACCAGTTTCCTTTTTTACTACCAGTTAGCTTCACTGGGCTTTAATATTTTCAAAGTCCAGGTGGCCTCAGACCCTCCAAGCGGCACTCCTGCTGAATTGGTTTTCAGACTGCGCCACTTTAAACATGATTCAAGAAAAATTACCCGAGCCTCCACTCCATCTGTCTCTGGAAATGGTCTTTGTGCTCAGATCATTTGCCAGCGACACTCCATCTCCACAATTACCTCGGCTATTTTATCTTTATCTGTCTGGAACACTGAAGGGGAAGCAGCAGATAATGCTGTTATTTAAGCGACTTGTTCAGCTTGAATATGTGTGCACCTCCGAAGCTTGAGACACCCCACAAATGCACAGGTCCTTCCTGGGGAACCAGTCCTGCACCACCTTTAGGTTTCAAGCCTGATAAAGAGGAGCTACCAGCAAAACAATTCAGTCTTTTGAAGCCGAGAACAGGGTCAATGCCCTGGCTGTCACTAGAACTGAGTCTTCATGTGTCTCCTGACCCATGGGTGACCCTATGGGGCAGAAGGGTACTTTGACACCCAGTGGCACTTAGATGGCTTCTCTGTAACTGGAAGTATTTATTCTGCACTGGACGAAGGAGTTGTGTCATGCCTGGAAGGTCATGAGTGAAGAACAAAGACCAGATAATTGGCTGTTAACCCACCAGTTCCTTTAACAGGTACATCCTTTTATGCACTTACTATGTCTACACACGCCCTCTGACACCAAGGGGGAGAAAAGACATTACCACCACATGCCTCCTGCCTACAGGGAGATAAAATTTTAAAAGATAATGAACAAAACCAGGCATGCTGAGCTAGGTTAATAATAACAGCCCACATTTTTGGAGCTCTTGCTGTGTGCCAGGTATTCGGCTAAGCGATTCATCATCTTTTCTTATTTACTCCTTGCAACCATCGCACGAGGTGGTACATGATCAGCCGCATTTTTTCCACAAGGACACAGAGATCTAGTGAGATGAAACGTCTGCCTGCCATCAGACAAGCAGGAGTAGTGTGGTCAGAGCTTTCTGCTTTGTAGGACGATACTACTGCATCCGGAGGGAGAAGGTACAAGGAGTACAAGGAGCCTGGCTGGGCTTACTTTCCGATAGTCAACCCACTGGCCATTAAGGTGTATCTGTTCCAGGCCATGGTCTTTTTCAGTCACTTACAATGCATCAGAGAGCTGGGCCATGAATAAGAATGACAGAAGACTTGATGCTTTTGAGCTGTGCTGTTGGAGAAGAGTCCTACAGATCCCATAGATCGCTAAAAGAACAAACAGGCATGTCTTGGAGAAGGTGCCACCAAAGTGCTCCTTGGAGGGAAAGATGAGTAAGCTTCATCTCACCAGCCTTGCCCCTGAGGAGCACCCTGGTTGCACTTCCCCCAAGAGAGACTTGTTGGTTCTTTTGGCCACACATGGGACATTCAATACTCTTCTCCAATACAACAATCCAATATGGAAGGAATACAGAGAGTCACTTAACCAAAATGAATCAGTCTGCACTGAAATATTTCACAAATTATCATATAATCAAGAACCAGTGCCAATGAAGGAAGAAATGTAAATGACTTTGAAGGCATTACCAAAACATTATGCCATGAAGTCAGAACCGCTCCATACCTGACCCTCCAGGGGGTTTTCAGAGGCAGTGAATTGCGCTGGAGGAGAGTGCCCATCCTTCTCCCATGGAGCAGCTGGTGCAGTCCCTAGGGATTGATGGAATACCAATTGATATGTTTCAACAAATAGGTGCAGCCCTGGATGTGATCACTAGTCCATGTCAAGAAATTTGGAAGACTTGGCTAACTAACCTGAAGGGATCCATGATTTTTTCCCCAGTCTCCAAAATGGTGAGGCACAAGAGTATGGAAGTGACAAAATAAATATCATTGATAGCACATGCAAGTAAAATCGTGCTGAAGATTATTTAAAAATAGCCAGAATAGTACATTGACAAGAGATTCAGGCTGGAATCAGAAGAGGTCATGGATCAGGGGATATAACTGCTAAAGCAAGTTGGATTATAGCTGAATTGCAGAGAGTATTAGAAAGTTGTTCACTTGTGTTCTAAATTGAGAACCTCTTATAAGGTTGCAACCAAAGTGATTCCATTTTGCTGGCTTTCTAACTCTACCAGAATACATCTGAATTCCAGGAAGTAGTAAATAATCTGATTCATGTTTAGCCCTAAACATGGTTTTATGAACCATCCCAGAAGATATTGTTGTTAGGTGTCATCAAGTCAAATGTGATCCATAATGACACTATGAACAACAGATCTAACTCCTGTTCTATCCTGTGCCATCCTCACACCTCCTGACACACTAGAGTCCATTGTGGCAGTCCCTGGGTCAGTCCACCTGGTTGAGGGTCTTCCTCTCTTTCGCTGACCCTCCACATTTCCTGGCATCATGTCCCTCTCCAAGGAATAGACCCTTCCAGAACCATGCTCCAAGTATGTGAGGCGAAGCTTTATCATCTTTGCCTCCAAGGTGCACTCCGGCTACACTTCTTTGGCAGTCCATGGGATGTTCAGTACCATAGAAGACAGGTGACAGTTAAGGCAGGGAGTGCTGGAAAAAACATTGAAAATGGCCCCAGGCCATTGAAACTGCTATGGCTATACTCAATTGGCCAATGTAGAATAGATAACTACCCTACTCCTCTCTTTGTTTGGTGTTGATACGACAATGAACCTCAGCCCACTTTCACTAAAGCATGTATATTAAATAGTGTATATCTGCATGGCTAGTCCTGTTTCTGGACTTCATAGTGACTTGGGACCTTTCACTCCTAAAGTAACATTCCTTTTTTTTTTTTTTTTAAAAGTAGCATTCTTGATTTATTCCTTTTCTGTGGCTGAGAATATCCGGTGTCTTTTTTTTTTTTTTCTTTAAAAAAATTTTTATATTGGTTTGCTTACCAAGTTTGTATACATTGTGTTTCATACTATCCTTCATTCACATTGTGTTTTATACAATGATTCGGATTCACAGTTTTATAAAATTAATCAGCACTGAACTATTCCCACCAGTGCCCTGTCTTTCAGATCCCCACCTGATCTTTCCCATTTCCTATCCCGTGTCTTGATGAAACTGGTGTCCTAGAGGTAAGAAACTGCACTGCAATCCCAAAGGCACGTGGTTCAAATGCACCAGCTGCTCCACAGAAGAAGGATGGACAATCTCTCCCTGTGCAATTAACTGCCTCTGAAATCCCACCGGAGGATCAGTTACAGGTGGGTTCCGACTCCACAGTATACAACAACAACAACAACAACATACATCAAAGGTCACTCAAAGGGAAAACTGCAAGCAAGATGTGTGATGTCTCCCTGCCATGCTAATGGTAGCAAACCCTTATCTGAAACTGTACAAATTTGAAACTCAATGTCACTATTTTGGGTCTCAGGAGGAACTCTTCCTCTGGCAGTGCCAATTCCCCTTTCTTTCCCTGTTTCATGTTATATGGGGACAGGGATCCCCCTTGGCTTTTGCTACTGCAGTGGTTACCAGTTTCTCCCACTACACCACCACACCACACAGAGACAGGCCAGTGCAGGCTTTTGAGGCCCCAGGCCCCTGACACACCTGCTCTGTGGCCTCTTCTCTGACCAGGGATATGTGAGCAGGTGTACGTGAGGATCAGAACCCGGGAAGTAGAGTAGCTTCTTCAAGCACTTGGCCCTACCTTCTCCTGTCCTATGAGATCTTCAGAAACATGTGCCCAGGGGAAAGGCAGGATGTATATGCTGATAACTCCCACTTCTCCAGTGTCGGCCACAGCCCAATCTTGTGCCAGTGGCCCCAGAGCTGTCTCTTTGAACCTAACATGGCCAGGTGAGAGGTAGCCAAGCCGAGCCACCAATCTTGAGACACATGGCTATAATTTCACAAGTCAAGGGGTGGCAGGGAGGGGGGAACCCACAAAATAAACCATCCACATCTTTGAAGAGAAGTGCTATGGCCTAGTGGGAAGAAGCTGTGCTGCAAGCACAAAGGCACAGGGTTCGAGGCCACCAGCTGCTCTGCAGGAGAAGGACAGGCAATTTCCTCCTATGCAATTAACTGCCTCTGAAAACCCACTGGAGGAATTATCTATGGGTCTGTATGGTACACAACAACAACGTTCTCCTCTGACCTCAAACTAAAAAGGGGACCACACCTTCTTTGATTTGTAGTTTGAGTTCTTTAAAGAGACAGCTTATTCGTATTTTTCTCTTTGCTTGGGGTAGACACTCGGGGCCCCAACTATGAATCTGATACCTTGTTCAAGTGGTTTAAAATGCCAAAAGTTCCTGTAAGGAGTATCATGCTACCAATCCATCTTTCCAGCTAATCCAAAAGTCAAATCAGTCCACGGAGGGCTTTTTTTCCTAGGATTTCAGGCTCCCTGAGGGCTAATTTTTCTGAAAGCTGCATTAAACTAATAGCACCATAAAAGGCCCATTGTGAGATGTAATTGGTTTGCAGGACTTTCCTATAAAAATAATAAAAAGACTGCCAAAGGCAGTTTCCAAAGGTCAATTATCTGTGTGTTGCTTGAGTTGAGTGGAGGTCAGTCCCAGAATTCCTTTTTATAGGCATATTAATCAAACCTGGGGCCGCCCTAGCCATCTGACCCCATCAGCTGACAGGGAAGTCACAGGTCCCCCTCCTGTGCTGAGTGTCTAATGGGTGCTTGGAGCTCTCCTTTCTCTAGGAAGAGATTGGCCCAACCCCACAGTGAGTGCAGAGCCAGAAGCTGAACTTTTCAAGGGAGAATGGAAGGGAGAAAAGCTACCTGTTGGTCACACACAAAAGTTATAACTCAGTCAGTTGATCACCATTTGTCTGTCAGCTCATCTTACTGTGGTGGCTTGCATATTGCTGTGAGGTGGGAAACTATACCACGAGCATTCCAGATACCAGGACAGTCATCCACTGACAGGTTCCATCTGAGCTTCTGGACAGACTAGGAAGAATGGCTTGGCAGTCAACTGTAGAAAATAAGCCAATGCGAACTCCGAGGATTACACGAGAATACCCGTCTAGTACAATGCTGTATGTAATGTTTGGGTCAAAGTCAAGTGAGAGTAGATGAAGAAAGTGTTAAGATAACGAAGGCCTGAGGATATGGGTGAGCCAGTGGAGGGCAGAAATCAAGCAATGTGGCTAAGATGAGGCCCTACCCAATCAGAACTAGAAACATTGGACCTTGATGCCCCATGATCCTGACATGCAAAGTAAAGGTTGCCCATCCCTCAGAAGCAACCTACTTAGTGTTTCAGATTCAGCAGCTTTATAGAGGGCAAAGGTCTGGAAATGTCCACCACATCGTCTTGTAGGTCCAGCCTCAAGTCTGGAAACATGTCAAATTGCAGAGCCAGGTGATTGTCAGAGACACATTGGTGAAATACCTTCTGGAAGAGGCCTAGGCCCATCTTGCTCTTAGCTTTCTTAAGAAACTTTTCTGTCACCTTTATCCCATCTCTCCACATTTCCTCTCAATAAAGGTTTGAGTCACATCAGGTTTATTACTTCCGAGCAAAGCATAACCAGGCTAAAGCCAGGGGATCCATCCTGTTTAAGGCACTATTTCTCCAGAAGCAAAATGGAGATGTATCATGTATGTTCATAGCTGACTGGCTTCCTCACTCAGACATGCTTCTGGGCTTGAGCATGGGCCAAAGGGATGATGTTACAGAGAATTCAAAACTTGGGAAGTTCTTAATCTCCTCTGTTGCTCCTGGCATCACTCATGTGCCTTAAACAGGGGATCCAGGGGTCGATCTTCCTATCTTTCTGTTGCCCACTTGGCACAAATCTTATTTGGACAAGGAAGATAGGAACCTGAATATTCACAGCAGGTAACACGTAAGATGAGTCCTCTTGGTTGGAGGCCCTCCACAATAGCCAAGTGAGTGACTCAAGCTTAACTACAACCATGGAAATGGTGTAGGATCAGGCAAGACTCTCTTCTGTTGTACATGGGCCACCATGAGTGTGAATCAACTCAAGAGGTGTTTACAAGAGTCAGCCAAGCAGGCTGTGTACTTCACGAATAGGTTAGAAAGGGCCTCTGTTGTCTCCAAGGAACTGGAGAAGTGCATTGGCCATAACTTATTTCAGTTGTTCAAAACTAATTTAACCTGTTTTTGTTATGTGCTGTCGAGTCTACTATGATTCATAGCGACCCTATGCACAATAGCTCTGAACCCTGCTCTGTCCTGAGCCAATCTCACTGTCTCTAACACACCTACCCTTACTTCCCTAGTTATTCTGTCAATCCATCTCATCTGGGGTCTTCCTCTCCTGTGCTGTCCTAGACTTTTCCAAGCATGATATCCTTCTCCCAAGACTGGTCCCTTTTGGCTAGAATCTTTACCTCTAAGGAGGAGCTTGATTTCACCCTCTCTAGGACAGATCTGTTCATTCACTTGGCAGTCCATAGTATGTTCAAGACTCTTTGCCAGCACCACAACTCAAAGCCATCAATTCTTCGTCTGTCATTCTTGGTCACTGTCCAGCTCTCTAATGTATAGCAAGTAATTGCAAAGAACATGGCCTGGATCAAGTGTACCTTAGCCTCTAGACTAACATCCTTGCTCTTTAGCACTCTGGGTCCCTGACAGTCGATCTTCCTCATGTAATTCATCTTTTGATTTCATGGCTGCTGATACCAAGAGTGTTGATTGTGGAATCAAGCAAACTGAAATTTGTTAGCCATCTCAAACTCTTCTCCATCTACCATGATGCTGCCAATTGGCCCAGTGGAGAGAATCTTCATTTTCTTGATGTTGAGCTTAAATCCATATTGCAAACTAAAGTCTGTGACTTGTTTTGTAGCAAATTCTTCAGGCTCTCCTCAGTTTCAGCAAGTAAGATTTTACCATGTGCATAACACAGGTTGTTGATGAGTCTTCCTCTAAACTGGTTGAAGCTAAAATGAAGTTCAGTTGACTAACATAACTAGGAATTGAACTATGGCTGGACCCAGGGGTGCAAATACTATCAACCATGCTCTCCTCTTACTTTACAGTCAATGCCCTAGCTTTAGCCTCTCTTGCCCAGACACAGAATCAAACCAGATGAGAGACAATAGATCAGCCATGGACCAATTTTGGGTCTTGGCCTGATCCAGCCCTTTGTAAGTTATTTGTGTGACTCAAAAGAACCCCTGAGTGGGTCAAGCTCTTGATAGAGCATTTGGCTGAGAGGAAAGGCTTGTGAAAGTAAAGACAATTTTATTAGAAAAGATACATCCCAGAGAGAGAGGGAGAGGAAGAGGAAGAGAGACAAGCCATTTCTCCAGAAGCAAAATGGAGATGTATCATGCATGTTCATAGCTGGCTGGCTTCCTCACTCGGACATGCTTCTGGGCTTGAGCTTGGGCCAAAGGGATGATGTTACAGAGAATTCAAAACTTGGTGGGAAGTTCTTAATCTTCTCTGTTGCTCCTGGCATCACTTATGTGCCTTAAACATCAATTAGGTTGTTTCCAGGTGCAGCCTTTTAGGAGAAAGGCGCTTAAATCTAATGCTATCTATTTCCTGGTTCTGATTGGATCAGACATGGTCTTGGCCATTTCATTTGACTTTTGTCTCCTTCTGGCTCTTACTGTGATGTTTCAAGCTTCTTATCTCATTCTTTCTATCCAGCCTCATTTTATGACCCAATTCTGACTCTAAAACTCCTGTTCTCTTTGTCCGGCAAACACTGCTAGTGCCTCCTCTCTTACAAGGTCCCCACCACACCACAGGCAAGAAGGCATCAGGCTGCATTAGTTTAATGCTGAGCCACCTTAATACGTTGTTGTTAGATGCTGTTGAGTAAGACTCATAGCCAGACTATGAACAGTAGACCTGAACGCAGTCCTATTCTGTGCCGTCCTCAACTCTGCCATTCTAGTGCCCATTGCTGCAGTTCAAAATGTCCATTCATCTCATTGAATGTCTTCCTTTTTTTCATCGACCCTTCACCTTTCCAAGTATGACGTCCAATTCCAAGTAGTATCTTTGCCTAGCAACATGTCCAAAGTATGAGAGATGAAGCTTTGCCATCTTTGCCTCTAAGGAGCACTCTGGCTGCACCTTCTCCAAGACTTATCTGTTCTTCTGGCAGTCCATGGGATATTCAGTATTCTTCTCCAACACCACAACTCAAAGGCATCAACAGTGTTTAGCTATCAATTCCAGAAAAAAACCTTTCAGTTAACCCTGTTTGAATTATATACTCACCTCTGGACCACTCACTGTTTCCTAGGATTTGCAAGAAAATCATTTGTCCGGGCTGACTAATATATGCCTCCCCTGTGGGGAGGAGGTCTGAGAATGAACCAGATCTCAGTGACAGAAGGGGAGATTTCTCCCAAGGATAGGATGATGCTGGCAGAACAAAAGCATCTCATGCTCATGTGATTTTTTCTAAGCTCTCTACATTTAAACAGCATCCCACTGACTTGATGCAAACATTCCATTAATCCATCCTTCCACCTCCTCTCCCCCTTCCAGCCAGCCAACCAACTAGCAATTGCTCTTGCAGGACACGAAATTTCTGAAAGAATGAATCAGCCTTAAGCCCAAGAGACTATAAGTCTCCATACAGAAAAGGCTGGAAGGAAACACAGCGATATATCTTAGCAATAGTTTTCTCTATACAGTATTTGAGGTTCCTTGTTGTCTTTATTTGCATCATATCCTCTAATTTTTCTCCAGTGAAAATATATTGTGCAATCTTTAAGAGGAAAAAATAATAGTAAATATCCTAATCGCGTTACTATTATCTGTATAAACCGAGCAACCTAGGGGGTCTTAAATTGGTTTCAAATCACCGTCTCTGCTAAACAGATAACAGATTGACCTTTCACGATACTCAGTAGTTTTCTCCTCCCATGCAGTTATCAGCCTCTGAAAATCCACTGAAGGGTCAGCTATGGGTTGGTTACAACACGAGTACTCAACAACAACATAGTTATCAGGTTATCTTGGACATGGGACCTTTCTAAAGGCTTGTTCATCAGCTGCTAGTCCAAGAACTACTTTCTTGTAGCTCAACATGGTGGTAGCCTCCTTGAATCCTCCAGGATAAAAGTATTTGCCTTCTCACAACTGCCCTGCTTGTCTCACTGAAGGCCATGCCCAGAACAATTACTCATTAGCAGCTCGAGAAAAAAAAATGCCAGTACATTCGCTATCATCTACACAAATGGCACGGTTTCTTGCTATCAAGTGATTGTCTACACTTGTATAAAAGTGTTGTGTTATTCCTAGGAACAAGGACAGAGAGGCTCCAGCTGAGATCCCAGACAGCAGCATAATAATCATATCTGTGTTGCGAATAGAAGAATTTATCACACCTTTGAAATAGCTTAAACTTAGATCTTAATATTTCAAATAAGATCAAAGAACCTTGGTAGAGTGCAGCATTTTTTTTTTCACGAAGTCCTTTGTCACAGATATCAAAACACACACACACACACACACACACACACACACACACACACATATATATATAATTAGTCGGAAGTATTTTAAGCTTCTCTACCCAAACTCATCTTGGAAGAGGTAGGATTTCTGACCAAACAGAGAACAAAATGATTAGAGTATGTTGGTGCTTCTTCAACTTGAGACTGTTAAGTGACTGACTAACAAACAACATGGATCCTGAAATCAGATACACTTTCCAAGAAAAATGATCTTTACGAAAGAAGAAGACAAGTTCGGATCCTGGGGTGAGTGAGTGTCTCCACTGTTGATGAATCAACATGTGCTGAAGTTATGAATTGCAATGTAGATAAATTGCAATTAACTGTTTAATGCTTACTATGAATTAATGAATCAATATATTGTGAATATATTGTGAATTTATGAATTACAATGTATATAAACTGCAATTAACTGATGCTTGTATGAATCGATGAATCAACATTTTGTGATTAATTTATTAATTGCAATGTAAATTGCAGTTTTTTCTTTGAATTAATTAATCAATAAATTGTAACTGGCTTTTGTAAACAAAAAATTACCTTTAATTAGAAAGATACTAACATTAATATTAATATCATATCATTCATGTGTGCTATTCCAAGCACCTTTCAATGCCCTTACATGTTTTTAAAGATGGGAAATAGACATAAAAGCTAGAAACTAGAAGAACTGGGATTTGAACCCTTGTCTGGCAGGGCACCTTTTATGACATTCTGTTCCCTTCTCCACAGTACCCTGACTACTTCTGCATACAATTTCTGTGCCCACAGGCATCACACTTCACGGTAAACTTGATGATATGTCTCTGCCTCCACTACTTATTAACCTGTAGACAATGGAAAGGGTCACCAGTGAGAAAAAAACTGAGTGAGAAAGGTGAACAGACGGTCTCCTTAACTCTAAGTGAACAAAATCAAGTGAATTTGGAGTTGTTCTGCATGAAAGTAGCTGTGGAGCCACGGGGTCTAATTAGGCCCAGCCGTTTCTCACTTAAATACGACCTCTCCAGAAAAAAACTTCCTAAAGTGCCAGGTGGGCATAAATCTCAAACGTAACAGGAAATGTCAGCAGGGAAATAAACCTCATGGTTATAATTCCCATAAGGAAATAGTAACAATGTCTTGACAAGATAACGGCCTCACACTAGCTTTCCAGAAAGACAGAAACTGGACTTGCTGCATGTCTTATAGAAGAGGTGGTGACCAACCCACTCCAGCCACCTTGCCAAGTCCTTCACAGTAGGGTCTGGAAAGTTACAGGGCTCCTGAGCCTGTTCTAGAAGAGGGAGCCCCCACTAAAGTAGTTTTATTCCTTTTAATGCTCAGACTGGGCAAAGAACAAATCTTTCTTCGGAGCTTTATAGGAAACAAGCTTGGCTTATTGAGAGTACAGCTTTTTTGATGTTGTTGTTCTTTACAATAACAAGAGGATTTGGATACACACTTGGGTTTATGAAGAATAAATCCTGGTTAAATCTGTAGAAGTGAAGACGACATATGATGGGCCTTCAGAGAAGCAAACAGCACCTGTGTCAAATCGTCCTGCGCAGTGTTCTGTGTTGTGTGAGATATTGACAAATCTCCACATCTTCAACAAGGGAGCGGAGAGTAAGAAACTCATTTCAAATGAGTTCAGGTAGGCGTCTGAGCCAAAATAAGATGAAAATCATTAATTTTTTTTTCTATTAAGCCACCCATCACAAGGGGAATGGTTCTCGCCTGCCCTTATTTCCACCTGAAATCTAATGAGAACATGAGCCAACGCTCCTGCTACAAACCTTCAAAGAACTCCATAAAATTGTTCTTTTTGCTTTTTTTTTCTCCCCCCTAACAAAAACATCAAGGTGTGAACAAAACTGTCACTTAACATGGTAATTAATACAGGGAGATATAATTAGCTGCTACAAGCATTCCCTCCCTCTTTCAAATACCGCTGATGCCAAGAAATCAGCATCTACACTGTGTCTTAAGTATCAAGACATCCTGATGGATATATGCGCTTAATTGGTCTTGGATCAGTAACACAGTGCCCCAAAGGGAGCTCTGGTGGCTCAATGGCAAAGAGCTGCACTGCCAACTCAAAGGCACGTAGTTCAAATCCACCAGCTGCTCCACAGGAGAAAGATGAGCAATCTCTCATGTGATTTATTGCCTCTGAAAACCATCTTAGAGGGTCAATTATGAGTCAGTTCTGACTCAATGGTACATAGAAACAACAATAATGCCGCAAGACTATTTCTGAATGATTTCCCAAGGTCTCTTCACAGTCAAAAAGAACCACCTAGGCAAAATGCTTCTGCAGGCAAACTCTCACATCCATAAGCAAAAGCAGCTATATAGCAAATCATTTATCTCTTGTAACAGAATGTAAATAGATGGGCCACCAAAAGCTGATCCTGCCACTCTGAAACAATCACAGACAGGAAGATAAGGCAGCTAGCACTTGAGAATTTAATCACCTAAGGAAAAGATGGCCCTGCCATCAGTCTATCCAACACCCCAAAGCACTGTCTGTAGCAAGCTATGTTCAGAGGAGACTGTGCAAACTATTTTTACTATGCCTGACTTTCCTCATGCTTCAAAGAAATGACAGCAGCTCAGTCAGAAATAATGTCTATCCAGAACAAAGTCTGCACAGTGGAGTGGACCTGGGGGGAGGGATTGTAAAACAATGAAAGAATTTTTCTTTTACTTTTCAAAGAGAAGAGTGTACTGGGAGTGGGGAGGGGTGGACAGGGAGAAATGTGCAACAACAAATCCAAAGTCTGTAAATCCAAAGTCTCTGTAAATTTTCATTAAAATGAATGAATGGAAATCCAAAGCCTCTGTAAATTTTCACTGAAATTAATAACAAATTTAATTAAAAAAAAGAATTAAGTTAGAGTAAGGATGGCAATGGAACCACCTTACCTCTGTAACTTGATTTGTGCCACTATTAGAACCTCTACTCAGAATATTATTGCTTTTCAATTTTTGACTCATGCACTTTTAACTTGTTAGTTAAATTTGTATCTTCTAGGCTGCAACACTTCCATGATACATCTTCAAGGATATGAACATAAAAAAAAAAAAGGATATGAACATGTACGGCTAAGCACAATTGATAACAGTGCATCTAAATTCCAAAATCAATCTCCATAATAGTATATGGGTTTCCTACTGCCAAGGGGGCCCTTTAGAGTAGTGAGAGAAGACCTTCACCCTGAAACCCACAGCGTCCATTTTCAGCAGGAAGTAGCTAAGAGAATACGCCATCCCCTTTTCCTTATGAATCAGGGTGAAGTCTCTCTCAGGGAGGAGTGATAGGGAATGGCAAGGGACACACTGACAAAGGAGATTAATCAGAACTGGCTTTGACAAGCACTGTGGCAATTGGACAATTAAAACAGACACTGGGGGGGGGAAGAAGAACGAACTAGGGATGAGGGTGGAGAAAACAGTGCAACAATGAATGAATGAAAACCCAAAATCTCTGTAAATGTTCATTAAAACTAATAAAATTTAATATAAAAATTAATAATAATAATAATAATAAAAAGAAATAATGTCTAGTCATACAGCCTGCCTAATAGGAGCATGATGGTCCTTTAACAAGATCATTCTACCTCCCACCTTCAGCCCTCTCTCATCACCCAGAATAAAGGACAAGCTGTTTGTGGTGCCATTATATTTATGAAGAGACATTTCATTACACCTATGTTTTTATTATGTAGCATTTAGCTGGGATCCACTCATAGCTGACCCTGTAGCGAGTTTACAGAGGTAATAAATAGCACAGGAGTTACTGCCTATCTTTGTTCATGGAGCAGCTGGGAGATTCAAACCACACGCCTTTGGATTGTCAGTGCAATCCCTTATCAGTGGGCCACCAAAGCTATTCACAATTCATTGCTGGAACTGACTCATCACTGGGTTTCTGAAGCTATCAATCACTCAGCAAGAGGAGACTGGTCATCTTCTTCCAGTGGAGCTGCTGGTGGACTCAAACTCCAGGAAGGGTTCAAATGAGTTAGCAGTGTAATTCCCTGCAGATACTCCACAGAGGCCACAGGGATACATGTTGTTATGTGCCATTAAGTCAGAACTGACACAGAGCTGACCTTCCAGCAGGTTTTCAGGAGGTTTTCTCCTGTAGAGCAGCTGGTGGACTCAAACCCTGTTCCTTTGGGTTGGCAGCACAACTCTTTACCCATTAGGACACCAGTGCTCCTTTATAAATACGTAAATATTGTTGTTGTTGTTGTTGTTGTTATTAAGTGCCGTCGCATCGTAGGTGACTCAGCGATCCTATGAAGGAAAGTCCTCAACACCTGTGTGTCTTTCCTCCTTTCTTCAGGTTCATAGGGTTTCTGGTGGCAAGCTATTATGGAAGTGGATGCCACTCCTGCTTCCAAGCTTGTTTTAATTGGGGAGCTCCACCAAACACTGTCCACATGGGTAACTGTTATCGCATTTAACACATCAGTGTGACAGTGTTCAGCTTCACAACAACCACAGGTTACCGATGTACGGCAAGGGCTATATGGACTAGAAGAAAGTTTGAACAAAAACATTGAGAAACAGGCCCGAGGGCCATGCCGGCATGCCCAAATACTGGCAAACTCTGGGCCAAAGACCCCCAGTTCATCAGGCAAGTCCGCTCTGCCAACTCCCACTTGGGGCAAAAAGAAAGCCACAAGAGCCCGGAACCTTCCATACCTTTCTCTCCTCAAGAAGCCAGAGGTCACGTGCAGCTGACACTAAGTCTCCCAAGACACTAGGTATGGCCCAACATGTATATATAAATTGGAAGCTTCAATACGATCTTTTTATTAGGTACAATGATTTCTTGGGGGCAGAATTACCATTTCATCAAGCTTATTAATTCTTCAGAAAACAGGCTTACATCATCTTTGAGTTGGAAGTGTTTCTTCCAATTATTTGATTCCAAGATTTTTCTCCAATGCACTGCAAGTGGCACAGTGTGGGGGACAATATATTAAAAGGGGATCACCAGCCTTTATCATTGTCATCTAAATTACACACCCATTTCTGGTTCAGGAGACAGAAATTTCTAGAGAAACAGAATCTAACCTGTGTGCAGTGGTTTGGATCTGGATTCTGAATGTGTTTTATTTGTTCTCTAAGTATTTAAAATTCTTTTCTAACTTTTGGTTAGAAGAGTTTAAAAGCTAATAAATTTCACATATATGCCCAGATTTACTGTTTCTCTTGGAAATTAGAAAGATCTAACAGCACTAGAGCTTCATTTATGTATGGCAATGGTCACGTGATGCCAAATCCATGTTTCTCCCCTTGGTTGAACCTCTCTGTATCCTCACACTCTCTGCATAGCTATTACATGTGACTTTTGTAGCAGTCTGGGTCCACCATTCCACTAAGAAGAATGGAATTGCTATCTCCACTCATTCAAGAGTTATCAAGCCTTGACCCAGTTATTCCATTACTTGGAATATACCCTGAGAAAATGAGAACTGAGGCACAAACTGGCAGTATCATTCACCATCACAAGAACATGGAAACACCTCAAATGTCCAACCACAACGAATGCATTGAGAAATTATGGTACAGTCACACAATGGAATACTATACAGCACTCAGGAGCAATGATTTTATAAATTATTATCTAACTTGGGAGGGACTGGAAAGCATTATGCTCAGTGAACTAACTCAGTTCCACAAGGATAAATATTGTATAAAACCATTATTGTAGAATGAGTATAAGGATCCAAGAGGGATGGGAGAGGGTGGAAGTAGAGGGATGATTGTACAATTTGATGGGGGTGAGGAAAATTTAAATAATTTGTTCTGAAAAACAATGTATTCTAAGTTTGTAAATAAACTAGTAGAAAATTTTTAAAAAATTTTAAAAAGTTGTTGATTCAGAACTGTGGGTGAGGGGGAGAGTTATCAAGTCAGAAGAAGAATTGAAGCTTTAGAGTTCCCAAGAGAGATGTCTAGCTCCTAAGTCTAGAACTGTTGGAGTCAGTCTCCAGAAAACGTTAAGACAGAAGGCTCTACAGATATTTGCAGACTAGTGGTGCAATAGATCACTTCAGGAATGGTGACCTTTTCACTTATTTAAGCAGCAGAGAAAAGATGATGCATCTGTGTTATTAAAGACAGGATCTGTGCCTTGGAGAATACACTAGAAGCAAAGGCATTGTAAGAAACACTTCCATGACTGCAACAAGGGGTCGAGCATGGGGGAAATCCTGAGGATGGAACAAGATTCTGAGCTGTTGTTTAGAGGGTTGCTATGAGTCTTCATTGACTCAACAGCTTCTAAAAATAACACCAACAACCCCTCAGCCAAGAGATAAAGGTACACAGGTATAAAGAAATACAAGTTAGATGATTCTAAATTATGTAGTTAATTGGTCACCATCATCAGTCACATATTCAGGTGTGGCAATTAACTTTTCTGAACCTCAGTTGCCTTTTCTGGAAACCAAGGATGAAAAATACTTTCAGTATTTCATTACTATCCCTTTGCCACTATGTATCTGAAACCTGGACAATGAATAAGGATAACAGAAAAAGATTTGATGCCTTTGAGCTGTGGTGTTGGAGAAGAGCACTGAACATCCCATGGACGGCCAAGAAAATGAGTAGATATGTCTTGGAGAGGGTGCAGCCATAATGCTCTTTGGAGGCAAGAATGATGTGGCTTCGCCTAACATACTTAGGACATATTGCTAGGAGGTTCTATTCCTTGGAGAAAGACACGATGTTGGGAAGGGTAGAGGGTCAGCGAAAGAGAGGAAGACCCTCAACCAGGTGGACTGACAGGGTGACTACTGCAATGGTCTCTTGTGTGTCGGGAAGTGTGAAGATGGTGCAGAACAGGACTGGTTCCAGATCTTTTGTTCAGAGGGTCGCTGAGTCATACTCAACTAGATGGCACCTAACAACAACAACATCCCTTCCCAGCTTGAAGACTAGAATTAATGACTCATCTGATAATGTAGTGCATTATATTTTGTGCTAGTAACTGAAGGGTCATTGGTTCAAATTCATTATCTGCTTTGCGGTAGAAAAATGAGCATCTCCTCCTATAAAGATATATCATCTCAGAAACCTGAGGAGGACTGCTATTTGCCAGAATTGACTCCATGGTAATGGGTTTGAGGCTTTGGGGTCTTTCAAACGATAAAGTAGACAAAGGGGGAAATAGTCATTTTTTTTGCAGTGGAGAAGCCTAGCAAGCATTAGCTTCACCAAGTGATGAAAGGTAACATCACCAGCTATGTTACATGGAAATCATATGCCTTCAGATGAGAAGGACATGTTACTTCTATGATATTCTTCCTAAAAACACTACAACTCCAGTATGATCATGAGAAAAACATCAGACAAACTCACGTCAGAGAAAATTCTACAGAATAGTGTTTCAAGACAGAGGAAGTAGATCAAATGATGGCTGAGAGGTTGTGTTGTTGTTGTGTACCGTCAAGTCAGAACTCACCCATAGCTGATGCTCTCAAGGGTTTCCAGAGGCAGTTAATCACACAGGAGGATATTGCCGGACACTGGCTGAAAGTAAAGAATACCAGAAGAATGTCAAACCAACCTTTCAAAACTGGAAGAATTGGATGATGGTCTGAGGAATATGAAGGTGGAGCTATTGAAATAAGGAGCCCAAGGGTCTGGGTGTTGCCTGGGTCATACGCAATGTTGCTGAATCACCAGAAACAGGGGCCACGGCAGACACAGAGCAACACACGACCCTAATTTCAAACACATCAATATTTTAAAGAAGAAAACACAGGAGTGAAATCACTGGACAGTCAGAGAACATTTACCCCTTCCTATAGGAGTGACGGGGTCTCAACAGCTTGGGAGTGACCTCTGAAGACACCACAGAAGTCTCATCCCATCTGGAGTCAAGAAAAGTGAAGACAATCAAACACTCACGTGAGCAATGGGCCCGGAGGAATAAATGGCCACGTGAAGGTTCAGAAGTGATTCCCAGTCCCAATTGAATACCACAACCACTTGGAACTTTAACAAATAAATTCCCAGACAGCTAAAATCCAGTCTCTGAGAGAGGGCCCCAGATATCAGTATTTTCAAGTTCCCCAGGTGACTAAAGTTTGAGAAACTAGGTTTCCCCCACCCCAAAATTCTGATGTAAGTGGTCTAGGATATACGGCCTAAGGAGGTCTGATGGAGTAGTAAATAACATACCGTGTTGCTAACTCAGAGGTTGTTGTGTTGTTGTTAAGTGCTGTCAAGTCATAGTGACCCTATGAACAAAAGACCTGAACATTTGTATGACTTACATCATTTCTCCAGGCTCGTAGGGTTTCCGGAGGCAAACTATTTTGGAAGTAGATGCCACTCCTGCTTCCAAACTTGTTTTAATCGGGGGAACTCCAGCAAACATTGTCCACCATGGGTAACCACTATCGCATTTGACACATCAGTGTCACTGTGTTTAGCATCACAGCAACCTCTGCACAGCAAGTGGACAGACCAGTGCTATATCACTTAGAAGAATGACCAAAAACAAAACCAGTCCTGAGGGCCGCAGATTAAAATCACCCACCTGTGGCTTGGTAGCATCACTTTCTGTTCACTAGGCCCACTGAGCTCTCCTGTTGTTATTGTTGTTAAAGGTTAGTGGTTTGAAATTACCAGCAGCTGATGGAGAAAGATGGGGCAGTCTGCTCCTGTGAAGATTTCCAGCCTCAGAAACCTGATGGATGGCTGTCATTAGTCAGAACCGACTGGGTGGTGGTAGATCTGTCTGGGATTTGATCTGAGCGTCAGGATCTTTAAAAGTCTTTGTCTGGTGGCTGTTAGGGCCTTCTTCTTGTTGTTGTGTGCTGTTGAGTCAGAACCAACCCACAGCTGACCCTCCAGCAGGTCTTCAGAGCCAGTAACTCCCAAAGGAGGAGGCTCCCCATCCTTCTCCCACGGAGTCGAAGAGAGAATTGAACAGGTTGCCTTTGAGATTGCCCAGCAGGTTCCAAAACTAGGCGACCAACACTAGTTGAGGGGTTAAACACTCAACTGGTCTGAACTCACACAGAGCTCCCGCTTTCCCCATAAAATAGGCATCCTGCTTGCAAAGGGTCACAGCCTGAAAACGCTGTGAAGTTCTACTCAAAACGTAAGAGGTCATCGTGCTTCAGAATCAACTCACCGACTAATAACAAGAGCCCTGGCTCTTACTCTCACGGCTACACTTTTAAAATTCTCTTGCCTCATCCCAGGAGGAAGGAAGAAAAGAAACTTTGAACCATAAAAGCATATTATTTTGAACTAAGGGCAGAGGAAAGTTCCTGGCATTCTGCCTCAGATTAAGTGTAAAAAAAGACTAATCACTTACGTGAAAGAGATGGAATTGACACAAAATACTGCAAGGGTCACTTGCTCTACTGACAAATGGCTACTTAACAGAGCTGGGGTGGACCAGTTGACAAGGTAAGCACAGGTGTACGTGTGCTTACTAGTCAGTGCAGTGTACATTTAATGAAACACAAGTGAAATTGTTCATTACAGATGGAAAGTAAAGCCACACTTACCTTGCTTACTCCTTGGGTAGTCCACAACCATCAGGGATCGTAAATTGAAAGAGAGGTTTTGATTCTGTAGAAAAGTGCTTGAGGATTTGGGAGAGAGACAGACACCAGCCATCTCTAGAAGCACCTGATGTGGTGGGGGGGGGGGGAAGGTGAAATTTTTCACCCTAAATTATTAGGAGTAAGGAGATAACTTTTAAATGATACTAATTAAGGCTGATATTTATGGAGCCCTTACTGTGTGTCAAGCGCTGGGTGACTATCACATGTGTCTTCATTTAGACCTTAATAATCCGATGCTTGTTACTGGGTTCCATCAAGTCATCTACGACTCAGAGCGACTCCATGAACAACTCCATGAACCTGGCCCTGTCCTGACCACCTCACAATCTCCATCATGCTCAAGCCCTCTGTGGGAGTCACCTTGTCAGCCCAACTAACTGAGGGTGTTCCTCTCTTTTGTTGACCCTCTACCATCTCATTAAGGGTCTTCCTCTCTTTCACCAACCCTCTTGCTTTTCCAGCATGGATGTCTCTCTCTCAGGGCTGATTCCTCCTGATATCTCCAAAGTGAGACGAAGTTTCAGTGTCTTTGCCTCTAAGGAGCATTCTGTTCACGCTTCCTTCAAGACAGATTTGTTTTTTCTTTCAGCAGTCCATGGTATATTCAACACTCTTCACTAGCACTACCATCCAAGGTACCAATTGGTCTTCTGTTATCTTCATTCACTATACAACTTTTACAATGTGTAGGAAGTAACTGTATGTACCAAACCTTGGATCAGGCACACCTCAGTCTTTAAAATTATATCCTTGCTCTTTAGAACTTTGGAGAGCTTTCTGACAGCACATTTCCCTAACACAATGTATCTTTTGATTTCTTGATTGCTGCTACCAATGCCCTTGCATTGATTGTGGATCCAAGTCAAATGAAATAGTTGACAACTCCAATCTTTTCTCCATGTATTACAATGGCCTAGTAGTGAGGATTTTTGTTTTCCTGATGTTGGAATGTAAACCATATTGATCATCAAGAAATGCTTCTAGTCTTCTTCCCTTTCTGCAAGCAAAATTGGGTTATCCTACAACATAACAGGTTGTTAATGAGTATTCCTCTAATTCTGATGCCATATTTTCTTTATGGAGTCAACTTCTCGAATTATTTACTCAGTATAAAAAAGTTAAATAGTTATGGAGTAAGGATACAATCTTGAACTACACCTTTCCCATTTTTAAACCATCCAGTGTTCCCTTGTTCTGTTCGGACAACTGCTTATTGGTCCATGTATGGGTTTCTCATGAGCAAAACTAAGTGTTTTGGAACTCTCATTCCTCTCATTTATATCCTTAAAGGAAATTATATCAGGAAAATAATAGTGAAACAGTTTAGTTATGTTTTTTTTTAATTATCTTTTGTACTCATTGTTGCACATTTTCTCCCCACCCCACCCCCGCCTCAGCCCACCCTGCAATGCACCCCTTGTTCCAGACTGTTGTCATACATTTAATGCCTAATTATGTGTTCTTTTCAGACCGTTCTTGCCCTCATCCATTCTAATGCAGTGTTCATTATCTTTCCACTCTTTTCCTATTCTCTCCCCAACCTAACCCTCATATCTGTCCTATTTTATAACAGTAGCGTCATGTAGTAATTGTCCTTTTGTGACTGAAACAATCCACTCAGCATTATGTCCTCCAGGCTCCCCTCAAGTTGTGTAATGTTTTATCAATCCATTGTTTTTCAATGCAGCATAGCATTCCATTGTGTGAATGTACCATAGTTTTTCTATCCATTCATTTGTTGATGAATGGACTTGGGAAGCTCTAGGGTTGCTGCCTTCTCTTTGCTGTTGTGACTAATACAGCAGTAAACAGGGTGTGCATCGTAGTGAAACATTTTAAACTGGTGAAATTGTGGCTTTAATTTCAAAACAAGGTGCCTATTTCTCATCCCTGACTACGGGGTGGGCGTGGAACGGGAGGGCATCAGTGCTGCGTCTTGGTGGGCTGCTCAGTTATGGAGCTCAGCAGTAAAGAGCCACTGAGTCAGCCTTTTGTTTATTAAAAAATCTGAAATGTTAGTTAAAAAAATAAAAACAACTCATCAAAGAGCGCATACAAATGGTACTATATTATGCTCAAATGGGGTTTACACAATGAATGCAAAGTTAGTTTAACATTTAGAAATCAAAGCAATTCATCATACCCACAAAAGAAGGGGGGGGAACCTGCATGATTCTCTCAATACATGCAGAAAATGCACTGATGAAATTCAATATCCATGCATGACTGAAGACTCTCAGCCAACAAGAAATAGAAACTTCCTCAAGCTAATAAAAGTCATTTGTGAAAATCCCCCAGCTAACATCACACTTCATGATAAAGATGCAAGGCATTCTGCCTAAATTCAAGAATAAGGCAAAGATGTTTCTTCCATCACTTTAATCTAACACTGTACTGAAAATCCCAAGCAATGTAAGTAAGGTGAGAAAGAATAAACAAACATAATAAATAAAAAGCATAACAACTGGAAACAAAGAACTATCTTTATTTGTGGAAAACATAATTATGCTCATAGAAAATGAGAAATAATATGACAAGCTATAAAATTAAGGAATTAATTTAGAACTGGCGTAGAACACAGAGCAAATATACAAAAATCAATTGTATTTCCACATGCTAGCAGCAAACAATTGGAAAATAACATTTCAAGCAATAATAATTTTGTAAAAACATAACAATGCAGAACACTTATGGGGAAATTAATAAATATATACAATATTTTTACATTAGAATATAAAAAAGGGGCTGAGATTTTATTATGCACACACACACACACACACACACACACACACACACACACAAAGGTATAGGCCATATTTATGGATTGAAAGTCTAAGTTTGTTAAAATGTGGATTCTATAAATAAATGCAATGCTAACCAAAACCCCTGGCCTATTCCTTCTTAAGAGAAATTAGCAAGTGAATCCCAACTGTACAGTTTAACTGTATGCAAAAGACCTAAAATAACAAAAATAACTTTATAAAATAAACAAGTTGGGGATCTTATACTACCCAACTCTAAGACTTAGTATAAAGTTATAATTATATCAAGATATTAAAAAAATGTACAACTATGGAGCAGAATAGATAGTTTATAAATTGAGATACACAGGCAAAGCTTTTCTACAGATGTGCTATGCTGCGGTAACTTACTGGGGAAAGGACTGTATTCCCAGTACACAGTGCTAAGGAACTGAAAATTCATAGAAAACAAAATTTAACTCTATTTAGACCATAAATCTACAAATAAAAGTTAAGACTTTAAGAGAAAAAGAGACAAAAAATTATCACATTCTTGGAACCAGCAAAAATTCCATTGGTAAAAAAGTACAAGATATGCATCAAAAATTGGGATAAACTGATTATGCAGATGACATAACCTTGCATGCTGAAACTGAGGAAGACGTGAGGCGTTTGCTGCAGAAGGTCAAGGACTGTAGTCTTCAATGTGGACTGAAGCTCAACATTAAGAAAACAAAGAGTCTCACCACTAGACCAATTGGTAGCATCACGATAGATGGTGAAGAGTTTGAGATTGCGAACAGCTTCAGCTTGCTTGGTTCCACAATCAATACTCTTGGCCCTAGCAGCTAGGAAATCAAAAGACAAATTGCATTGGAAAAGTCTGCTGTCAGGGACTGCTCTAGAGTACTGAAGAGCAACAATGTCAGTCTGTAGACTAAGGTATGCCTGATCCAGGCCATGGTTTTTGCAATTACTTGTCATGCATCAGAGAGCTGAGTAACTAAAAATGACAGAAGGATTGCTGCTTTTGAGTTAGGGTGCTGGAAGAGAGTGTTGAATATATGGTGGAGAATATATGGTGGAGTGCCAAGAGAACAAACAAGTCCGTCCTGGAGAGGGTAAAACCAAGCTGCTTCCAAGAGTCAAGCATTTTGATACTCTGTCTCATGTACTTTGGGCATGTGGCCAGGAAGGACCAGTTCTTGGAAAATAACATCCATGCTTGGAAGGGTGGACAGACAGTACAGGAGAGGAAGATCCAGGATGAGATGCATTGATTAACTGGAGAAATGGGATTAGGTCTGTAGGGGATGATGAGATTGGCTCAGTACAGGGTAGGATTCAGAGCTAAAGTACATCGGGTCATGATGAGTCACAAGCAACTTGATGGCACATAACAACAGTTAAAATGTTATATGCCTGCTTTCAAAATGGGCTGTTTAAGAAAATAAATAGGTAAGCCACAGACTGAAGATATTTGTAAACATTTATGTCTTCAAAGCCATGAACCTCAGAACAACAATGATCACTATACACCCCATTTGAACAACAACACTGTTAGAAAGATGAAACTGTACAATTAATTTAGTAAAGACTTTCACAGTTTAATGACAAGTTCAAAATGAAACAAAACCACCCTTTGGTCTAGCAACTCCACTCTGAGAAAGAAAAAACTAGATGTCTACAGAAAGATTTGCTATCTATTCATTGTTAACTTTCTTCATAACCAACTAAAAACCGAGATAGCCCAAATGTACATGAACAAGGGAATAAATATGCAAGCTGCAGGATTTCCATACAATTACTCAGGAATAAAAATGAACAAACACAAGAATGAAGGGTTATAAAAAAGCCAGGTACAAAAGAGTACATAATATATGAGTCCATTAATGTATAATATTAGAAAAACTAGTCTATAAAAAGGGTAAACAGATCCATGATTGCTTGGGACCCAAATGGGCAAAGGAGAGAGAGTCTGCAAAGAATATAATAGGGAACTTAAGGTGCAATTGTGGCAGTAGTTACTAAGGCAAATGGATCTGTCAAAACTTACCAACTTCTATACTTAAAATGTAGTTTTACTGTATGTAAAATATAGCTCAATACAGTTGATTTTTAA
>NW_006399756.1:26320336-26332333 GCF_000299155.1 Elephantulus edwardii
AAAAAAGATATACATAGACATACATTTATAAAGATCCAGAAAGATATAATCTGAGGGAAAAAAATAACATGATGTTTAAAACATTTAACAAATGGGAGACTCAAGTACCATCAGCCAATCAGAATAAGCGGTAGGCTTAACCATCTGGCAAACCACCAATGTGAATGAAATGAATACCTGGCCATGAAAATAATAAGTATCAGCAAGGGATTGGAGCATTGATGGCCTTTAGCTTCTTTTTCTTACCTTTATTTTCTAATTTATTGAATTATTAGGTGCTTTAAAATGGGGGGGGGCTGAGGAGTCTATTTTTAATTATAAACATGGAAAATTACATCCTGTTGACACCACATTTCATATTGCTGTAAAATTCAAATGGGTTTCAAAACCCCTAACAGAATGCTTAAATAATAGATATAAGAAATGGTATACTAAAACAGCATTGAATTAGAAGTTAAAAATGGATAATGCTATAAAAATATTTCCCATCTAGTAGAAAGAAAACACGGAAACACCTATGTTAAATTATTTTAACACTTTAATATTTTAAAGCATTCCCTCTTGCTCCTATCCCAACTTGATTTCCATATAATTGAGTATGTTCAATGGGGGGGGGATCTTCCCTCCTATCACCTGGGCTCTCTGAAATGTCATAACTGTACAAAATTCATTATACAGTATTTTCCAATGGATATCATGACCTAGGCTGAGCTGCAGAATATAGTTGAGCAAGTCAGGAAATCAAACAATAATTATCAAACCCTGTATTTTTATATGTATTTTTAATGTGTTTTTATAACAAAATCACAGACTTTGACGAGTGTTGCTGCCTGCCTCACATGGCTACCATGGCTACCACAACCTCTGGAGCTTATCATAGTAACAAAATGTTGCTCTGAGCAATGCAGAGGAGGGCACAATTAATGCCTGACTAGTGGGCAGTGTCATGATAGATGGAGAAAGGACTGAAACTGTTAATGATTTCCTATCCACAAGCAATACCCTTGGTAGTAGCAGTCAGGAGCTAAAGAGACATATTGCTTCAGGCAAGTCTGCTGTTAGGGATCTCCCCAAAATACTGAAGAGCAGTGATGTCAGTTTGAAGACTAACATGCACCTCACTCAGATCATGGTCTCTTTGCAATCACTTGCTATGCATCTGAGAGCTGGACAATGAATAAAGATGACAGAAGAAGAACTGATGCCTTTGGGTTGTTGTATAGGAGTACTGAGCGTCTGATGGACTGCCCAAAGAACGAACAGGTTTATCTTGGAAAGGGTGTAGCCAAACCGCTCCTTGGAGACAAGGATAACAAAGCTTTGGACTTGTCTCTAGGAGAAGCTATTCCTTGGAGAGGATAGCATGCCTGGAAGGGTGGAGGGTCGGTGAAGGAGAAGGAAAACCCTCATCAAGATGGACTGACGCAGCAGCTGCAGCAATGAATGGGCTCATGTATTCTAGAGCTGGTGAGGACGGCACAGGATAGGAGAGATTCAGGGATGTTGCTCCCGGGGCTGCAGTGAGTCATACTCGACTCCAGGCACCCAACAACAGAAGCAGCTGCTGAGACGCTCTGGCCAGCAAATAATGACCAGGGATTCTCCTTTATCCTATTTTTATCGACAGAAAATCACACGAGGACCTCATCAGCGAGGAGCCAGAGGATGGTTTAGCAGCATGACTCCTTTTGAAAACCTAAAGCCCCAGGGTAGTATCATGCAAATCTGCACAGTCTCCTAACGTTGCTTGGAACTGCATCTCAAATGTGTGTGTTTAAAAGCACCGTGGCACACTGCGAGTTCACAGTTGCCTGTAACGATCTGCAAATCTCTGTTTTAAACCACATAGTTTTGTACTTGACTCTGGCGGTAACACGTGCACGTAAGCAGTTATTGCCTGATTGTTATCCTGGTTGTCAGGATGGTGAGTGAATGAGAGGCAGCAGCACTGTCTTCCACCATGTCTAAGCCTTAGTTTCTTCCTCCTCTGACTAAACCCAAGTGTGTAGAGGCGCTGTGTCCGCTCCCCAAGCCCTCCACGATCCTGTCTCCTGGGACCACTGCCAGCAGCAAAGACAGATGACAGCGCTCTGCATGGAGTAAAAGAGGAAGAGGATGGCAGCTTAAGTCACTGGGGGAGAGGGGGGTGGGGGGGAGTCTCCTCCTCTGGCGAATAGGGAGAAACAGAAACCGATTGTGCGAGGTGAAAGGTCAAACAGTCCCCAGAACACAACTATTGCATGTATGTGCGGAAGCACCTACGAAGCTCCCAGTGTGGCCTGTCTCCAACACAGTCAATTACAAATAACTTCACCAAATCCATCTTTACGCCAAGACTGCCGTCCATTCTCCACACGCAGATTCCACTCAGCTTTGCAGCTGATAAAAGAAATCAATGCTATGGGACAGCTTTCATTTTCCAAGATCAAAACACGTGTTACCTTTCTTCTCTAATTTTAACAACGGTTATTTGGGGTTTTAAAAATGATTACTATATGCCTGGACTTGTTCTAACCACTTTACATGTGTGAAATCATGTGACCCTCTTTATAACCCATTGTTGTGATGAGCAAAGCCTGATATGTCTCCAGAACCTGGGGTCATGGACCCCACACGTCCCTGGAGAATCTCGTGAAAAACTACTCCAGGATTCAGAAAGGAAGCTGGCACTAACTATACCTCAAAATGTTCTAAGAAGGATAAGAAAGTTGTAAAATTGACATGTGCAAAATATTTTGTTCTAATTGTAATATGGTGTCTGTGGGAGAAAAGGGAACTCTGGTAGCCTAGACGTGGCAAGAAGCTGCACTGTAATCACAAAGGCAGGCAGCTCAAGTCCACCTGCTGCTCTAAGGAAAAGGGTGGGCAATTCCCTCCTGTGTGATTAACTGCCTCTGAAAACACGCCGGATGGACGGTTACGGGTTGGGGCTGACTCAATGGTACACAACAACAACAACAACAACAACATGGAGGAAGATATGATCAGTAATCATAAGAAATGAAAACAGCCCAATGTAATTCTTTAGATTTTAAATATTGGAGAAAGGCATTATGCTTGGTAAAGAGTCAGCAGGAAATAATAACAGAAGACCCTCAATATGATAGGTTAGCACAAAGGCTACAGCAATGGGTCAAGCTCAAGAGCGTCAGAGATTGTGGGGACAGCGCAGGACAAAGCAGCAGTTTGGTTAGTTATACACAGTCACTACTAGTTGGAATTGATTCAATGGTATCTGACAACAAGGTAAATATCTAGGGCACATATCCGTAACTCCATCCTCCCAGCATGGTGTCCAAACAGCTGATGGCTACAGCTCTCCAAAGGGCGGCCAGCTATTCCAGCGGAGTATGATTCCGATTTGTAAGAGTTCTCGTGTCAGGCCATTTGGGGAAGGTGCAGCAGAACACGCCACTGCTTATTTCCCCTGAACCCACAACCATTCCCAGCAGTCTGCAGCTACAGCCCTTTCGTCCCAGGTTGCCAAAACCTGCTTTGCCTGCTGGCAAGGAGAACCAGAAGTGCCGCTCCAAAGCCGTCACTGGCCCATGAGGACAGCATAGGGGGATTACACAAACCCTAGTTTTTACTGTTCAAATCCACCAGCTGCTCAGAGGGTGAAGGATGGAGAAAGATGGGCAATCTCCTCCCACATGATTTACTGCCTCTGAAAACACACTGGAGGGTCAGCCCTGAGTCAGTTGTGACTTGACAGTATAAAACAACAAGTTCCTGCAAGTTAGGGCAAGCTTCGGATCTGTTGTCACAGGTGGCTATGAGTCCTAGTGGACTGGATGTCACAGGTGGCTATGAGTCCTAGTGGACTGGATGGTACCTAACAGCTGTTTCCTCACTCTGAATGGGAACGCCTGTGAGACGTACCTACAGTCCCCCTACAGGACGAAGCCAAAGCTTCCCTCCCCAAAACCTGACTGAGCAGAGCACCTTTGTCTCACTTCCTTCCCTTCTCTAGCCCATGGTCCATTCTTTCGTGCATTTTCCTGGGCTCACTTCCTAACTAATAACTTCCATGGCCATCATCATCTTAAGGATGCTTCTAGCAATCCCAACCTAAGACAGGACACTGGTCTGTGGTGTACTGAGGGGTAGAAGAGCATCCAAGATCTCCTCCGAAGTTTTTCCACCCTGAATGAAGTGAGACAGCACCTTGGGTCCTTATCACTCTGCTTGTCACAGGGGGAAGTATGGTCCCTCAGCACACTTGCTGTGTCCTGTGGAGTTAGGACCGACCCATAACCGACCCTCCAGGGAGTTTTCAGAGGCAGTTAATCGCACAGGAGGAGACTGCCCATCCTTCTCATGCTAGTGCACTAGAATGTCTTAACAATCCACTTAGGTTGGCTTGGTTCACACCTGAGCTGTTTACGCCTCAATAAATTTTAGAAGCTGTAGTTTGAGTTACTGTGAGAGAATGGAAGCGAGGGAGGGAGAGGGAGAGAAAAACAGACAGAGGGAGAGGGAGAGGGGGGGAGAGATAGAGAGAAAGAGAAATATGGCCAGAATGCCTTCCCATAATATCACTGAACAAACATTCTTAATGAGAGATTACTGAGTGATGCCCAAATAACTGGGACTTCAACAAAAAGAAAACAGATGCAAAGTTTCTGAATTCTGGCCTTTGGAACATACCGGCTCCAACTGCTAGTTTTATAGACTCGCTCCCTCTGAATCAAACTCTATGTTAAACATTTCTCCTAATTTAAACTTTACTTAAATTCTAAAGCAAAGAGCAAACTCTCTACAAAAGTTCTTTTTCCTTTTTAAAGAGGAAATATTTATTAGTGTGTCTTTTTTAAAACATATTTTCTTACCGCAGGCCTGAATGGAAAGTTCACACAGAAATCATTCTCAAAATGCATCTTAAATGTTGGAGAGTGTGTTCTTTCTCATCTCATGCAGTAACTTGTTAATAAGGAATAATGAAAACAGTTTCTTATCAGTCGCGTTCCATGGATGCATCGCATTTCAAAAACATTTGTAAATATTGAGCCTCTAGTGCCCCGATGTCTGTAATAGAGACATTAATGTCCAAAGCTTAGTCCATAAGGAGTGTCTAGATCTGGTCTATTTCAAATCAATCAGGATGGAGGTAACAAAAGATCTGCTTCAAGCAGTAGGTCAGCCTAATCAAACAGATAGAATTATAATGTTAATATCCATAAGAACTGAGTAATGTTTGGTCACCTATATATATGGACATGACTATGATAATTCTGTGTTTCTTTCCATGCTTGGATATGAGCACTGATTTTTCTTTTTTAAAAAAAAAAATATCTATGATCCAAAAGATTTTAAAAATGATTCTTCTAAAACGTTCCAGAGCAAATTGCACGACTTGTTCTGCTGTGTCCAGCCCGGGGCCACAGGTTAGGACTTGACCTTGGTGGGCTTGCTGAGAGGAAATCCGCCCCCAGTGAAACGAGGGATGGATGGTTTGGCAACAGAGAAAGTATCTTCCGGGGGTATTCTGTCCTTGTTTCTGGAAGAGAGGGGGAGAAAATGAACTTCCTTAGCAGCCTTTTCCTCTTCTAAGGCTGATGTTTCCTAAGTTCCTAGGGTGAGTTAGCCACTGGAAACGGCTTTGATTAAAGCATCTACTTGTAGACCAGGTGGCTGTTTAAATCTCATTAGGTATTTGCTGAAGGCACAGAGAATTGGGAAAAGGCACAATTAATTGTGCCCTCCTACTGTTGATCTAAACAGGACAGAAGACCTCATTATAACTCAAACACTGTGAACTTGGGGACTTCTAACTTATAATCATCTTCCTCTTTTAGAAAATATTTGTTTTCTCCCAAAGATCAGTCAGCTACATCTTTACCTTGGCTCAATAAGAATAACTAATTCATCATCCATCAACTTTCATATTCCAACAGTCCCACAGAAACACGTACTTACCATATACAGGGATTTTCAACCAACTTGTAGTGTAACCTTAAACAAACATCATTTATTACTAGAAGCCATTTAAAATACAAGAAAAATGTAAAAAGATAAATAAGATCTATTTGAAAATAGGTCGAAGGGCTTTCTACCACAGTATTTCCACTCTGTATTCTACACAGGTCTTTGACACACACACACACACACTTCCGAAGTTCTTTAGATCTGCACAAGCTATCTATTGCTTAATTGGGGTCCTATGGGCATCAAGCAGTAAATGTTGGAGAGGTGGAAAGGCTCATGTGCTGTTGGTAGGATTGTAAAATGGCACAAACACTCAGGAAAGCAGTTTGACGTTTCCTCGAAAAGGTGAGCATAGAAACTCCGTATGACCCAACTATTCCACTATTAGGAATACACCCAAGGAAATTAGAACTGAGATACAAAAGGAGATTGGTACACCAATGTTCACAGCAGCATTATTGACAATCGCAAGAACATGGAAACAGCCTAAATGTCCAACCACAACCAAATGGATTGAGAAACTGCGGTACATTCCCACAATGAAATACTAGGCAGCACTCAGGAGCAACAATTTTTAAAAAAACTACATAACTTGGGAGAGACTGGAGAGCATTACACTGAGCGAACTCAGCCTCATAAAGATAAATATTGTATAATACTGTAATTGTAAAAATAGAAGAAAACAAATAAAATATGTATGAGAACCCATGGCAGGGGAGGGGTGGGAGCAGAAATGGGTAAGGGCAAAATCATATGATTGCACAATTTGGTGGGTGAAGAAAGGGGTAAAAGAAATGGGAAAGATCTGGGGGGGACCTGAAAAGACCGGGTAATGATGGGCATAGTCCAATGATGACTAACTTCATAAAACATAATGCACAGGAATGATTGTATGAAACACAGTGTGAATGAAGAATGAGTGTGAACACATAGTGTATACAAACTTTGTAAGCAAGCCAATATCAATTAACATTTAAAAAATTTGGGATCCTATGAAGAACACTTGCAGAGTCCTTGTTAAAAAATGAGAAGCAAATTGCTAAGACTAAAACCAATAGTATTCAAGGCTGAGTACTCTGACCTAACAAGGAGAATCTGACTGATACCACAGACCTGAGACCAGGCTGGGACCCAGGGAAGGGGAGCTAGAGGCAGGTGGGGTGCAGACTGAGACGGGAACAGGAGGAAAAGGCTTCTGGGTGGAGGGGGCCGCAAGCTAGTTCAAATAGGAAGAGTCGCTATTTTTATAAAGGGCACGTGTCGAGAGACCATCCACAGAGATTATTCTAAATTATTCCATTTGGAAAGAACCTGGAGAGGATTGGTAATCAATCCAACTGTCTCTTAGCAGAATTGATTTCATTATTATAAAAAACCATCCTCTATAAATAGGACAAAAGCTAAGTCTTGAGTGGACTGAGCAAAGAGGATTCCTTCAGGTTCTTTGGCAACTTGTCTGGCTCCGGCCTGTTGTTAGATGCAGGCGCTGTAAGCCCTTCCCCCTGCCCTCTCTTGCCTTAAATAACCTACGTTTTCCTTTCTGGAGGAACTTGAGCTTAATGTTTCTGGCTTGATCTAAGCTGACTAATGGGAATAATGTCTCCTTTACATTATCTTTTTAATGTATTTATAGACCATTATAATGACTCCCTTCAGCCTTCTTCCTTCCAGTCTAACCATTTCAGCACTTTTGTTCTTACCTCTGCTTATTTCTGTTCAGTTTCTTGATCTTTTAGGGTATTCGCCTATGAACTCACTTCCCTGCCTACCTCCAGTTTATGAAGCTCCAACTACATGGAATCACCTATGAAATCCTAACCAAGCCAGAGTGGCTACAAGTAATGCATGTTATAAAGGGCAGGAAGAGGATAGTTCAGGCCAAATTTCTAGAGCACCATGATCTTTTGGTGCTCTGGTGGTCAAATGGTAAGGAGCTGTGCTGCCAACCCAAAGGAATGTGGTTCAAATCCACCAGCTGTTCCACAGGAGAAAGTTGGGCAATCTCCTCCCAAGTGATTTACTGTCTCTGAAAACTCACTGGCGGGTCAGCTATGGGTTGGTTCCAACTTGATGGTACATAGTTGTTGTGTATGTTAAGACCAACACTAGCTGAATTGCATGAGGAGATGGCCCATCCTTCTCCCACAGAGCAGCTGGTGGCCCCAAACCACGTACCTTCAGGACTGCAGTGCAGCTTCCAGGGCTCTCTAACAATAAATTATCCATTAGAAATTTCTGTGATGATGGAGTGTTCTATATATGTGCTATTCAATGCCATAGCCATATATGCATATTAAGAAATTGAAATACCATTGATTTTACTGAGGAACTGAACATTTAATTGGCTTTAAATGTAATTAAATTCAATTTAATGGAGTATTTTTAGAGGTTGGGCCATGGAAACCAGAGTGGAGGCTCCTCATAACATGTGTCCTGAAAACTATTTGGGGGGATCAGTAAGATCTAAGAAGACTAAGCCAATCCCAGAGCCAAGTCAGGGAAATACATCAGCTATAGAAAGATAACTAGTGAATTGGCAGAGGTAACCATTTGTGTTTGTCTGATACAGGCTATGGTCTTCGCAATCACTTGTTATGCATCAGAGAGTTGGACAATGATCAGGCAGGATAGAAGGAGAATTGATGCCTTTGAGCTGTGGTGCTGGAGAAGAGTATTGAGACTGCTAGGAAAACAAACAGATTTGTCCTGGAGAGGGTTAAACTGGGTGGCTCCTTGGAGGCAAAGATTCTGAGGCTCCGTCTAACTTACTTTGGACATGTTGTGAGGAGGGAACGGTCCCTGGAGAGGGATATCATGCTTGGGAGGGTGGAGGGACAGCGCAGGAGAGGAAGGCCCTGAGAGGTGGATTGATTCAGTGACTGGGATAATTGGGATGGGAGTGCCAGAGACAGTGCGATTGCCACAGGACAGAGCGGAGTTTAGGGCTGTTGAACATAGGGTCGCTATGAGTTGCAAGCAACTCGACGGCACATAACAACAACAACAACATCTATTTGTAATCATATCAACACCATCAACAGTCTCCAACAGGAGTACATAAACTCTAGAATGTAAGACGTTCTACTAAGGGTGGAAAGGATATATTAGAAATTCTACTCATACTTTAAAAATTAAAATTATGCCCAGAAACTCTATGAACTTTGATAAATATTGATAGTTATAAAAAGGCTTCAGGCCTTTTGTTCATAGGGTTGGTATGAGTCGTGCTCGACTCGAAGGAAATCAACAACAATAATAACAACAGAAATACCACCAGAAGGGTCCTTAGAGCAAAAATGGCAAGACTTTGAGTTGCTTACTCTGGATACCTCATCAGGAAAGAACAGTATCTTGAAGAAGACATTGGGTTGGTAGAGTCAGCAAAAAATGAGGGAAACCCCTAGTGAGACAGACTTAACACATGGCCACACAATGGACTCGGACATCTCAGCAGTCATGGGGATGGCACAGAATGGGCAGATTCCCTTCTGTTGTACACATGACTGCCATGAGTTGGCATTGACTGAATTCTAACCAGCAAAAGTTACTTACAAATTGGCAGCAGTATCTGCATTTAACTCGTGAGTTACAATATATGGAGAGTAGATCCGTATTTAAATTCTTTTTTGAGTGGCAGCTGTTCAAAAATGTTTCACTGCTAAAGATGTGCCATGACTCAATCAGATACTTGTCTCATTTGGAAGTTAGCCATGTTGACATTCTTTAAGTACAACCTAGGAACACTAAAAGAAACTATAGTGTTGTTGTTGTTGTTGTTGTTGTTATGTGCCATCAAGTCACCTACAACTCATAGTGACCCTACATACAATAGCCCTAAATCTTGCTCTATACTGTGCTAATCCTATTGTCTCTGACATCCCCACCTCCATTATCCCAGTCACTGAATCAATCCAACTCTTCAAGGGTCTTCCTCTCTTACGTTGTTGTTGTTGTTATGTGCCGTTGAGTCGCTTGCCACTCATAGTGACCCTATGTACAACAGCCCTACACTCTGCTCTGTCCTGTGCCAATTGCACTGTCTCTGACACTACCATCCCAATTATCCTAGTCACTGAATCAATCCACCTCATAGAGGGCCTTCCCCTCCTGCGCCGTCCCTCCACCTTCCCAAGCATGATGTCCTTCTCCAAGGACCGGTCTCTCCTCACTACATGTCCAAAGTATATTAGATGGAGCCTCAGAATCCTTGCCTCCAAGGAGCCACCCGGTTTAACCCTTTCCAGGACAAATCTGTTTGTTTTCCTAGCAGTCCATGGTATTCTCAATACTCTTCTCCAGCACCACAGCTCAAAGGCATCAATTCTCCTTCTATCCTCCTTGGTCATTGTCCAACTCTCTTATGTTAGTACTCCAAAATCCATTTAATTCATTACTATCAAAGTGCATTCTCAAGCTTTAAGGTGTATTCTCATAAATTGTTACTGTTGTGTACCATCAAGTTGGAACCGACCCTCCAGCGGGCTTTCAGAGGCAGTAAAATGCCCAGGAGGAGACTGCCCATCCTTCTCCTGCTGAACAGCTGGGGGTTTGAACAGTGTACCATTGGGCTGGTAGCATAATTCCTTACCCATAAGCAACCAGGACGTGTTAAACTGTAGATTTCTGTAATCTATCTAGAACCCACTGAAGCAAAGTACTTGGAAAAGAGGCCTGGGAATCTACAAGTTTAACAAATCTCCCTGCTTCTGATTGGATGTTTGTGAAGCCCACACATAATGAAAGACTCACCTAAATTCTCTTTCTCATTGCTATCAAATTGAAACTGAGTCATAGCTGACCCTCTCTATTAGTTTCTTTGAGGCTGTAAATTGCATGAAAGGAGACAGCCTATCTTTCTCCCTTGGAGCTGTGGGTAGATTCGAACAGTCAGAGAGGGACAGCCTTTCGGTTTACAGCACTACCCTCATCTAGTCACAGCAAAACTAGGGGAAGACCCTCAACCAGGTGGACTGACACAGTAACTGCAGCGATGAGCTCAAGTGTGGCAGAGATCACAAGGGTGACACTGGACAGGGCAGATTTGGTGTTCCTAGGGTCACTAGACTCGACAGCACCTAACAACAACAACAACAACAACAAGCCACAAGAGCTCCCTCATCTAAACAAATTCTAGCGGAATTTGTTTTACCAAGGAGTTGGCATCTACTTGAGGAATGAGTGAATACTCTGATCTACAAGAAGCACAGATTTGTGCTGGCAAATGAGTTTGTGTCCACTTACTTTCTAGGGCTGTTTTCCCCACTAAGAGCCAGAGGTGGAGGCACTCAAACCATTTTTCACCATGTCCTGAACTGACCATGTAGAAGAAATGTCAAACATGACTTTTAACCCACAATGGGCATCAGCAGAAAATTAACCAGATGGCTTTGGCAATAATGCCAGGCAAACATTTCAAATCCACTGATTCACTGGGGCCCTGCTCTTTCAATCTGAGATGAGGCAATCAAAAATGTTAGCCTAGGGCCCACCCTGCCATCTTCTAAACATTAAAGCGGGGGGGGGGGTGCTCATGTCAACGCCCCTCAGGAGATACAGAAGTTAGTTTCAGTTAGGGATGGTTCAGAAACCATTCATTTAAAACGCAGGTGGAAATCTCTTGTAAATTGCTAATAATTACAGTATATAGCTGTCTTATTAGAAAGAACTGTTTTACCAAGTCCTGCCTCCTTAACAAAATTACACACGGTTTTAACTGTGAATTTGCTTCAGTTTGTACAAGGTTGATTTCTAGCCTCATTTGCAAACGCAGTACAACAAGACTATCTCTGAACCATGAAAACAGTTGGGGGAAAATTGCATGATTCTTCTCCTACACTCTGTGTTTGGCCCATCCATGAGCAGACACTAAGGGATCGCGGACAGATCCCGATGAGAGCTCTCACTACTAGACAAGGTCTAGCTCTGATCTGGTTTCTGGTTTATGTTGATGTATGCCACTGAGTCAATTCTGCCTCTCAGTGACCCTTTAGGACTGAGTAGAAGTGCCTGGTGGTGGTTAGAACCCACCCATAGCTGGCCATCCCATGGGCACTGCAGGAGATCTCCCAT
>NW_006399756.1:26332433-26363319 GCF_000299155.1 Elephantulus edwardii
AAAAAAGATATACATAGACATACATTTATAAAGATCCAGAAAGATATAATCTGAGGGAAAAAAATAACATGATGTTTAAAACATTTAACAAATGGGAGACTCAAGTACCATCAGCCAATCAGAATAAGCGGTAGGCTTAACCATCTGGCAAACCACCAATGTGAATGAAATGAATACCTGGCCATGAAAATAATAAGTATCAGCAAGGGATTGGAGCATTGATGGCCTTTAGCTTCTTTTTCTTACCTTTATTTTCTAATTTATTGAATTATTAGGTGCTTTAAAATGGGGGGGGGCTGAGGAGTCTATTTTTAATTATAAACATGGAAAATTACATCCTGTTGACACCACATTTCATATTGCTGTAAAATTCAAATGGGTTTCAAAACCCCTAACAGAATGCTTAAATAATAGATATAAGAAATGGTATACTAAAACAGCATTGAATTAGAAGTTAAAAATGGATAATGCTATAAAAATATTTCCCATCTAGTAGAAAGAAAACACGGAAACACCTATGTTAAATTATTTTAACACTTTAATATTTTAAAGCATTCCCTCTTGCTCCTATCCCAACTTGATTTCCATATAATTGAGTATGTTCAATGGGGGGGGGATCTTCCCTCCTATCACCTGGGCTCTCTGAAATGTCATAACTGTACAAAATTCATTATACAGTATTTTCCAATGGATATCATGACCTAGGCTGAGCTGCAGAATATAGTTGAGCAAGTCAGGAAATCAAACAATAATTATCAAACCCTGTATTTTTATATGTATTTTTAATGTGTTTTTATAACAAAATCACAGACTTTGACGAGTGTTGCTGCCTGCCTCACATGGCTACCATGGCTACCACAACCTCTGGAGCTTATCATAGTAACAAAATGTTGCTCTGAGCAATGCAGAGGAGGGCACAATTAATGCCTGACTAGTGGGCAGTGTCATGATAGATGGAGAAAGGACTGAAACTGTTAATGATTTCCTATCCACAAGCAATACCCTTGGTAGTAGCAGTCAGGAGCTAAAGAGACATATTGCTTCAGGCAAGTCTGCTGTTAGGGATCTCCCCAAAATACTGAAGAGCAGTGATGTCAGTTTGAAGACTAACATGCACCTCACTCAGATCATGGTCTCTTTGCAATCACTTGCTATGCATCTGAGAGCTGGACAATGAATAAAGATGACAGAAGAAGAACTGATGCCTTTGGGTTGTTGTATAGGAGTACTGAGCGTCTGATGGACTGCCCAAAGAACGAACAGGTTTATCTTGGAAAGGGTGTAGCCAAACCGCTCCTTGGAGACAAGGATAACAAAGCTTTGGACTTGTCTCTAGGAGAAGCTATTCCTTGGAGAGGATAGCATGCCTGGAAGGGTGGAGGGTCGGTGAAGGAGAAGGAAAACCCTCATCAAGATGGACTGACGCAGCAGCTGCAGCAATGAATGGGCTCATGTATTCTAGAGCTGGTGAGGACGGCACAGGATAGGAGAGATTCAGGGATGTTGCTCCCGGGGCTGCAGTGAGTCATACTCGACTCCAGGCACCCAACAACAGAAGCAGCTGCTGAGACGCTCTGGCCAGCAAATAATGACCAGGGATTCTCCTTTATCCTATTTTTATCGACAGAAAATCACACGAGGACCTCATCAGCGAGGAGCCAGAGGATGGTTTAGCAGCATGACTCCTTTTGAAAACCTAAAGCCCCAGGGTAGTATCATGCAAATCTGCACAGTCTCCTAACGTTGCTTGGAACTGCATCTCAAATGTGTGTGTTTAAAAGCACCGTGGCACACTGCGAGTTCACAGTTGCCTGTAACGATCTGCAAATCTCTGTTTTAAACCACATAGTTTTGTACTTGACTCTGGCGGTAACACGTGCACGTAAGCAGTTATTGCCTGATTGTTATCCTGGTTGTCAGGATGGTGAGTGAATGAGAGGCAGCAGCACTGTCTTCCACCATGTCTAAGCCTTAGTTTCTTCCTCCTCTGACTAAACCCAAGTGTGTAGAGGCGCTGTGTCCGCTCCCCAAGCCCTCCACGATCCTGTCTCCTGGGACCACTGCCAGCAGCAAAGACAGATGACAGCGCTCTGCATGGAGTAAAAGAGGAAGAGGATGGCAGCTTAAGTCACTGGGGGAGAGGGGGGTGGGGGGGAGTCTCCTCCTCTGGCGAATAGGGAGAAACAGAAACCGATTGTGCGAGGTGAAAGGTCAAACAGTCCCCAGAACACAACTATTGCATGTATGTGCGGAAGCACCTACGAAGCTCCCAGTGTGGCCTGTCTCCAACACAGTCAATTACAAATAACTTCACCAAATCCATCTTTACGCCAAGACTGCCGTCCATTCTCCACACGCAGATTCCACTCAGCTTTGCAGCTGATAAAAGAAATCAATGCTATGGGACAGCTTTCATTTTCCAAGATCAAAACACGTGTTACCTTTCTTCTCTAATTTTAACAACGGTTATTTGGGGTTTTAAAAATGATTACTATATGCCTGGACTTGTTCTAACCACTTTACATGTGTGAAATCATGTGACCCTCTTTATAACCCATTGTTGTGATGAGCAAAGCCTGATATGTCTCCAGAACCTGGGGTCATGGACCCCACACGTCCCTGGAGAATCTCGTGAAAAACTACTCCAGGATTCAGAAAGGAAGCTGGCACTAACTATACCTCAAAATGTTCTAAGAAGGATAAGAAAGTTGTAAAATTGACATGTGCAAAATATTTTGTTCTAATTGTAATATGGTGTCTGTGGGAGAAAAGGGAACTCTGGTAGCCTAGACGTGGCAAGAAGCTGCACTGTAATCACAAAGGCAGGCAGCTCAAGTCCACCTGCTGCTCTAAGGAAAAGGGTGGGCAATTCCCTCCTGTGTGATTAACTGCCTCTGAAAACACGCCGGATGGACGGTTACGGGTTGGGGCTGACTCAATGGTACACAACAACAACAACAACAACAACATGGAGGAAGATATGATCAGTAATCATAAGAAATGAAAACAGCCCAATGTAATTCTTTAGATTTTAAATATTGGAGAAAGGCATTATGCTTGGTAAAGAGTCAGCAGGAAATAATAACAGAAGACCCTCAATATGATAGGTTAGCACAAAGGCTACAGCAATGGGTCAAGCTCAAGAGCGTCAGAGATTGTGGGGACAGCGCAGGACAAAGCAGCAGTTTGGTTAGTTATACACAGTCACTACTAGTTGGAATTGATTCAATGGTATCTGACAACAAGGTAAATATCTAGGGCACATATCCGTAACTCCATCCTCCCAGCATGGTGTCCAAACAGCTGATGGCTACAGCTCTCCAAAGGGCGGCCAGCTATTCCAGCGGAGTATGATTCCGATTTGTAAGAGTTCTCGTGTCAGGCCATTTGGGGAAGGTGCAGCAGAACACGCCACTGCTTATTTCCCCTGAACCCACAACCATTCCCAGCAGTCTGCAGCTACAGCCCTTTCGTCCCAGGTTGCCAAAACCTGCTTTGCCTGCTGGCAAGGAGAACCAGAAGTGCCGCTCCAAAGCCGTCACTGGCCCATGAGGACAGCATAGGGGGATTACACAAACCCTAGTTTTTACTGTTCAAATCCACCAGGTTTGAACGCTGGGCAGTCTCTTGTGTAAAGATTTAGAGCCTTTGAAATCCAATGATGGGTCACTGAGTTGGACCTGACTTGCTAACAATGGGTTCATCTTGCTGAGAGAAGATCTCCAGTCTTCTCCCACAAGTGCCAGCCTTGTGCCTAGCAGCCAAGCAATGAACCTTTGCTCCACCAGAGGTCCTTGCAGTGGACTTTATGCCACTGAAATCTGCCACTCTGACTGTGCCTTCCAGAAACCTTATCAACAGGTTAACAGGGCAATGGAATTAGAACAAGTGACAAACTCTTACTTCTGGAATTGTTCTTTTCGTTTCTGAGCGAGGTATTTCTTCTTTATATTCAGCAGTTCATTGGAGAGTCTCTCGATCTCATACTTATATTCTTGGCTCTGTGATTCATACATATTCAACTCTGAAGACAAAACCTAACATTGCAAATAAGGCAGCATTAACATAAGGCACTAAGACAATATCCCTTTGCAATACCCCCCCCCTTGTAACATCCTTTTACCATTACCTCTCTAGCGGAGCTAGAGAGCAAAGCAAGGCCCAAACATAGCAGTTAATCTGCCCAGTTCTCCAGGTCCCTGAGTGAAAACTTGGCTCAGAGTGGATGACTTAAATAAGTGACAAACTTGAAATGAAACATAATTCCCCACTTAAAAGGAGAACTATTAGGCAACACTGGAACAGGCTCACAGATAAATGGTGCACTGCGTTTCAAAGAATATTATGAATAGAGACAGAAAAACTGCCAGACATATACAGGATAAAATTGCTTTTAAAGCTTTAAGGAGAAAGAAGAATTAAAGGAAAAACACTAAGGAGTGCGAGTCATCTGAGAATTGTGGTAAAAACTCTGCTGGAATTATCCTGACACCACAGTTAACAAGCCTTCAACTCATGCATTGTCAGAGACTGCTGGTCTCCACATCTATCGCATCTTCACTGTGTTGAGTCTGCTCTTTATCCCAGCCGGGGGACACTCACCTCCGAGGAGTAGGGTGCTCAGACATGTGCTTAATGGTGCCCAGCACACATGTGGAGCTAAAATAAAAAGCCCGATTATCTGCCTCCTTCCATGGGTGTGCCTAACACAGCCTGTGCAAGAAGCCTGAAGGCCAGGTGTGCACCCACAAAAAACAAGGGGAGTAAAGGAAGACTGCCACTCTACAGTGGAACAGGCTCTACTTCTTCCTCACCCCTCACCACCAACTTGATCTTGGTATCAAAGGGGGAATTTGCCTCTTGAATGTCCATTTGATATGACAATTTTCCTCTTAATCACTAGAAAAAAGGACTACCTTATCATATGCTAATGAATATGGTATCTTGTGCTAAAGACTGTGATTATTCATTCACACTAGAAGAAAACCTGTCTCACCAGCAAAAACTCTTAAGGACAAAGACCTCGTTTCCAAACAATGAACACAGAGCTAGAGAACAGACTAGATCATGAGGACAAACTCTCAGGCCTGCTCAGTACGGCCACCTCCACGCCTCTCCCTCAAGGCACCACACTTCATTCCTGTGAGAAGCTGGATTTTCAGAGATAAAGGTTAACTGCAATGCACAGGAGGTGTGAGGATCTGGCAGCACCAGAAAGTACCTTGTCTTTCTCATCTGTACCCAGCTCTGAGGAAAAGAGGAAGTATGTGCTTATATTGTTGGAAATATTCCATTTTTAAAGGAAATAAAAGAATCAAAAATTATGCCTTTATGCTGAGTAAAATATCTCAGTCACAAAAGGACAAATATTGCATAACAACATCGCTGTTAAAAGTCAGACTGACATGGAGGGTTGGGGCGAGAATAGAAACGGAGTGGAGAGATAATGAACCCTGCATTGGAACAGATGAGGGGAAGAACAGCCCAAAAGGAATCCCTGATTAGGTATTATATGTATGACAACAATCTGGAACAGGAGCTGCATTACAAAGTGGAGGAGGAGAGAGGAAGGGAGCAGAGGGAAGAAAATGTGCAACAATGAATAAAAATGTTAAAAAACATATTTTTAAGTAGAATATGCATTGTGAAAACAATGTGAGTTACGTCTCCAGAGACGCAAGCAAAATGAGCACCTAATTAATTGAAAATTAATTTTCTAATTAAAGCTGAAATTTAATATTCTAATTAGGCTTCTGTGTCATCTGCCTTTTTAAAGTAAAACGATGTGATTGTATAAACTCCTGTTTGTGAAGGAATCAGCAGCTAAACTAGTAACATAGCATTCATTTACCTGAGGCAGAAAGGCAACGATTACCGTTCTCATTGTACAGGGAAATGTCAGCATTCAGCTGGCAGGCCATGCATTCTGGAGGGAAGTGTGTGTGTAAGACTTCCCTGCTGTGCTACAAACATCTAAATATTCACTTAGTGAATGTTTAGATGCAGCAGGAGCTCATGATTTTTGAGACTTAAAAGAGATATGCATAGTGGTCAGGCACGGCAGTACATGCGTCATTTGGGATCACTTGGAAGGGAATTTATGCTAACACAGTGTTTCATTTTACCTCTCCTTCATGGCTTCTTACTTAACACCTCATAGTTAAACAAGGCTCCCCAGGCTGGGAAACAGGCTATGTTCTGTACGCATCTTTTTTTTTTCTTTCCTCTGGTGGAATGGACTAACAGAAACCTGTTTGTGTGCAGAGAGAGGTCTGTTGCCCTAGAGCAATGGTGTTAAAAGGTTTCCTCTAACTTCCCATCTAACCATCTAACTTCTCCAAGTCCTCTCAAAACCTCCCAAGCAATGCCACAACTGGGAATACACCTTAATGAAACCAGAGCCACAATTCAAACAGATGTATGTTTATTGCTCATGTTTATTGCTGCATCATTCACAATAGCAAAGAGATGGAAGCAAACCAAGTGTCCATCAACAAATGAATGGATAGAAAAACTATGGTACATTCAGACAATGGAATATTATGCAGCACTGAAAAATAGTGGACTCATAAAACATTACATAACACTGGGGAGCCTGGAGAACTTTATGATGAGGGAAACATCTCAGTCACAAAAGGAAAAACACTGCATAATACTGCTGTTATAAAATAAGGCAGATACGGGGAAGAGGGTCAGGGAAGGAAATGGGGAAAGAGTGGATAGATGATGAACACTGCATTAGAACAGATGAGGGGAAGAACTGTCTGAAAGGAATACATGATAAGGCTTTATATGTCTGACAATGATCTGGAACAAGGGGTGCATTGTGGGATGGACTGTGTGTGGGGAGAGGGGAGGAAGAAAATGTACAACATTGGGGGGAAAATGAAAATATTTTTAAACAAATATCACCCAGCCAAACTACATCTCTCAATTTTCATCCCATTGCTGCTATCCGCTCTCCAACCCCTTTCTCACCTGCTCACCTGACTCTGGAGATGGAGAACCTTGGAGGCTAATGAGGAGGGAGGCTTCTGTGATTCACCTGCGCTTCCTAAAGCAGCTGACCTCAGTGGAGCGTGGCATCAGAGAGGCAAGCCCACTGCGCTAAGGCAGCGCATTTGCCACATGTGTTCCCAGAGTGTGGGCTGCCATCAGCCAGGAAGGAAGGGGGCCACCACTTACTTTAAGCTGCTTGGTCTTTTCCTTCAGCGTGTGCCGGTAGATGTGGAGCTGTTCTGCAGCCTCTGGGCCAGGCTGTCGGGCCAAGATGTACTTTAGTTCCACATACAGTTTCTCTTTTTCCTGGTAGAGAAGGTGGAGGTAAGCAGACACATGTGAGCACAGTACGTGCTGTCGACAGGACTCCTTGGGGCAACCCTACTTCACAGCTCATACACCTCACACTTGGACTAAGTGCATCCCTTCCATGAACACATCACACCAGCCATTATCAAGAGCCAGGCTGGTACTCAGCATTTGAATACAAATAATATGACAAGCAAATAAGAGAAAGTCCCTCTCTGCATAAACACATGATTCTATGACTTTGAGGAAGACGGAGTGATGCCAAAGGTGAGCAGTGGTGTTCCCGGAGAGAGCAGGGATTCAAGTCAATCTGGTAGGAGTTGGGGAAGATCTCACAGATATGTCATTTCAATCACCCCTTAACAAATGGGAATTTCCCCCAACCAGAGGTAGAAAGGCAACACATTGCAGGCAAAGGCTGGGCACTGGGACAAGACAGCAAGTCCAGTTCAGCGAGTATAGAGGGCTAGGCGAGCAGGGAGGGAGAAGCTTAGAGGAAAGACCAGACTCATGGGAAGGACAGATTGCAGATACCACACTTAGGGGGTTGGACCACATGTCTAGGCCACGGACAGCCAGTGACCCATCACGACTGGTTTGCCAGAAGGAAAATGCCAGCACAAAGCTGAGAAAAAAATGTTGTTGTTATGTGCCATCCAGTCAGCTGCAACTGAGAGCACCCCTACACACAATAGCTCTAATCCCTGCTCTATCCCATGCCAATTATCTATCCCCATTACCCCTGTCACTGAATCAATCCACCTCATTGAAGGTCTTCCTCTCCTGCACTGTCCCTCCACCCTTCCAAGCATGACGCCCCTCTGCCAGAACTGATCCAGCCTTGTAACATGTCCAAAGTATGTCAGACAAAGCTTCAGAATCCTTGCCTCCAAGAAGCAGCCGGCTTCACCCTCTCCAGGACAAACTTGTTTGTTCTCCTATTTGCATTCTATCATCCCTAGTCATTGTCCAGCTTTCTTATGCATAGCAAGTAATTGCAAAGGCCATAGCCTGAACCAGGCAAACCTTAGTCTCCAGAATGACATCGTTGCTCCTCAGTACTTTGGAGATGTCTCTGACAGCAATCTTTTAATTTCCTGGCTGCTGGTATCAAGAGAGTTGATGGTAGAGACAAGCAAACTGAAGCTGTTGACAATCTCAATCTCTTCACCATCCACCATGAATGATGCTGCCAATTTGGCCAGTGGTAAGAATCTTTGTTTTCTTGATGTTGAACTTCAATCCATATTGAAGGCTGCAGTTCTTGACCTTCTGCACTTCCTCCTCAGTTCCAGCAAGCAGGGTTGTGTCATCTGCATAACATAGACTGTTGATGAGTCTACTTCCAATCCTGATGCTACGTTTCTCCTCATAGAGCCCAGCCTCCCATATAGATTGAAAAATTATGGAGATAGGACACATCCCTGATGTACACCTGATGTACACCCTTCCCAATTTTGAACCAGGCAGTGTGTTTCCCTACTTTGTTCTGATGACTGCCTCCTGGCCCAAGTATAGGTTTCATATAAGCACAATCAAGTGTTCGGGGATTCCCATGAAAAAGACACCCAAGCAAGCAGAAGAAAGCTGATCTAAGGTAACGAGGATGGAGAGCAGATGGACATGAGCATTTATTTGAAGTGGACCGAGCAGGACTTTGTGAACTGAGAAGGGAAGGAAGGGGGATGGAGGGACTCCAAGTCCCTCACGTGAGCAGATGATGGCAGTGGAGGCAGGGGAAGATGAACAGGTCAGGTCGGGGGAGAAAATAAGCGTTCATCTTCTGATAACGAGCAAGTTGGGACATATTAAATCTGAGGCCCATGGGATACCTAGGGGTGGAGTTGAAAATGTGGATCCAGGGTTGAGAAGCAAGGAACATGCAGGAGCTGGAGACGGATCACGACTGGAGTCATGGGAGTGCATCCATCAGCCAGATATTCAAAGAGAACCAGTCTACTAGGCCATGTAAGCATGTCAGGAAGGAACGAGAACAAGCTAGAAGTTAGAGTAAGTGAATGTAAAAACAAGCACGCAACAGCAAAACAAGCAAAGGGAGACACTCAAGAACAAAGGAGTGATTTGAGAGTTCAGTGTTTTCTGCTGGAGTAAAGAGAAGACACAGCAGAACAGAAATAGCGATTTGAGTGAGTTATTAAGATGTCACCATTGACCTAAGCTTAAAAGGTTGCAGTAACATTTTGAGAACAGAAGTCACATTGATTAAAGAACCCATCAGAACGAGGGTGTAAAGAAAGTGAGTCTTTGAAGAAATATTACATGAGATCTGCAATTGTTTGAAACTAACTCATTGCTGTCAAAAGGTAACCCAGTCATAGCCGACCAATCATAAGTGGGTTTTCAGAGGCTGTAAATTGCACAGGAAAGTGCCCATCTTTCTTGCACAGAGTCACCTGGAAATTCAAACTGCCAGAGAGGGGTCCACCTTTGAATTAGCACAATTTCCCATGAACCCGGACCCTGGTCATTTGAGGCGTAGGTAAATCTCAGCAAAACTAAGCCATGAGCATTTCGAGAAAAACTAAGACATAAAAATTTACAGAAATAAAAGAAAGGACTTTCTCAGAATTCACACCTTGATTTAAAGAAACAATAAATTATAAAGAATTCCTGCTCCTACTGTGAAGTGTAATTGTTTGTAAGGTGTTTTCAGATCCCTCAACTAAAGATACCACATAAGTCATCTCAATTCTAGCTTTTCATCTTTCTAAACTGTAATAAATTGAACAAACATTGAAAAAGACTTGTGTCTACTCATTAGTCTCTGTCTGTATTTATTTCCTTAAGGTAATTATGTCAAGGGGGCGGGGGGAATATGACTGGTACAAGCCCTCTCATTAAATAAAACTATGAGTCAAATGAAGGTGAATTTTTACCTAGAGCTAAGTATTCTTAGCCTTGTCATCAAACAATCTCATTTTGTCAGAGAACACAAAAAGGCATAAAAAATAGGTAGAAGGCAATGCATTAACCTGCAGTTGTTACTATTTGTTTGGGGTTCCCCCCCCTACTCTTTTCTGGTCGAATTACGCAAAGTCAATTACAAATACTCTAACTCTACTTAAAGAGGAGAGTTTATGCACCTTATCAAGCAGTTCCGGGTGGAATCAGCTTTTGGAGATGCCCTTAAAAATAATACTCACCATTGAAGAAGTAATTCCAGGAATGACAAGGAAACCAAAAAGCCCGGGCGCAGGAAGAAAACTTGAACAAACAGAATTACAAAGCGATGATTTTCCTTTGCTGTACAACACCTCCTGTCACACCTTACAATATAATCTTCACAGTAAATGGATATAGCAAGCAATGAGAACGATATCAGGAGGTGAGTTTATTTTCTATAGCCACTTAACACCTGCCCTGTTGGAAAAATAACACTTCTGACAAGGCTTCAAGATTCAATTTGAAGAAGGTAATAAATATGTGGAGAAGCCCATGCAACCATTTTGTTCATTTCCTCCAGCTCACCTTTCTCTGCACCAAAGTACAGGTAGACTTGAAAAGTAAAGACTCCACAATAATAAGAAGGAAGCAATCTGGTTGGGGATGCAATAATGTCTTAAATGGAAAAGGCCATCTTACTCCAAGAACCTTGAAATGTTTCACCGGCATAATTCTTTCAATTGCTCTTGGCGGTTAGGGAGGTGAGAGATACAGAAAAGATAAGCCAGAAGAAGCAAATATTGGGGAGCTCTGGTGGCCTAGTGGAAAGAAGCTGCACTGCAATCCCAGAGGCACACTGTTCGAATCCACCAGATGTTCTGCCAGGGAAGGAGGGACAATCTCCTCCTGTACTAGTCAGATTTGATTTGACGGTACACACACACACAAATAATAAAATAAAATTTTTTTAAAAAAGAAGCAAATATTGTTGCCTTTCTTCTTAAGTGAAAATCCCACAGTATATGAGAATCCCTTTGGTGTTTCCAAAGTTCCTGGACAAGTAAAAAGCCTGTCTAAAAGGGACATATGAATGGGTATTCTTGTCATTACTGAAGTCCAGAGTGAAGGCTGCCTAGTGGAGTGGACTTAGGGGGAGGGATTGTATAACAATGAAAGAGGTTTTTCTTTCTTTTCAAGAAGAGTGAATTGGCGGTGCAGACGGGGTGGGCAGGGAGAAAAGTGCAACAATGAAGGACTGGAAACCCTAAGTCTCTGTAAACTTCCATTAAAATCAATTAATAAAACAACAACAACAAACAAACCTAGTCAGATACTCACGAATCCCTTTTCCCATATGGAGATTCCTGTGGTATGTGAAGATGAGTTAGAAAGCTGAAAAATATCTATGTCAAATCAACCTGTATAATTCCAAAGATCACATCATAACACGAATGGAAGAATGAGGCCAGGAGGGAAAATCACATTTAAAGAGAGACTGAGAGTGTTAGAGATGAAAGCATGACTCGGCTCCTCCGTATCCTCCCCGACAATCTCTTTCCATACGATTTACTGCCTCTGAAAATCCACTGAAGGGTCAGCTCTGAGTTGATTCAACAGCACACAACAACAACAACAACATATCCTCTAATAGGAACTGCAATCTCCACGTATAGAGTGGATGATGTGTGTATCCTGGCTTTGTCTATCTCCTCTAGCAGCTCTGGTGTTGGTTCGAGTCTTTTTAATCCAAGACTGTAAAATAAATTGAAAGGGATTTATTCTAATGGATAACCAAGCCATTAAACAGAGGAGCCACAAATACGGAGAAGATTGAAGAAACTCAGGGAATTACCACTAAAATAGTCTGAGGATTCAAAGGCAGAATGTTCTGAGAGTTAAACAACCGAAAACAAGCGATACCTATATGCACAGTGGATGGAATAAATATTGAATGCACCTGCAGGGACTAAGACAATGGAATGTGTGAGGAGCAGAAGGAAGGGAACGGGAAGGATCGGAATGCATTGTCAGGCTTCAATACACGTCAATTTTGGTCTGTGCTTACAGTGGAAAATCTAATGTAACCGATGTGAAGGCTGGTCAGCATTAGCATTCTAGCTGTGTGCATCATACAAATTTGTATTTTGGAAGAACGTGCTAGAAATTTAGATAAATATGGAGTGTTTGATGGATTGAAGGTCTTAAGTATGATTGTTTTCCAATTTATTTCCTTCCTAACCCTCTACAAGGGCCAACCAAGCTCTTCAAACATTGTGCAATGGTGTGTATAATAACCCTATTTAGAGACAAAGCATGCAATTCTATTATAAAGAGAATCTATCTTATGCAACGGAGACTCATTAGCTGTCCCATGTATATTGTCTCTATAAGCCAGTGGCGGCAGAACCAGCTGCCTTGTCATACGTATCCTGTCCTTCTTCATTAAGCACATCCATTTCTTTTTAAACCTACTCAATTAATTTGTCACTGGGTTAGAAGCACCATATGTCTGTGGAACATCATAAGAAAGTAATGAATAGTTTACTATTTATTTACAAGATTGAATCTTTGGGTTGGCTATTTTTTTTTTTTTTTGCAATATGTTCACAACACACAACACAATCACTTTGTAGTGCATGTGTATCTTTAAATTATCTTATGAACCGCTACACTGTAAAGCTGGACTACTAAAATCAAGGGTCTGGAAGGCTCTTTAACTGATTGTGTGATCCAAACGGTAACTATTCTACGTCCATCCTTGAAACGGTCTCTTCCTAGACATCCCTTCTCTTGATTAGACAGACTGTCAGACATGATTATGGATTCATTTGCTACAAGACTCTCTGCCAAGTTATGCTGGATAACGGTACAGCTTATAGTCAATACTGGTTGAGCACAGTGGCGTGGTAAGAAATTAATGACAGTATTAGCTTTAAATAATGTTGTCATTACATGGTGACAGTCTGTAACCTCATACAGGAAATTCCGGGTTCAGCATAACTCAGACGTCAGGCATTTGTATTTTATCTGACAATAAATGACAAGCCTACATTCTGAACAGTGTATGCAAATAAGAGTCAGTGCTGTTCTGAATACAATTCTGGGGAAGAGACCGAGTTGCTCACGGACCTCCTTTCCCTACCAACCCACAGTTTCTATTCACTGTTCATACTTCTTTGCATCTTTAGCTGGAAACAGGAGGTAGTTCGCATTCAACATGCACCTTAACACCTCTTCTTCCTCAGCTCACCTACTCTAAGCAATAATTGACTGAGAGGAACTAATTTATTCTGTTTTACTCTGAATCTGTGATTGGCAAATGCCAGTGCATTGATTCTGCTCACCTTGGATTTATCAATTTGCTTGGGTGATTGATGAGGGTAATTGCTTCGCCTGGTCTACCAGCTGGCCCACATGAAACAGGCAGCTTCTCCTTACCCGAAAGCCCACACTTATTTTCACTCATCAGAGCAAAAGTCGTTCACTGAGAAGCTTGGGGGAAATATACTTTCCAGGCAAAGAAGTGTCATTTTGTCTTATTAGAATCTTATCTGAGAGATTCTACTTTACAGAATACTCAGGGGGGAAAAAAAATTCTTCCAACATGTCAACAGAGGTCATTTATGTTATTCTAGTATTCAATCTTTATGGGCCCATTTTTTTTCTATGAATCTGCAGGGTAAGAACCATGAATGAGGACCCCATAACACCTCAGATCTTCTATTGTGTTATACTCATTGTTGATGCTCAATAACTGTCCTAAGTGCACATTTTATATTATCAGCAAACTACACTCATCATATTTTAGCTGAATTAAGCAACAGAAGTAGAGATAAATCTGTTTTGAGAACTGTTGCTTGAGTTATACCACTGATTAACATTGCTACGTTTATTAATAGTGTGTGTTATATAATCCACTCCTGTGAAACTATGCTGATTTTTTTAGCTAAATTTCTACATTTTCCATATAAATTTTTACTGTACTTTTAAAAAAGGAAATGGTTGTTGTGCAACTTTTATCTCTCAGTTAAAACACTTATTGAGGTGTTTTCAAGATTCAGGATTTCTAATACCTTTTCCAGTTCACAAGACAAGCAAATGTATTCAAATTGTTTGGCTCTGAAAACTCGACCTATATGTGCATACACATATGATACACAGAAGTGAGAAGATGAGAGCATAAAACTGTATTCCTCAACTAAATAATGTACTGACTTTTAAAACAGATTTTATAAGCACAGAAATCCCAATTGTATAACTCTTTTCTGGAATGAAAAAAAAAAAACCAACCCTACAATACATTTGTGTCCCTATGCTAAGTTTCAGCCCTTTTTCTATCCTACCACTCCATCCACAATTCTTCATAAAACACTAAGCCACGTTTAAAATTCTAAGCAAAAATTGCTTCTCTCAGATACACAGGCAACTCCAGAAACATTCCTTAATTTATCTGGAAATGCCTACTTTCATTAGTAGGAAAATAAATTAGAAACTCTGTAAACATATTACATTTCTATTGTGCTTTCGAGAGGAGAAAAAAATAATGGCTAATACCTTGGGGTTTTCTTGTTTATTGGTTTTATAAGAAAATGTCAGCTACACTGAACTCTGGGCCTATCTTGTTTATGATGTCATGAACTGGTAAAGCCCCCTTGAGAAGATATGAGATGCTGGAATTGGGGGTGAAACAGAATTACACACCAGAGCTCCTTCCGAGCAGTGAAATAGTTGGCTACACAGTGGTTCCTGGCTTCAGATGTAGATGATTAAGTGTTTTATGAGGCATATGAGGAATTTGCATGTGCTAACCTTCACTATTTTTGTAACAATAGGAAAAAGGCTTCTGGTGTTTTCTAATATATGCAACACAAAGTTTCCAGAGGGGATTTCTTGCAAGGGATTTGATTTCCCAAAATTCTGTTATACACGCTTGTGAATTTTTGTACAAAGTGTACAGTTCCCTAGCTTCACCTTCATCAGGGCTGCTTGCTTGTTTTACCTTTACACATTACTCGGCCCCTTAATGTAGGTGAGGAATTCACACATACTAAATAAACAGTAGTCGTGTTGACTTCGCCTTTTTCTAATTGTGCTTTGTGTGAACAGTTATAGTATGTTGTTTTCCAAACAAACATTCCCATATTGTCTGTTGTTGTTGTTGTTGTTGTTGTTATACACCCTCGAGTAGGAATAGACTCATAGCTGACTCTCCAGTGGGGGCTCTGAGGCCAGGAATCTCACGAGTAGAGACGACAGATCTTGCTCCCATAAAGCAGCTGGTAGATTTAAACCACATGCCTTTGGGTTGGCAGCACAACTCTTACTCCCTGGGCCATCAGAGCTAAATCATTCATAGAGTTTCTATTTTATAGCATTGATTAGAGTCCCCACACTGTAACAACACTCTTCCCCTCCCCTCCTTTGCTGTTGTGAGTCTCATTTCCCTTCAGCCTTCTAGCTTTTCTTGCTTTCTACGCTTTACATCCCAGGGAGCTCTGGTGGCCTAGTGGGAAGGAGCTGAGCTGTCAGCCAAAATAAAGCATACACGGTTCAAATCCACCAGCTGCCCTGAGGATAAAAGATAGGCAAAGTCTTCCTGTGTAATTGCAGCCTCTAAAAAACCCACTGGAGGGCCAGCTATGAGTGGGCTCCAACTTGATGACACACATCAACAACAGTATCCTTCCCTACGCAAAATATTGTCCATATGGTGTGAGTGTTTGCTCTAAGGTGTCAAGACCTCATTGCTGTCATTATTCATCTTATGTCTATTGTTTGAGTGAAAGCTGAAACACAGTAGTATGTATAGTACTAGACTCAAAGGGTTACTGGGACCTTAATCTTGGGGGTTCTACCCATCACTGAGACCAATAAAACTGGTGGTTTTTGTCATCCTGAGTTTTGGTCACATTTTCCACCTCCTCTGTCCATAACCCTCTACTGTGATCCTTTTTTTATTCATTTTTGCATATTTTCTCCCTCTCCCACCTTGCATTGTACCCCTTGTTCCATAATGGTTTCATAAATACAGTGCATAATAATATATTCCTTTCAGACAGTTCTTCCCCTCATCTGTTCTAATGCAGTGTTCATCATCTATCCACTCTTTGCCCATTCCCTTCCCTACACTCCCTCAACTCTGTCATATTTTATAACAGCAGTATTATGCAGTGCTTGTCCTTTTGTGACTGAGATGTTTCCCTCAGCATAATGTCCTCCAGGCTCCCCAGTGCTTTGTAATGTTTTATGAGTTCACCGTTTTTTCAGTGCTGCACAGTATTCCATCGTCTGGATGTACCATGGTTTTCCAACCCATTCATTTCTTGATGGGTACTTAGGTTTGCTATTGTGAATAACACAGCAATAAACATGAGTGTGCATACATCTGTTTGAGTTGTGGCTCTAGTTTCTTTATGGTATATTCCCTGGAGTGAAATTGCTGAGTCAAATGGTATGTCTATTTCTGACTTTTTGAGAAAGTACCAGACCACCTTCCATAGTGGTGGTACCATACTGTGATCCTTTTCAGAGCAGTCAGTAGTGAAAGCCAGGCATCATGCAGTTCTTCTAGTCGTAGGGGACAGAGATGGATGTTTGTGTGGCCTATTAGTCCTTTGGACTATTTAGTTCTATGCATCTTAGCTTTTCTTCTCTCCTCATTATTCTGGACAAGGAAAGATCAATAGCTGCACCTCAGATGGCTGCATTTAACATTTTAAGAAACCAGTTACTGCTCATCAAAGTAGAATGAAGACCTATGTTTCTATAGACTATGTTATGGCAATTGATGTCTTCAGGGGGTATGGACCTGAGAACCTAAGCCTAGCAACTCATCCCGCAGGGTATTCGGTTATGATTAAGACATCTGTGCAACTTTTTCACCTGTTGGCCCTACCATATCTACATTGACATACCTACAACACATACAAATAAGCACACAGAGCCATCATTAGACTTTTCTTAAAGCTTGCAATGAAACAGGTTCAGAGAACAAGTCAACTATATAACACCAGCATGGTGCATATCATTGCAAGAGATTTATACAAAGACAAGTAGGATCCAACTTTAGAGTAAATGTCAAGAAAATTACCACCCAGTCAAGAAAAAACAAATAGCAAAGTCATAATTAAACAAGATAGAGCAAGGTCAGGCTTTTAAAAAGGTGTTAGGAGTAGGGAGCAGTGTACAAGGAGGTTCCAAGGTTGAGAGGTCCATGCAGGACTCACAGAGAGGGAAATATTCAGATGGTTCTTGGCAAGAATAGCAATAGTGGTAATCATAATTGTACTCATGAATCACAGCAAACTGTAGTAATCAAAGGACAAATTCAAGATTTGAATATTTGTCCATTTGAAGTCAATGCATGTAGACCAATTTTCATAACAGCTAGTAGGAGAGAATTTTGATTGAGGGTGTTGTTTTTTTCCTTTAAGAAAAGTACTTTAAAACTGGTAAAGTCTATGTTGTCTTAGAAGTGAAAAACTTTACATTTTAATTGTAATACTACAGGAGCTTTTGTGGCTTAGTTGTAAGGAGCTGTGCTGCCAACTCAAAGGCAAGCAGTTTGAATCCATCAGTCTGCCCATGGAAGAAAGATGGATGATATATTTCTGTATGATGTACAGCCTCTGAAAACCTGTTGTGAGTCAGTTCCAAATCAATGGCTCTTAACCACAACAATTCCTTTATAACACTCACCACTCATCTGTCAGTCTGCCATACCATGGTGGCTTTTGTGTTGTTGTGATACTGGAAGCCATGCCACTGATATTTCAAACACCAGCAGGATTGACTATGGTGGACAGATTTCAGTGGAGCTTCCAAATTCCAAGACAGGCTAAGAAGTTGAAATAATGGTCCCTTGAAAACTCTATGACAAGCAGTGAAACATTGGCTGAGATAGATCCAGAAGAGCCCTTCTGATTGGAAGGCACTCAGATACAACTGAGGCAAAGCTATCTACTCAAAGTAAGTCTATTACAATAACAAATGGAAAAAAGCTTTAACCCAGTGAAGGACCTTCATCTACAGGTGTGGCATGTTTCAAGATGTGCAAATGCTCAATGTTATCAATCAAAGCAAGTCTTAGGAACAACTGTGCAACAGACCATCAGTTATTCATGCACAAGCTCAAACTGAAGCTGAATAAAATTAAAGCAAGTCCATGAGAGCCAAGAAACAATACTGAGCTTATCTCACCTGAAGTAGAAAGCATCTCAAAATGTTATGCATTGACCACCAATGACCGGAGACCAGATGAGTTGTGGGGTGACATCAAGAACATCTCAAAGAAAGCAAAGGTCATTGTAAAAGGCAAGAAAATAAAGAATGGATGAAAATGAAAAGGATGTCAAAGTGAATTTGAAACTTGCTCTTGAATTTTGAGAGGCTAAAGGGAAAGAAACAAGTGATGAAAAAAGAGAATTTAACATAAGGTTTCAAAGGACAGCTTGAGAAAACAAAGTATCATAACAACATGTGTAAAGAACAGGAGTTAGAAAATCAAAAGGGAAGACTATGCTTGGCATTCCTCAAGCTGAAAGACCAGAATGAAAAATTCAAACTTACGATGTTAATACTGAGAGATGCAATGGACAAAATCTTGAATGATCCAGGAAGCATCAAAAGAAGATGGGAGGAATACACAGAGACACAGTAACAAAACAAAAAAATTATTGCTACTGAACCATTTCAGGCAATTGTTATGTGCCATCCAGTTAAATGCAGCTCATAGTGACCCTATGAACAGTAGCTCTAGATCCTGCCCTACTCTGAGCCAATCTCACTGTCTCCAACGTACCTGCCCCATAACCCCGGTCACTGTATCAATCCATCTCATCCAGGGTCTTCCTCTTCTGTGCTGATCCTCCACCCTCCCAAGCATGATGTCCTCCTCCTCCAAGGCCTGGTCCTTCCTGGCAAAATGTCCAAAGTATGTGAGATAGAGCTTCAAAATCCTTGCCTACAAGGAGCAGCCTACCTCCACTGTCTCCAAAACAGACCTGTTTATTTCTCTTGGCAGTTCATGGTATGTTCAATACTCTTCTGCAGCATCACTACTCAAAGGTACTGATCTTTCTTCTGTCATCCTTAGGGACTTTCCAGCTCTCTGATGCAAAGCAAGTAACTGTGAAGACCATGGCCTGGATCAGGCACATCATATGATTAAGAATCAATGAAATCAAAGGAAGAAGACAAAGCTGCTTTGAAGACACTGACAAGAAATAAGTCTTCAGGAATTGACAGATTATTAGTTGAGGTGTTTCAACAAACAAATGTAGCCTTGGGCATGCTTATTAGTCTATGCCAAGAAATCTGAAGACAACTACCTGGCCAAGTGACTGGAAAATATTACATTTTTTTCTCATTAAAAAATTATCCAATAGAATTCAGACATTATTGAACAGTATCACCACTGTCATATGCACATAAAATCTGGCTGAAGATTATTTTTTAAAATAGCTTTAATAGCAAATCACAGGGAACTTCCAGAAATTCAGGCTGGATTCAGAAAAGAATGTGGGACAGAGGATACCACTACTCATGTCAGACAGATCTTGGCTGAAAGCAGAGAATGCAGGAAGATGTTCACTTGTATTTTACTAACTATACAAAGGCATTTGACTCTGTGTGGATCAAAATGAATTACAAGTAACAGTGAAGACAATAGGAACTACAGAACATGTGCACTTTTGAAAACTGTACATAGACCCAAAAACAGTGGTCTAAAAAAAACAAGAGGATACTGCTTAGTTTAAGATTAGGAAAAGTATGTAGTAGGATTGTATCATTTCACCATACTTACTCCAACAGTATGCTGAATGTATACTCCGTTGAAACAGATGAGGGAGAGAACTGTTTAAAAGGAATATAGGATTAGGTATTCTTTTCATGACAAAATTACAGAAAAAAGAAATGCATATTAAAGTGAACAGTGGACTGGGGAGGGGATTGTATAACAATCAAAGAATTTATTTTTTTTTCTTCAAAGAGAAAACGAACTGGGGGGAGGGGTGGGCAGAGAGGAAAATGTGCAACAATGAAGGAATGAGGAAAAAAATAAATAGAATATGCTATAAAAACTATATGTGTGTTGCATTTAAAAATCGTTAATAAAAAACAAAAAAAAATAACTTAAGAAGCAAATTAGTGTATTCTTCTGAAGGAAGAATGTGATATTATGATTGGAGGAAGACTCTAACAAGCTGCATTGTACAGGTGACACAGCTTTGCTTGATGTAAGTGAAGGGGACTTGAAGCACTTACTGAAGCAAATCAAAGACTATAGAGTTAAGCAAGGATTATACCTCAACATCAAGAAAACAAAAATTCTAACAATGAGGCCTAAAGTCAACATCACAATAAACAGAGAAAATATTAAGTTGCCAAAGATTTCATTTTACTTGGATTCATAATCAGCATCAAAGTTAGTAACATTGCATTGGACAATTCTGCTGTTAAGGACCTCTCTAAAGCGCTAAGGTGTATCTGACTCAAGCCATGATATGTTTAACTGCTTCGTAGTAATATGAAAGGTGGATAATTACTAATGAAGACTGAAGACGAATTAATTTTTCAATCATGGTGTTGATAAGGAGTATTGAATATATGTTACTGTTAAAAGAACAAACAAATCTATCTTGAAGCAGCCAGGGTACTCCATACAGGTCAGAGTAAGATACCTCACCTCACATATTTTAAGCTTGTTATCAGAATGAACCATTCAATGTCATTGCCATCCAGCTGGAAGCACCTCATAGCTGACCCCTCAGCAAGTTTTGTAAATAGCATGCAAATAGCATGGCGGTAAATAGCTTGAGGGGAGAATGCCCATTGTTCTCCTGTACAGCTGCTGTGGATTTGAACTTCCAGAGACATACCATACCCCCTTTGGGTTACCAGTGCAGCGCCATGTGGACTAGTTGTTGGGAAAAGACAACATGTTTGAAAAGTTGGAAGGTCAGCAAAAAAGGGGAAGACTCTCAAGGAGATGGACTGAATCGTGATTGTAGCAACGGGTTTTTACAAACAGAAGGGGTTGCGAGGATGGCACCGGATTAGGGAAGATTTAGGTCCGTTGTATACGAGTTTGCTATGATGAGTCAGTGGCCATTGGATAGCACCTTACAATAACAATGGTAGAACATTCAAAGAGTTAATCCAAGTGTTTGCTGGTGATTGTTGTTTGAGGTTTTTATCTACAGAACTGACAATATATTCTAGTACAATTTAACTTTCTTCCTATACCTTTCTCAATACATTTGCTTATATTTTATTATTTAAAATTCACTGAAAAGAAAAATTATTCATCTGATGAAGAGAAGCAAAGTCATGTGAAAGAATCCTGAAAATATTATAATGTCTGCAGTAACCCAATGCCTGAAGGATAAATATCATGCAAATTCACTTACACAAATTAACCTAGAATAGGCAATTGTATAGAGACAAAAGTTTTTGGTGGTTACCAGAGGTGAGGACAAGAGGGGTAAGGCATTGTTTCGGAAGCACGGAATATCTCTTTATGATGACAGAAGACTTGGCAATGGATACTGGTGACAGTTGCACACAAATAGCATAATTGGTGTAACTGCATTGTACATATAAAATATGTTGCCTTGGGAAACACAGTGTGTGTGTGTGTGTGTGTGTGTGTGTGTGTGTGTGTGTGTGTGTAGAAGCAGCTCTGGTGGCAAAGGTTATAGTGTGTTACACTGCCAGACCCTCTAAGACAGAAAGAAAGACAGACTCCTATTATTAACCATCTCAGAAACCAGATAGAGGGTCACCATAAGTTGGAACTGACTTGATTGCAGTGGGTACAAATATATATAAACACACACTCTCACATCCAAAACCCACTGCTTCAAACCTGTTCCAATACACGGTGACCCTCCGTGGGGCTTCTGAGGCTTTAGATCTTTCTGAGGGGGAATGCTTTGCTTTTTCTCCCTCAAAGATATTAGGGGAAGAGGTTGGAAGCAGAGGGATGAGGATGTGCAGGGGGAGAGAGGGATTAATCATGGGACTGGACAATTTGTTGGGTGGGGGGGAATGAAGGAAATGGAAAGAATTTTCTTTGTTCTTTTTTCATTGTTCTTGAGAACAATGTATTCGTATTTTGTAAATAAACTAGTAGAAAATTTTAAAAAAACAAACACCACAGAGATATTAGTTAACTCAAACCTTTCCATTACCCCCCCCCAACACATAACACTAAGCCACCACGGCGTGTATTGATATGAAGCAATATAAAGATTAAGCAGAACATTATCAAACCCACAGGGCTCCCAGTGTGCTCCCTTCCCTACCTCACCCCAAGCTTCAGTACCTGCTACCATCTACCAAGGCAAGCACTAGTCTGAATCTTGTTATTATCATTCTTTTGGGTTTTATATATATATATTTTTTTTTCACATACCTATTATTTACTTTTGCTTGGCCTTGAGCTTTATAAAAATATATCTGAATATATCTCATTATTTAAGCCTTGCTTGTTTTATTCAATGTCATGGTTCTCAGAAGCATCTTTATGTGGCTGTCTGGTCATGAAACACATCTGAGTGCCTAATGGGTGAACACTGCACAGTTTATCCACTCTCTGTCAGAGGACACGGGGTTGTTTGCCAGCTTTTGGTTTTTATGAACAGTGTTGCTGTGAACATTCTTGTGCTTATTCCCTGGGCTTTCCAAAACACACAAATTATCTCTGGGATATTGACAGAGACATGGAATGGCTGTGTCCGAATAAAAAAGGGACTGTTCAACTTTACAAGATTATGCCAAATTATTTTCTCTTTTTCTAGATCACTCTCCAAATTATTTCTAATAAATTCCAAAATACTTTCTGAGTTATTTCATAAACTCTTGTATAAATATCCCCCAAGGCCTGAAACCCTGCCACTGTTCAACATTGCTGGGCATTCCTAAGCAGAGGCTGTAATTAAGGCTGGTCCAGATAAAAAGTATGTGCTGTTTTAAGATGCTAAGTTTGCGATGATTTGTAACCAAACAATAGATCATACAGACACTGTAACTAAACGCCCTTCTAGAAATGGTAAAACGGTTCCTTGTGGTGGTCTAATTTTGCATTTCCCAGACTATACAGCATTGTTGGAACTTCCCCCCCCCCCATCAGTGTTTTCCCTTCAGAGAAATGCGTGTTCATATGCATATGCTTTTGTATTGTTGCTGTTGTTGACAGATGCCATCAAGTAGACTAGACTCACAACGGCCCTCTGAACAACAGATAGAACGTCACGTTCCCCTGAGCCATCCTCACAGCTTCCGCTGTGCTCAGGTCGTGCTGTAGTCACTATGTCAAGACATCTTGTTAAGAGCATTCCTTTCATTCACTGACATTTCCCAGCACAGTATCTTTTTCCAAGGACTGATCCCTCCTAATAATCACTCCAAAGTATGTGACATGAAGTTTCACCATCTTTGTCTCTAAGGAGTAATACCCTTGTCATACTGCCTCCAAGACAGATTTGTTTGTTCTTTGGACAATCCATGGTATATTCAAAACTCTTTGCCAACACCATCCTTTTTCCATTGAATTGGCATTTCCTTCTGAGTCGGTAAGTTTTCACATGCCAGAGTACACATGTTTTCAATCAAACAGATCTTTTATGTGTCACTTTGTGTTTCACCTGGGTAAAGAGTTGAGCTGCCAACCCAAAGACAGGTAGTTCGAATCCACCAGCAGCTCCTCAGGAGGAAGATGAGTAATCTCCTCTTTTGCCATTTACAGCCTCCAGAGAGTCAACCATGAGTCAGTTCTGATGTAACATAATATCATGTCAACTGTACATATGTAGACATGACTCTAACAAATAATTTCTATTAAACATCATATTTAAAGTATTGTCAAGCTTGAGATAAAAAGCACACATATAAAATATTCTCCTTCAACTCTCTGTAGATTGTCTTGAGCGCTCCACTTCATAGACCACTAGAGCTCAAGAGAATAGGAATACGGAACAGGATGTGTAAATAGGATTTGCGTGAAACCGACTGAGACAGGAAGAGAGAAGGAAAAAAGAGCCAAAGTGATTCTTGCCTCTCAAGATGTTCTGGTGTGGGCCTCTGAGTTGAAGTCTACTAAAAGTGATTGCATGGTTGGGGTGGTTGTTGTTGTTCTGTGCCTTTGAGTCACTTGCGACTCATAGCGACCCTATGTACAACAGTCCTAAACCCTGCTCTATGCTGTACCAATCGCACTGTCTCTAACACTCCCATCCCGATTACCCCAGTCACTGAATCAATCCACCTCATAGAGGGTCTTCCCCTCCTGCGCTGACCCTCCACCCTCTCCAGCATGATGTCCTTCTTCAAGGACCAGTCTCTCCTTACAACATGTCCAAAGTATGTTAGACGGAGCCTCATAATCCTTGCCTCCAAGTAGTCACCCAGTACTGACTACAAATGCCCCATAGCATTTCTCGGGCCCTTCTCATCATAGGAACAGATAAACAGATCTTCTCACGTTTTCTCTTGCAGAGCAGCTAATGAGTTCAAACAGCCAATCTTTTGGTTAACAACTGAGTGATTAACCATTGTACCAACAAATGGCTCTGCTCTTTTCAAGCCTACAGTGTGTGGAAAACCTTCCTTTCCATGATCAAGTGTACTCTAGCCAGGCGAGAAGCTAGCCCCAGGCAGCAGACATTGAGTTCAATCTTAAGACATCAATGGGACAAGTATCAAGAAATATGAGACCAGAAGGAAGGAGAACTTAGATAAGCCATCTCAGCTCTATCATCATACAGGTGATAACTGCAGCCTTAATAATGAATAAGACCCTTAAGAAACATACCAGTAAAAGCATGTATAAGGATATGCTTTGGGGAATGGTTAACATTTAGAAAATAGAATGTTTTAAAACTCAGGAATGAAGAAAGAAGGAGCAGCCAAAGAAGAATTAGAACATTTCTGAGCCCTGAAAGATGAAAGAAGAGTAAAAAATATGTTTGAGAGTGTCAACATAGCTGATGTCAGAAAGACGAGGCTGAAATCAATCCACCGGAATCACTCATTCATCTATTTCAATATCTATCTATTTATTCATTCATCTCTCTTTTGAGTGAATACTGACAGATGTATCAGGCACCACGCCACATGTCACAAACTATACACATCTCACAACACTTCTAAAAACCAACTGCTATCTTCTGGTTAGATATGCAGAGAGGTTATGTAATTTCACCAAGCTCTATCATATAGAACTGTAAATCAAACCTAATTCCAAGCAATCATACTCCTTCCTATAGATTTCATGATTCTTCAATAATAATCAAATTATGGTCATAGACTCAGAACCTGCTCATAGCTGATATGCCAGCTGGTTGTCAGAGGCTATATAAATCACACAAGAGGAGACTGCCCATCTTTGTTCTGAGAAGCCGCCAATGGATGGCAGTGCAACTCCCTAGCCACTGGACCACCAGAGCAACCTCATGATTCTTGGAAAATTTAAAGTTTAGTAGGTGAGACAGACAAATAAACTCAACAGTGTGTTGTGATAAAAGCAATTCTAGACAAGAACACATGATACCATAAAAATCAGTAAAAGATTATCTCTGAAAAGAAAGTGCCCTGGGATTCTATCTATCACCTACAATGGTCCATCATTTCTTAATGGTTAATGAGTTCATCTTCAGAGGTCTTCTGGCTGTTTCTTTTCCTGGAATCTGCCATCTTCCAGAGATGGGCAAATCAGGCTACAAGAATGCTGAAAATCCAGAGAAAGATAATCTAAAGATGTATTTCTGAGCTTCTTCATAGTCTCTTTTCCCCAGATAAATTTTATTTCATTACTGTGTATTCTATCTGGTAAGATCCACATCTGTAATCACAATTCATGCTACTGAAAAAGGTCTTCCCCATGATGGTCTTATAGAATTCTATAATGTGTTATTTCTATCACCAAGACTATGCTTTACAACTGTCAGTCTGTCTTCTTTGTTTCTAACTTTTGCACTCCAGTCACCAATTACCAATTATACATCTTGGTTACATGTCTGATCGATTTTGAATGGCACAAATTGAAATAAATCCTCAATTTCTTCACCTTTGGCATATTAGTTGGTTTGTAAATTTCAATGATTATAGTAAGTGGTCTTCTTTATAGGAGTACAGATATTGTCTTATCATTGATAGTACTGTAATTTTGGATGGATCTTGAAATGTTCTTTTCAACAATGTGATACCATTCCTCTTCAATTTGTCATTGCCAACATGGTAGACCTATTATTGTCTGATTCAAAAGTACCAATTCTTGTCCATTTCAACTTACTAGCATCTAGGATATCTGTATGTATTCCCTTCTGGTTTTTTTTTCTGACTTGCAGTTTTTCTAGATTTATAATTCATATAATCTGTGTTCAATCTATGTTTTACCACCAGGCTACCAGAACTTCCTACATTCTAACTATTAAAGAATATTTGCAGCTATTTCTTCTCATTTTGAGTAACGTCATATCAGGAAATAAAGATCCTGAACACTTTCATCCATGTAATGTAAATCAGTTCTACTTTGAGGAGATAGCTCTTACTCAATCATAGTTTGAGTATCATCCAACCTGAGGTGCTCTTCTTTTCTTCTAGCACTTCTAGACAATGTTACATTGATATTCAGAAGGTTTCCAATGGCCAATTTTGAGAAATATATTGACATGTCCTTATTCTTCGTACATCTTAGTCTACAAGTTCTGCAGAAACCTATCTTTAATGGGTGACTGTTGGCATCTGAAACAGTGGTGGCATACACAGCTTTCAGCATCACAGTAACACATAAGCCATCACAGTATGACAAACTTGTTAGGTTAGGTTAGGTACAAAACTGACCTTCAAGTGGTAGCTAGAATTAGAGTTGAAATAATTCCAAGTAACTGGATTTCTTATTGAATCCTAAAAAGCTTCCACATAATTACAGATCAAAATTTTAATGGACAGAGAGGGTTCCATTCCTGCTTTGGCTTCCTCAGGTCCCTAGGGGCTGGATCACTAGCTGTTTGGATTCTTTCAAGGTTCCTTGTACAGGTCAAGTTTTCCGTCAGAATGTTCTTCTCTACCTCTGACTTCTCTCTCACGGCAAACAGCTTCCTATCTTTCAAGACTTCGCTCAGGTAACTTCCTTTGAGAGGGCCTTCCAGTTTCCCAAAAATCCCTGCATCCCTGATATTGCAGTGTTATTGTTGGTTTTTAATCTTAGGTTGATTAATTCATAGTTTTTCAGTTATAAGACACTATCCTCACTGGCCCATAAAAGTATCTTTAGTTTTGTTTAGATCATAAATAATACTACAATAAACATGCTTGGTGTATATACACACATTAACTCTGACTCATTTTCTCTGAATTAATACCTATAGTTTCTGATTCAAAAAGAATTTGCAAAATTTATAAGACCTTCATACATACTATAAGACCTTTAATATATACTGTCAAACTCTCTTTCACAAAGTTTACATCCATTTAAACTCTACCCACAGTATCTAAAATGCTTATTACCCCACTTTACCACTAAAACATTGATCATACCTATATATTCCTTAATTTTTGCCAATCTGATAAGCCAAAAGTAGCTAAATATTCTTTTCCTTTACATTCCCTTGATAATTAATACATTCAATATATTTATATCTATATTCATGTTCATTCCCTTGTGAATTATTCCTCCCAAGTTAATTATTAAGGTGATTGTCTTTTTCAAATTTATTTGCAAAAGCCCCTTTTTTAAGCTAATGATAATATTTATTCATTTTACTGCTACATTAGAAATGAAAATAAACTGTGTGGATCAGAAAAAGCATGCAACTCTCTCTCTCTTCACATATATACACATTATTTAGATGCATACATCAGCAGTAAAAACATTAAAATATACTGAAGAACTACACACCAGATTCATTATGATAGTTGCCTTTGGGAAAGCAGTAAAAACAAACAAATGACTTTAAAGAGTGCAAAGAAGTCTTCTGAAAGCATTCCCATTTACTATTCTAATTAGGCATATGGTATATTTATTCCATCCTACTTTCTCCAGGAATGTAGAAAAAATAATTTCTATTTTATTCTAGAATTTCTTTTTTTTTAATCCTAAAACTTTGGCAATATTAAAAAAAAAATAGTGCACAATATAAAGTAGGCTTCTAACCTAATTTTCCTGAATCTAAATGTCATAAAATTTTATATTTCTAGAATAGTTCTCTACCATACAGTGCTATAAGTTTATTTTTACATAGTTGTCAGCTCTGCCCTCCTGAGAAGACTATCTCTTGTGATCTTTGTGTTCCGAGCACATAATAGAAGATCTGGTATTTGTCGTTCAATAAGTGAGTGAACGAAAGAAGAAGGAACACTGAGCAACTCATCTAAATGTTGAAACAATTCTCTGTTGCTCCATAAATACTGTCAATCAGATTCTATCAAATATAATCAGGAAATAAAAAAAAAGAAGTCCAATAGATACCTTAATAACTATGAGCATAAAACAGACTTGTAACACCTATGTTTATTGCGGCTTTGTTCACAATAGCAAAGAGCTGGAAACAACCCATGTGCCCATCAACAAATGCACGGATAGAGAAGCTCTGGTATATTCACACACAGGAATGCCATGCAGCACTGAAAAACAAGGAACTCATGAACTACTATGTTAAGTGGATGACCCTAGAGGACATTATGCTGAGTGAAATATCTCAGTCACAAAAAGACAAATATTGCATAGGGCCACTATTGTAAAACAGGACTGACATTGTGGTAGAGGGAAGACAGAGAAGAAGGGGAGGAAATCACATATACTGCCTTGCAACAAGGGATCCAGTCTCTGGCTTCTGGAGGCGCGGTAGGTTTGAGGACTCCAAGCACGTGTGGTGGTTCTTTGGGGCCCACGAGGGGGCTGGCAGAGCGGACCTGCCAGATGAATGGGGGTCTGGGGCAGGGAGTTTCCCAGCAATTGGGCATGCAGGGCTGCTAAGACACTGTAGGGCCCTCGGGCCTGTCTTTCATTGTTTTTGCTCAGACATTCCTCTAGGTCGTATATCCCTGGTATACAAGTTGCTGTACAGCAGTCACTTGTGGTTGCTGTGAGGCTGAACACTGTGACACCAACGTGTCAAATACATTAATGGCTGGTTACCCAATGTGGACAGAGAGTGGGGTGGAGCTCCCTGATGAAAACAAGCTTGGAAGGAGGAGTGAAACCCTATGAACCTGGAGAGAGGATGAAAGGCACCCAAGCTTCGAGGCCTCTCCTTCATAGGGTCGCTATGAGTCACCTGTGGCTCGAGGGCACTTAACAACAACAACAACACCATTGCAACAGATGAGGGAGAGAACTGTTTAAAGGGGATATATGATTAGGTATTATTGTCATGACAGGAGTCTTGAAGGCTTTACAGTATAGTGGGGCTGGGGGGAGGGATTACATAGTGATGAAAGAGTTTTTCTTTTATTCATCAAGGAGAAAAGTAAATTGGGGGGAGGGGAGGGCAGGGAGAAAAGTGCAACAATGAATGACTGGAAACCCTAAGTCGCTGTAAACTTTCATTAAAATGAATTTTTAAAAAACAGACTTGTACTGGTTAATAAGATTGGGACTAACAGGTTGTCCTAGAGAGGGTGAAACCAAGTTGCTCCTTAGAGGCATGGACTTTGAAGCTCCATCTCCATACTTCAGGCACGTGACCACAAAGGATGAGTCATCATGCTTGGAAAGGTGGAGGGAACAGCACAAAAGGGGAAGACCTTGGATAAGATGGATTGACACAGTAATGAGCTAATGAGGTTAAGTGTGCTGAAGACAGTGAGATGGGCTCAGGATAGGACAGAATTCAGAGGTTTTGTGCATAGGGTCGCTGTGAGTCACAGTTGATGTGACAGAAACAAATCACCCATGGTGATCAAGCACTCAGAATGTATATAGGCAGATGTGATCTCAGTGAGAAATGCACACCAACAATCGTAGAACATCAAAAAGAATGCCCACTACCACGGTAATAGCTTTAAATTCATTACATACGAAAATTATATTATTTTGGATAAACTGAGTTAAACAAAACTTATCATTAAAGTTCATTGGTTTTTACCTTTTCAAGATACCCATATGGAAATTTGAAATGGCAAATGTTGCTGGCATCGTATTTCTATGGGAGAGCACGGAAATAAAGCAACCCTTCTGCTTTAGCTCTAAAATGGGAAAAGAAAGGCATGTCCAGTTTGCACACACTGCCTCATTTAAATGCAAACCAACCACTTCTTTGTCTAAATAATGGTATGAAACTAGATGAAAACGTACGAGGTCGTTATGCTGCACAGCCAACAACATGTGACTTGGAAAATTAGACCTTACGCAAACTGTTCCATAAAGCACTTAATAAAATTTTAGAGAAGTGGAAAATTTTGCATTAAGTTCTGCAATACAAAGCAGATTCCTTTTGAAAAGGCAGCCTGGAGGTGAGGCGGTAAGGTGGAAATCAAGAACTACAGGGGAAAACCCCTTTTGTTGTCCATCTGTTTCTGTTTACTCTGTGGATTATCACTCTTGCAGCTCCTGCTATTTCTATGGTCCTGGCATTCCTCCTTTTCAATGACTTAAGGGAGCTCTAATGGCTTAATGGTAAAGAGCTGTGTTGCCAAACCAAAGGCACACAGTTTGAATCCAGAAGCTGCT
>NW_006399756.1:26364509-26396380 GCF_000299155.1 Elephantulus edwardii
GGCACATAACAATAACAACAAACAACAAAAACCCACTAAAGGATCACTATGAGTCTGTTCTGTCTGAACAACACACAGCAGCAACAACAACCTCTTGACTAGATAGTGAGCATTCTGGTACAGCCCAGTTTGCATTATGATCCATGCGGTACAGTCACGAAATAAGAACATGGTCAAAGAAAGCCAGCAAGAAATTCCAACTAACCTTAACACTCTGTTGGTACTTGTAATCATTGTGAAGGGAATATACAGTCCACATTAGGAGCTCTTTAAAAGCCCCTTTCTTGCTACATCCTTGGCCTTAAAATTCCTAAGAAAATCACTTCTGTATGCTTCTCATCTATTCATTTCTCACTGCTTTAGCATAATATGTATAGCAAAAGTCAAGAGAACTAGTCTAGCAAGAACACACACACACACACACACACACACACAGAGAAAGCAAAGCTAGAACCCTCTCCAGCAGACAGGAGAGGAAAAGCTGTGTAGAAAAAAAATAAATCAATATATACTTTGTGCCTGTTGTCACGAAAGGTCAGAGGGAAGTATAGGATATGATTCTATGCATACCTATGGGGCCAACACAGGCAGTTCAAAAGACTAGGAGATCAGTGTTTAGCAAACAAAAGTGAAGTATGGGACTAAAATATACCCTAAATCATTTTTGTTTATGGGGAAATTTAAACTAGGCAAGGCCTTACAGAGTGGGAGGGTTTTTTCCCCAAGTCAGAAAGCATATGTTATATTGTATAATCAAAAAGGATAGAGGCTTCTCCAAATAGATGCCATTTGGATACATGGCAATTTTCAGAAATGACACTTATTAAGGGATCTTAGCAAGGACATTTACATAAACAAAGTGTGGCATTGGGTAGGTGCTGATAAAACACAGGAGACACTGGCACAATTTTTGCTTTTATGTGGTGAACATATTATAGTATTATAGCTGGAATTCCAGGGCCAATTCAAGAGCAGGTGTTGAAATGCTCTCATTCTTTGTTCCCTCTCTGAATGCAGGTTCCTAGCTGCTCATTTCTTCCTTAATTTTCTGCCCTCACCAGGACCTGCACTCACACAGCCCTCTCTCTCCACTCAGCCCATTAGCTTCCTCCTGACTTGACTGTTCTGGTCCATAACTTCAGCCCAAGGTCAACACTTCCAAGTGTCCTTTTAGGACACATTCAGCTCCCTCTTCTCAACCTTCTGTGAGGATGCCTGCTATATATTCTCCAGTGCCATTTCTCTGTCACTGTCCTCTCCTCAGCACCCAGGTCTCCCCAAACTTTCAGAAAGTCTGTACAGCATGGGGCATGACCATTTCATATCCATCAAGTGGATTTTTCCTTCTCAACAATTCTTATCTTCATTTCTTGTCAACCCACAAACATTGTCTACTCTGTAGCCTCTTCAGAGCACTTTCCTCAAGAACCTCACCCTAATTTGGTCATATGACCTGGTCTGAGCAGACTGGAAGTGCCCTAAGAGACTGACATTCCCTGGACAACTTTGATGCTACAAACCCCCACCCCCTTCCTGAGAATAAAGCAGGGAGGGGAGGAATGTGAGGGAAGCAGAGATTAGTAGATGGATGGGTAGGATGAAGGGATAGGTAAGGTTCAGGGAAGATTCAATAACATTTTGTGATGTTGTTAGGTGCTGTTGAATCAAGTGTGACTCATAGCAACTCTATGAACAACAGATCTGAGCCCTGTTCTATCCTGTGCCATCCTCAAAGTTCCTGGCACACTAGACCTCAACGCAGCAGTCACCATGTCAATCCACCTAGTCAAGGGTCTTCCCCTCCTTCGTCAACCCTCCACCCTTCCAAGCACCACGTCCCTCTCCAAGGAATGCCCCCCCAGCAACATGCCAGAATTATGTGAGGCAATGCCTCATCATCTTTCCCTCCAAAGAGCACTCCAGCTGCTTCCTCTCTAAGACATGCTTGTTTGTTCTTTGGACAGTCCATGGGATGTTCAATGTGCTTCTCCAATGCCACAGCTCAATGGCATCAACTCTTCTGTCACCCCTATTCACTGTCCAAGCCTCAAATGCATAGCAAGCGTTCAGAAAGACCACAGCCTGGATCAGACACACCTTAGTCCTCAAACTGACATCATTACGCCTCAATAATTTGGAGAGGTCCCTAACTGCAGACTTGCCCAGTGTAATGCATCTCCTTATTTTATGACTGCTGATACCAAGGGTGTTAATTGTGGATCCAAGTAAGATGAAGCTGTTGACGGTTTCAATCTCTTCTCCATCCATCATGATGTTGCCTACTGGTCCAGTGGTATGATCCTTTGTTTGCTTGGCATTGAGATGTGATCCATATTGAAGGCTGCATTCCTTGATCTTCTGCAGCTAGTGCTTCAAGTTCTCCTCACCTTCAGCAAGCAAGGTTGTGTCATCTGCGTAACACAGGTTATTGATGAGTCTCCCTCGATCCTGATGTCACATTCCTCTTCATAGAGTCCAGCTTCTCAAATGATTTGCTCAGCATACAGAATGAATAGGTCTGGAGAGAAAATACAATCCTGACACACTCCCTTAATTTAAACCATGCAGTGCTCCCCTGCTCTGTTCTCACAACAGCCTCTGGCCCAGGTATAGGTTTCACATGAGCACAATGAAATGTTCCAGGACTCCCATTCTTCCAAGTGTCAGCCACTATTCTTATTCCCTTCTGAGCACTTGAAGCCAGGCTTCCATTCTCAATAGTTACTTAGAATTGGATGCTCAGAGGTGAGCCACTTCCATGCTACCTCCTTTCCTCTGTTCTATTTCTCATGCCAAATGCTAAGTCATTATCTACCCTTCCTCAAAATTCTCTTAGCCTCTGTGATACTGTCCTCTACAGTCCATTATAAAATCAGACACATTTGACTAAAAGGCCCTGAAAATAATCAAACGGGATTTGTCCTTCCTAAAATCAAAAGGCAGTTAGTTTGTCCAAGCAAGTAATATAGTTTGTGAGAGAATGAGAATCCTCTATCTGGCCACAAGTGTGTCTGTCTACAAATGACATCCTCTATATAGCACAGTACTCACTGCCGCCCTAAACCATCTTCCCAAGGCCTCTACTTTGCAAAAAGCCAAGGATTATAAGGCCATACTTAAATACACGTAGTCTTCAGCATTGTTACGAGAGCCTTCTTGTCAACTAATTCCACATACCGTCAAGGCATACATGCTATTGAGTCAATTACAACTCCCAGAAGCTTTATACGACATAACAGATCTACCCCATAGGATTCTCAAGGTTGTAAATCACTATGGAGAATCTTTATCCTGAACCACCAGGGTTGTTAAGCTCTCTAGTCTCCATATAACCCTCCCTAAGGGTGGGCACCTGCAGAGGGTGAAACCAGGCTGCTCCATGGAGGCAAGGATTCCGAAGCTCCATCTGACACAATTTGAGCATGCTGCAAGGAGGGGCCAGTCCTTGGAAGGGACATTATGCCTTGGAAGGTGGAGGGACAGTACAAGAGAGGAAGACCCTGAATGAGATGGACTGATCAGTGACTGGGGTAATGGGGATAGATGTGTCAGAGGCAATGAGATTGGCTCAGGATAGAGCAGGGTTCAGATATGTCGTACATAAGGTTGTTATGAGTCACAGGTGACTTGATGCCTCAAAAACAACAACAAGAAGGATGGGCAATCTCCTCCCATGTGATTAACTGCTTCTGAAAACCCACTGAAGGGTCAACTATGGATCAGTTCTGACTCGATGGTACACAACAACAACAAGGACCATAAGAACTAACAAATCTGTCTTGTAAGAAGTGTAGTCAGGGTACTTCTTATTGTTGTTGTTGCTATGTGCCATCGAGTCACTTGAGAGTCATAGCAACCCCATGTACAACAGCCCTAAACTCTGCTCTGTCCTGTGCCAATCGCACTGTCTCTGACACATCCATCCCAATTACCCCACTCAGTCAATCCACTTCATAGAGGGCCTTCCCCTCCTGTGTTGTCCCTCCACGCTCCCAAGCATGATGTCCCTCTCCAAGGACCTCTCCCTCCTTACAACATGTCCAAAGTATGTTATACGGAGCCTCAGAATCCTTGCCTCCAAGGAGCAGCCTGGTTTGACCCTTTCCAGGATGAATCTGTTTGTTTTCCTAGCAGTCCGTGGTACCCTCAATACTCTTCTCCAGCACCACAGCTCAAAGGCATCAATTCTCCTTCTATCCTCCTTGGTCATTGTCCAACTCTCTGATGCATAACAAGTGATTGCAAAGACCATGGCCTGTATCAGACCCACCTTAGTCTCCAGAGAGACACCATTGCCCTCTAGTACTTTGGCGAGGTCCCTAACAGCAGACTTTCCCATGGCAATATGTCTTTTAATTTCCTGGCTGCTGGTGCCAAGAGTGTTGACCGTGGAGCCAAGCAAACTAAAGCTGTGAACAATCTCAATCTCTTCACCATCCATCCTGATGCTGCCAATTGGCCCAGTGGTGAGAATCTTTGTCTTCTTGACATTGAGCCTTCTTAGTAGCAGGAATGGTGGAACTTCATCTCACAAACTTCGGACATGTTAAAAAGAAGGACCAAACCTTGTAGATGGACATTATGGTTAGAATACTAGAGGGTCAGTAAAATAGAGGAAGGCGTACAATGAGATGGAATGACAGTGACTATGGCAGGCATAAGCACAGCAGAGATTGTGAGGATAGTGAAGGTTTGGGCAGAGCTGCAATCATACAGTTGGTACAAATTAGAGACAGGATGGGAGCACCTAACAGCAACAACAACAAAGACCATTAGACCTGGGTCCACACTTTTAAACTCTTTTTTTTTCACCTCACTCATCTTCTTCTCAATCTCTCTCCATTACTCCTTCCATATGAGGAAGAAGCAGCAGGATTTTTAAGACAAAGACAGTTTTCAGTGGGTGGATAAGGCAAGGTTGGACATATTACCTCATTTTCAAAAGAGAAGTAAGGAAGGAAAAACTGTGTTGAGGGAATCACAATTAGATAAATGCTTCAAATGTGTTAGAAATTAATGAGTGTGAGTGTTAAATGAGGTGGTGTAGACAGAAAATCTTTGCAATATGGAACTTGCTATACAAATGTTAGATACTTTATTATTACCTATCTCACAGGGTTGTTGAAGACCAAATGAGACAATATATGGTAAATTGCTTTGTCAACCAGGAAAGCATTTATAGATTGTAATTATTATGTGATATTTTGCTTCTACCTAGATTAAGAGTCAGATCAAGCAATGCTGAGGAAAATTAAAATATCTGCTAATTTCTTTTGAATTCACATCCCTGGAACTGTTTATAAGCTGAGAATTCTAATTAATTTCCACCCTCTCACCTCTTCTCAAATGAACAGACTGCAATTCATTTCAAACTCGATTAACAAGATAGTCAAGTTCCTGGTCACTTTCATTTAGACCATTGGACTTGGGCTATGAAAGATGGAAGTCATCTTTTATGCCCTGTCCACAATAACAATCCCAGTCCATTTTCATTCACAGCAATCTCAATTCCCTCCATTTCACTGTCCTAGAGTATCCTCATATCATGATGCTACTGCCGCGGCTTCCTGGTAATTCTTTCAATCTTTAGCTCCCCTAACTTAACAATTCTTTCTTCCTGCTGTTAGGTTTCATAGTGATAATTACAACTCATAGCAACCCTAAGAACAAGAGATCAGAACCCTACCCTATCTTGAGCCATCTTCATAAGTTCCGTCACACTCAAGTTCACTGTTGTGTTTACTGCGTCTGTCCATCTTAAGGGTCCTCTTCTCTTTCTGACCCTCCTGCTTTCTCAGTATGACGTCTTTTTCCCAAGGAATGGCCCCCTCCTGACAACATGATCAAAGTAAGCAGATGACACTTCACCATCTTTTCCTCTAAGGAAGACCTTGCTTGCACTTCCTCCAAGATACATTTGTTTGTTCTTTTGGCAGTCCATAGGATATCCAGTACTCTTCTCTTTGAAGAAAAATATCTCTAGTACTTCTTCTGAATTCATCTTCATTGCCTGGCATTTCCCTATTGATGTACTGCTTCAGTGATATATAAACAACTCTTCAACAAGTTTTGACTGAAAACACAGAGTACCGAGGAAGGGCTATCCGTGTTTCACTGAGTACACAAAGGCATGTGACTGTGTGGATCACAACAAATTGTAGCTTATCGCCAGAAAAAAGGAATACAGAGTACTTGCCTGTGTTCACTGTGAAACCTATTCTTGCACCAGGAAACAGTCCTCAGAACAGAGCAAGGAAATACTGCATGGTTCAAAATCAGAGGAGGAGTGCATCCTGTCTCCATACCTTTCCAATCTATATGCAGAACAGAGCATCTGGAAAGCTGGGCTCTATGAGTAAGAATGTGGCACCAGGACTGGAGGAAGGCTCATCAACAACCTGTGTTATGCAGATGATATAATTTTGCTTGCTGAACTGGGGAAGACCTGAAGCACTTGCTACAAAAGGTCAAGAACTGTAGTCTTTGATATAGAATGAAGCTTAACATCAAGAAGACAAGGATTCTCACCACTGGGTTAATTGGCAGCACTAGGAGAGATGGAGAAGAGATTGAGGTTGTTAACAATTTCAGCTTGCTGAGCACCACAATCAACACTCTTGGGCCCAGCAGTCAGGAAATCAAAGGACAAATTGCATTGGAGAAGTCTGTTGTCAGGGACCTCTCCAAAATGCTAAGGAGTAATGATGTCAGTCAAGGGAGTAAGGTGTGCCTGATCCATGGTATAATCTTCGTAATTACTTGCTATGCATCAGAGAGCTGGACAATGACTATGGATGAGAGAAGAATTAATGCCTTTGAGTTCTGGTGCTGGAGAATTGTACTGAACACCATGGACAACAAAGAGGTCTGTCTGTATTAGAGAGGGTGAAATCAAGTTTCTTCTTTCAAGAAAGGATTTTTTTTTCTATAATTATATTTTAAACTCCTTCTCACATACATTGGACACATGGCCAGGAGAGACCAGTCTTTGGAGAGGGACATTGCGGTTGGAAGGGTGGAGGGACAGTGCAGAAGTAGACCCAAGATGATATGGATTAACACAGTAACTAGAATAATGGGGGTAGGTGTGTTGAAGTCTGTGAGACTGGCTCAGAACAGGGCAAGACTCAAAGCTACTGTACATAGGGTCACTATGAGTCACAGGAGACTTGATGGCACATAACAACAACAATTCAAGTCTATTTCTATCCCCTAAGCATCTTCATTCCTATCTTAGCACTCTGACTCTTCATCTCCCCTCAACTTATGTTGAATGTCTTCTTCATTCGTTTCTAAACATACCTCCTTCAAGGAGCTCTGGTGGTCAGGTACTAAGCAGCTGCACTGCAATCCCAAAGGCCATGGTTCAAATCCATGAGCTGTGCTGTAGGAGAAGAATGATCAGTCTCCTCCCATGTGATTTAAGGTCTCTGAAAACTCGCTGTCGGGCAAGTTATGAGTTGGTTCTAACTTGATGGCACACAACAAAAGAGTTTCTTCAAGAAAACTTTCTATTTCCCCACCCTCTTGCTTCAACAATATCTTTTTACAAACCACCATATTTCGTGAGCACTTACTACCCTGAGTGTTTTGTTCCATCCTCAAAACAGACTTCCTGCCTCCTAGTTGATTCTGACTCATAATTCCTCCTTCACTGAGTTTCCAATAAGATGAGACTTCCCACCTTTTTCACAAGGAGCAGGTGATGGATTTGAACCACTAGAGATGCTGAGACGTTTGGTCAGCAACCCAAAACTCTACAGGTCAGGCCCCCAAAACTCTGTCCAAGGCACTTCACGAGCCTCATTTGATCCTCACAACAATCCTATGAGGCAGGTACTATTACAGTCACTACTTTAGAGATGAAGTCGCTAGCTAGAGTGCCAAGTGGTTAAGCAACTTATCCAATGACACAAAGCAGGTCAATGGTAAAAAGCGATCTCAGAACTAAGTGTTAGCTCTCAGCCCCTGGGCCGTCCTGCCTGAACACGGACTCTAAGACAATGGCTGGGTGAATCCTTTTTTACACCTCAAGGCCCAGCCCAATCACATCTTTTTTGTCTCAAAGAAGTTGGTTCCTATTCTCCTCCCCAGCTCTCACCCCTCTGCTACTTGCCATTGTTTTAAACAACAAATTCCTTCTTATAAACTGTCCTAGACAGTGGCTTGGCTGCATAATTGAACATTTGCTATTGTCACCATCCAGTAGAATATGATTATGTGTAATTGTGTATTGTTCACTGAGGGGAGCTCTAAAGCGCAGATCTCCATCTTCACATGCTGCTCAGAGATCAGTCTCATTTCTTCCCAGAATTACCTCAGGCATCTCCTAAAATAGAATGTAAATTTCTGACAAGTGAAGACTACATCTTAGGTCCTTTTTTCTGTAGCCCTCTCACCTCTGTAGACATGAGCCAGCTGCCATCAAATCAGTCCCAACTCGGGACAAACGGACATGTGTCAGGCAGAGCTGTACTGCACCACATTGGCCTGCTGTTTCCTTTTATGAGTGAGGTAAAAATCTATGTAACAAATATCTGCTGACTTATTAATATTTTTTAGTCAAAAGGTTATAATTCAGATTAATAACAAAACACAGTCAAGACAGCTCCCAAAATGTGCACACAGGCACCTCAACTACGTGGCCCTAAGTGTTCCCAAGTTGTCAGTTCTGCCAATATCGGTTCCCAATAGTTGTCTGCCAAAGTTATCAGTCTTGCCAATATGGGTTCCCTCCTTCTCCGAGTCCCATCTCACATCCACTTCTCCAGGTCAGCCATCACTGCTGCTCCATTCTAAGATATGCCCTACATTTCACGGTGTTGGAGGAGGTCTTTCTCTTCTCTGCCTAGGAGAAGAATTCTATCTTTTCTGTGGGGGAAGAATTCCTTCTGGTGGGAGAATTCCCTCTCTCATTAATTTTATAAGTGTGATTGTGTTACATTAACCGTGTTCATTGTGTTAGTCACCCATGATCTGTAGAAATTCTCAGAATCCTTAAGTATTCTAAAATCCAAACTAATTCTAAAATTCTAAACTCAACGTTCCCCAAGCATCATGTCTTCCTTTCCCCCTTCCTCCTACTCACCACTTATAACCACGGATAAACTTTAGTTCCCATATTTTAGGTAAGTGGGCTCATGCGATGTTGGGTGTTCTGTGACCGACTTAGGGAGTTCTGGTGGCACAGGTAGTAGGGAATCGTGCCACTGGCCCACCTCTCTGGTGGTTCAAATTCACCCGCAGCTCCAAGGAAGAAAGACAGGCAATTTCCTCCCGTGCGATTTATACCCTTGGAAACCTAGCAGAGGGTCAGTTAGGAGTCAGTTCCACCTTCACAACAATAAGAAAGGGAGAATATTTCATGTAGCATTTTCCAGGTACACTCATGTTATTGTATTTGTTGGAGATGGCTCACCAGATCTGTCTTCTGAGGACATGAACTCAAACTTCTCACTTTTCAGTTTCTCCCATGTGATTTTTGACTTGCTTGCAACATCACTGTATAAAGTAACAAAAAGCAAAACAAAAGAGCAGAAAACGAAACCCACTACCACTGAGTCAATTAGGACTGAGAGCAACACGGAAGCAGAACTCCCTACTAGACGAACGACCTGATAGGATTTCTGGGGTTCTAATCTTCACAGACAGGGAGCTCTGGTGTTCTAGTGGCAAGAGCTGTGCTGCAATCCCAAAGGCATGTGGTTCAAATCCACCAGCTGCTCTGCGGGAGAAGGAGGGGCAATCTCCTCCTGTACAATTATCTGCCTCTGAAACCCAAAGAAGTGTTAGCCATGGATCGGTTCCGACTCTACAATACACAACAAAAACAACAATCTTCACAGCAGCCGATTGTCCCATCTTTACCCCACGGAGCTGGTCGTAAGTTTCAGTCACCAATGTTTTGCTTGGCAGCTGGTCACTTACTCACTGTGCCACCAGCGCTCCTCTGTACCACCGACAGATACCTCAAAATAGCTTTCAAGTCCTAACCAGTCTTCAAAGCAGAGTCTTAACTGGGGGAAGCAGGTCCCTAGAAATGCACAGGACAAAGACTCAAAGAGGGAACAGTCTTCGATTACCATCTCGGAAGAGGCAGCACAATGGTTCCTCCACACTGGAGAAACTGTCGCAATCAGCAGAAGCCAAAAGCAAACTGGATTCAATGACATCAATATCAAGCTTTCTATGCTACATATTTGGCATCTGTTCAAAAGGAGACTGTGTGTCAGGAACTCTGAAAAGGTCTCCCGGGCATATAGGCAGCTCGCAGTCTGTCTCCTACACGTTGAGTATAGTCAGCGTAGGGAATATACATTTTTAAATGCATGAAACATGAGCCAGGCTTGACATCCATCTATCAGAGCTGCTTTAAGGATAATAAAATCAGTGCTGCCATTACAAGGCGAGAAACCTGATGACCCACTAGAGATTCCTTCCAATCTAAATGATTCTATAAATCCCCCTAAAATCATAAAAAAAGCAGATTAAGGATTCATGTAGGTGCTTGGTCTATAAATACAAATTAATTTCTGCTCCAGCTGCAATTTTTCTCCTCCTTGTTAGACGCACCTCTACTTCGGAGATATTTCTGGGTGAAACACCAGCGGAGGAGCTAAAGATAGAGAGGGCTCCCCTGAGTGCTTGTTGGCAACTGTTTTCTCCTAATTTCACAAATAAATCTGCATCTTGAAATGAACAGAATTGAATCTTGCTGCTGTCCAAAAGCATTTATCACTGAAAATCTGCTTTGTTTGGGGAGTAAGATATAATTGTGTACAGATTCAATAAGAACTTAAATGTTCCAATGAGAAATTCTTTATTGAAAATGTTTTGTTTGGACTCTAAATAATCTATTTATTTCCATTTTCAGATACAAGTCATAGAACTGTGATTTGGTTTTACAGGGGCAGGGGATGGGGGTAAAGGGGGAATCCTACTCTTAGAAAAAGCTTGCAAAGTTTCTGATACCAGAAACTCTTACTATTGGGCTTGTCATTTGGTTTTGCAGCAATTCATTCAAACTGACCCTCATACAAGAAAAATAAAGTAATTCTTTTTTAGCTTCCCTTATTGCTCAAAAATTCAATAACCATAAGTCAAAAGAAAATTATTAATGTTAACATTTTTAAAGATGAATTTGTCAACTACTGTATTTTTGCTCACATATATGCTCTGGTTTAATCAGAGACCAAAACAGATATAAATTATTGGATTGTGGATCATGTATCCAAGTGCATGGGAGTAACATGCTTATTCCCTAAGGAAATGTGCTTGATTATGACATCACAGCTGTTTCTGCTATAAAAAGAACTATGTCCTGCAGCAAACTATAATTTCTCAAATAAAGGGAATAAAAGATTAAAGACAAGAAAATCATGTTGGCAATGAAATCCAAGGTTAGCATCCAGATGCCAGGCATATTAAAATACTTTGTCTGACAAAGGATTTTAAAAATATGACTTCTACCACTTGAATGCTTAAATGCAAACTATTTCCGCATATACACAACCAAGAATGGAAGTTACGGTGGATTGTTACAATAGCCACCTATGATCCTGTAAAGTGTCCTACATTTGCTTTGGGCTTGACTGTGTGATTGGCTCTGGTCAATCTAACATTAACAAATAAGAGACAGTGACTCAAAAAAGAGCTTGGACTAGGGAGTTCTCCTTTTCTGGCTGCTCTGGGGAAACCAGAGAGAGTGGATGAATATGTGTAGGTCAGTCCTCTATCACCCAGTCAACCGCCAACCCCAGTCAACAACCAGTAGCACCCACATAAGTGATGTGATCTAGATGAACCATCTCTGAGCTGACCACCAGCTGTTTGCAGAGATAATACAGAGACCTAGTTAGCCAAGCCAGCTAAGCCTGGTCCAGATTGCTGATTTAACAGAATCATGCCGTTATAGAAAAATGATCATGGTTTTAAGCCATTAAATTTAAGTGGTCTCTTATAAAGCAATAGTTAGCCAATAGAAGAGACCGTAATAGAAACTCTTTCTGAACATAACTGGTTAAATCAGTCACCACAGAGGAGAAGTGGGAAAAGGTACCACACAATTCTTTCTGAAAATGAGGTCCCTGATGAAATGCTGAGTTGCATAAGCTACTGTTTTGGAGAGCCTTCAAGATCCGAATCAAAAGCAGCTAATAGCTGGTGTTGGTGTTGATGGTGTTAGATGCCAGTGAGCTGACTGTGATTCACAGTTACCCTACGATTAACAGATTTGAATCTTGCCGCATCCTGTGTCATTATCACAATCTCCGCCATTCTTGAGCCCAGATGTTCCAGTCACTCCATCTCATTAAGGGTCTTCCCACTGAACTTTCCCACTAGAATGTCTTTTTTCAAGAACTGGTTCTTCCTAAGTGTATGAGGTGAAGTTTCACCATCCTTGCCACTAAGGCACACCTGGTACCCTGGTTGCTCCTTCTCCAAGACAGATTTGCTCCCCCCCCCCCATGTATGGTATATTCAATATTCTTCCCCAATACCACAAAGACATTAACTCTTTGGGAATCCTTATTCAGCGTTCAATTTTCAGATGCAAATAAAGCAATTGAAAATATCCTGGCTTGGATCAGGCACCCTTCCGCCTTTAAACTGATACCCATGCTCTTTAAGCACTTTAAAGAGTGACAGCTCTGGTGACATAGTCGGTAAGGAGCTGTCATTAAGGCAAAGGCAGCACCTCTCTAATGGTTCAAATTCACCAGTGGCTTCACAGGAGAATGATGGGCCATCTCGCATGCAATTTATAGCCTCTTGAAAAATTCCCTGGACGGCCGGTTATAAATCAGTCCCACCAGGACAGCAATGAGTCAGATAACAACAGCTCGCATTTATCAACTGTTTATATGTCAAGGAGCTCTGGTGATGTAGTTGCATTGCGATTTGAAAGGTCAGCCGTTCAGACCCACTGGCTGCTCTGCGGGAGGAAAAATGGACAGATGAAAAGACGTACAGCCTCACGAACTCCTTTAGAGGGTCCCCACGCATGTGGATGGACTTCCTAGGTGTCAGGCACTGAGCTGCAGGCTTCACAAAGGTGATCTGGTTTCAAACTCATGTAAAAGTACGACTATTATCTGTATTTTACAAATAAAGAACTGAGGCATAGGGAGGTCGTGTAACATTCTCACGGTCACATGGCTTGAACCCTGTAGCAGGCCAAAATCCTCTATATGATCTTCAGGTTTGATCACAGGCAATGACTGAACTTTTTGTCCTCATGGCGGGAAGCTGCTCTGCCCACACCAGCCTGGTGGTGCTCAGCCAACACGGTGCCGTATTCCTCATGGAGCCACTGTCACGCACTCAGGCCTCCCGCCGCTGGGCCAGCCATGCCTGTGCATAAATTTGCATTCCTGGCCCTGGCGCCTGCATTTGGGGCTCCCCTTATGAGAGCCTTGATGACAACGCATTGAGGGAAGGTCTGTACCATCCATCACCTCCTTCTTAGTGGCCTGGGTTGAGTTCTCCACCTAATATCTTCCTATTCCTAGCCCTTCCTCCTTCTACCTATGTCTGGCTCTTGGGCCCATAAAGAGGCTGAATCTTTTGGTTGGGACTCCAGCAATGAGGCAAATGCCACTGTCTGAGCTGATCCACCTGCAACTCATATGGTGCCATTTCACAAAGAAAAACGGAAACCGTAAGAAGCAGCCACCACTCGTACCACGTGCTTATGCTGTTGCAGTAAACGAGTAAGGGCTTGACTGCCGCTTTCAGTGTGGCTCCCTGTCCTAGCGCTCCCTGTCTGAAGGGATCACCTCCCACCCAACGGCACAACAAGCATCTGGATCTGATTTGCTCAAGAGTCTTAGTTTTTCCTTACTATGATTTTCTATCCAATAACCCCCCATAAAAGGTTTTCTTAGTACCCTGGGCTGGAGAATTGGAAGGGTCTCCCTCCCTCAAATCTTAAATAGCCGGGTGAAACAGATGAAGAAAATGTGCAACGATGAATAAAAATTTAAAATAATAATAAAATAAAGACTATGCTCGCGGTTGCTGGGAAGCTGAACACTGCGACAATGATGTGTCAAATGCAATAATGGTTACCCATGGTGGACAGTGTTTGGTGGAGCTCCCCAATTAAAGCAAGCTTGGAAGTAGGAGTGGCATCCATTTCTGAAACAGCTTGCCTCTGGAAACCCTATGAACCTGGAGAAAAGATGAAAGTTATACAAGTGTCCAGGTCTTTGGTTCGTAGGGTTGCTCTGAGTCGCTTATGAGTCAATGGCACTTAACAACAACATGGAGCGCCTACATCAGGTCTTTTCAATCACTTGTTCAGCATCTGGGAACTTGACAATAAATAAGGATGGCAGAAAAAGAATCGATGCCTTTGAGTTGTGGTGTTGGAGTCCTGAATATCCCATGGACTGCCAAAACCGCAAACATATGAGTCTTGGCAAAGGTACCTCCAGAGTGCTCATGAGAGGCAAGGACAATAAAGCTTCGCCTCACATATTTTGGGCATTAGTGCAGACAATAATCTTTAGGGGGGGCTATTCTGAAGAGCAATGGTGTCTCTCTAGAGACTAAGGTGAGTCTGATACAGGCCATAGTCTTTGCTATCACTTGTTATGCATCAGAGAGTTGGACAATGACTAAGGAGGATAGAAGGAGAATTGATGCCTTTGCGCTATGGTGCTGGAAAAGAGTATTGAGGGTACCATGGACTGCTAGGAAAACAGATTCATCCTGGAAAGGGTCAAACCAGGCTGCTCCTTGGAGGCAAGGATTCTGAGGCTCCGTCTAACACACTTCGGACATGTTGTAAGGAGGGAACGGTCCTTGGAGAGGGACATCATGCTTGGTAGGGTGGAGGGACAGCGCAGGAGGGGAAGATCCTCTATGAGGTGGATTGACTGAGTGACTGGGATAATTGGGATGGGTGTGTCAGAGACAGTGCGATTGGCACAGGACAGAGCAGAGTTTAGGGCTGTTGTACATAGGGTCGCTATGAGTTGCAAACAACTCGACGGCACATAACAACAACAACATTCCTTGGAAAAGAATATTATACTTGAAAAGACAGAAGGTCAGAGAAAGAGAGGAAGACCCTCAACAAGATGGATTGACACAGTGACTGTAGCAATGGGCTTGAATGTGTCAGAGATGATGAGGGTGGTTCAGGTTCGCACACAGTATTGATCTGTTGTTTACAGGGTTACGCTGTTGTTGTTGTTGTTAAGTGCATCAAATCGCTTGCAACTCATTGCAGCCCTATATGTACAACAGCTCTGAACCCTGCTCTATCTTTAGCCAACCTATGAGTCACTCTCAACTCAAAAACACCTATCAACAAAAAGCCTCAACCTTTTCTCTTAGAATTGAGATGAAAATGTGATAAATAGAAGGAAGTTCATCAATGTGGCCCCTTTTGAAAAATCACTTGCTGCAAAATGACCACCTCATGAAGACCCTCCTTGACCACAGCAAAGGCCGCAAAGGCCGCCATCCCCATCTCCACGTTGGCTGAAATGGCAAGTGTTTAAGGCACTTGCGGTTTAAGGTGCAAACTGATTTTTAGTCCCTATCTGCTTAATCGAGCCTACCACAACCCATCTCTTTTTAAGGAACTTTTAATGCTTGCAGGACTCCTGTGCTATGTGAAGTTATTCCTGGCACATCTATAGAGAACTACTGAGAGAGAATACGAGAAAGCACGCAATAACTGGGCACATTAAATGTCTCTGGGAAGCGGCACAGGTTGAAAATCTTATTCATTTTAAATGAAGCTGAACCCAATTTTCAAGAAAGATCCAAAACATATGCATATTAAGAGTCTGTTCCCTCAAAGGAGACCACAAGGTCCTAGACAGCCCTGGGCAAGGCCCCGTCTCTCAGGGCTGCCAGTAACGGCAGTAACATTTCTGAGGGGCTGTAAATGCCTCTGAATTTAGCTTCTCTATCTATTAAACAGGATTGTTGTGAGGGTTAAGAGATATAAAGTACAGGCCCACCTCATCCTGCTGCACTTGACTGTACCTTGCAGATAACACATTTTAAACAAATTGAAGGTTTGTGGCAACATACCTTGAGCAAGTCAATCCAAAATGTGCTCACTTTACATCTGTATCACATTTTGTTCATTCTCACAACAGACCAAACTTTGCCATAATGTGACTGCACATTTAGTAGACTTTAAATAGTCTATCAACACACTTAATAGTGCTGGATAAACGTTTATATGCCCTGGTAAGCCAAAAACCTCAGTCTTTTGAGATACGCGCTTTCTTGTGCTGGGCTAGAAGCAGAACATAATATTTCTGAGGTGTATCTATAGTTCCCAGACTTCTTGAAACCATATCGTTATTACTGTCAGGTGCTGTTAAGTGGTTCCACCTGGTAATGACCCTGCACGGTCCTATGCCAGCCTCACCATCCCTGCTGTGCCCATTGCTTCAGTCTGTGTCAGTCCATCTCACCGACGGTCTCACACTCCTGTGCTGACCCTCTTTATAACTCCCTCAAATTCTAGGAGGAACCAACAGAGTCTTGTCAACTTTTTACCTTTGCTACTCTAACATGAAAATTTTTTTTAAAAAAGAACAATAGATAGTAATTATGTTGAGTTTACTATGTGGCAGGCCTAATTCCTAAATGTTTGACTTGCAAAAATATAACCTCCCCATCAACTTTATGAGACAGGTATGATTTTTTTTTCTTTTACAAATGAGAAAACTGAGCTACCATGAAGAGATTACATAGTCTGTGTGGGGATTACAGAGCTAGTGGCCAGGCCAGGTTTGAAACACCTCAATTTGGCTTCAGGGTTCATGTTCTCAACAACAAAAAAACAAAACAAACAAAAGACCCATCAAGACCTCTTGCCATCATCTCATAAAAGAAAAAGTAATACACAGAAATAAGATAATGTCATTTCAAAAAAGAGATTCCTTTTTACATATCCAAGGTTTCTCTCTGGAGACTAAAGTCTGCCTGATACAGGCCATGGTTTTTGCAATCACTTCTTATGCATCAGAGAGTTGGACAATGACTAAGGAGGATAGAAGGAGAATTGACGCCTTTGAGCTGTGGTGCTGGAGAAGAGTATTGAATGGACTGTCAAGGAAACAAACAGATTCATCGTAGAGAGGATTAAACCAGGCTACTCCTTGGAGGAAAGGATTCTGGGCCTTTGTCTGACATACTTCGGACATGTTGTAAGGAGTGACAGGTCCTTGGAGAGGGACATCATGCTTGGTAGGGTAGAGGGACAGCACAGGAGGGGAAGACCCTCTATGAGGTGGATTGATTCAGTGACTGGGGTAAATGGGATGGGTGTGTCAGAGGCAGTGCAATTGGCACAGGATACAGCAGGGTTTAGGGCTGTTGTACATAGGGTCGCTATGAGTCGCAAACGACTCGACAGCACATAACAACAACAACATATCCAAGAGTAAGAAAAATGGGCTGAAAGCTAAAACCAGCCTCATGCTATATGGCATTTATGTTTTTTCCTCCAGCTCAATAGTACATTTAAGAACATGCATATTCTCCCAGTGCTTGGATCCCCCTCTGGGAGCCTTAATATTGCTGTAGTTTTCTAAGACCAACAGCAAGGTGACCCTCTTAGAGGGACTATATTTTTATGCAAATAACATACACTATTATATGAGTTTTGAAATCATTTACACCCTCATTAGTTTCCTAGGTGTGCTGTGTATGTTATAAGTACAGATGCATTATTTACTCAGTGAGTTTTTCGAGAAAACACGCTAACCTATCTTAGACAATTCAAGTAGATGTTGTTATAAAGCACCCAGCCAGCAGACCACTTGAACATGGCACGTCACTGCTTATTACTGCCATTAACATTCTGCTTTCTGTACAGCCCACCCTCCACTACTCCTCTACTCCTTTTACCAGTAAAAGACGACATGCAGGACCACAGACATCTCCCAGTAAGTCCCAGGAAGATTTAACAGCAGAGAAGGCAACCACAAGGGGCATTCTGGGGAAAAAATCTTCCCCAACAATTTCCAACAATTTTGATACGCTTTGATTAGAACATGGGGCAGAAGGTAATTTCCACTCTTACACATTCTTTCCCCCGATTTTAGAACAGAATGAAAACCCAGACAGGTTTCCATGCAACAGTCTCGGTTTATGCTGTGGCTTTTGGTTCAGAAAAGAACTTCCAGTAAGGGCACAACTTCAACACTATCAGCTCTGCTTTGAGGTGGATGATCTGCTAACAGAACTGGCAAGAAAGTAAGTTTAGTGCAGGCTTCATACAACAAGAGACTGGGACTCACCAGTAGAATGTTTCCTTCCAAAACTCAGTGTGGTTTTTCGGTAATTGAACAACTGCAGATTTTGTTTGCTTTCTTTGGCTTGGAGTTGGGGGGAAGCAGTTGTGGAAATGAAATGCATCCTGGCTTTATGAGGTGGGGGGAGCTGTCTTGAATTGCAGTTAGTGCCTCTGTTTTAGATGCCAGTGACTGGGGTTTATAAGAGAGGCTATCAAACTTTTTCTGCAAAGGACAAAAATTACTGTCTAATAATTTCTTCAGTCTTGTAGACCATTAGGTCTCTGTCACAACTGCTCAACCCAGCCAGGGCTGCACAAAAGCAGCCACAGACCACACACGAATGAATATGACTGAGAATGAATGGTTTTGTATCAGTCATATTTCATCTACAGACACTGACATCTGAATTACATATGCCTTTCACAGGGTTTAAAGTATTACTGTTCTGTTGACTTTTTCAGCAATTCAAAAATGCAAACATCTAGTAGAACAATTTCGAATTGGGCTATCTTAATTATCCAGTGCTGCTGTAGCATAAATAAAAGGAGTGGGTGGCCTTAACAAACAGCTTAATTTTCTCCCTGCTTAGGAGATTATAAATCTGAATGCAGGGTGCTGGCTTGAGCAGAAGGCTTTCTCTGTATCGGCTCGGGAGAAAGGTTTGTGTCTCTTTCCAGCTTTTGCCTCTTGAATTTTTTTAGAAATCTCCTTCAGTGAGGCATCTATCTTTCCCCCATCTCTGCTTGCCTGGTGATTGGCTTGTTCAATCTCTCTTTCTACATCTCAAAAAGAGATCGCGGTATCGGATACACCCTGTAGCAGGGAATTCAGGTGGCCCTCTGCATAAGGAGGATGCTCTGGTGGCTTAGTGGGAAGGAACTGTTACTGTCAGTTCTAATCCACCAGCTGCTCTGAGGGAGAAACACGGGCAGTCTTCTCTTGTGCAATTTCCTGCTCTGAAAATCCACTGGACGGTCAACGGTGAGTCCATTACAACTCGACAGTACATCACAGAAGTGACAAGCAAGTGAGACAACAATACACAGTTCGAATCCAGCAGCTGCTCCAAAGGAGAAAAATGGACAGTCTCCTCTCGTGTGATTTACTGTCTCTAAAAACCCCCTGGAAGGTCAGCTATGAGTCCGTTTCAACTTAACAGCAAAGTGAGAAAGAGCGACGCTAACACTGTCCCACCAGCAAAACAAAGAAATCAAGCCCCAAATTGGATTACCACCACAAGCACAGGGCCTAGGATTTTACAACACATATTTTACAAGACAATAGTGGATTGCATATTGTACAGTACAATACATATCTGGGGCTCAAAAGCAGCATAGCTAAAGACTCTGCACAATGGGCATCATTGGTGGCACGGAATTATACCTGTAATAAATTGCTGAATCTGCGACATATTGCGCTATACACACACACACACACACACATATATATACACATACATATATATACACACATACATATATATATATACACACATACGTATATATATATCTTTTGCATTATATGTCTCTTTAATAAAATCATTTTTTAAAATGTTAAAAATGTAAATATCATCATAGCTCACAGAACACAAAATCAGATGGCAGTCCAGATCTGACCCACCACGGACCAAACCTCACGCTCTCCCATTGTCATCAAGCCAGTTCTGACTCACAGCTGAACCCTCCTCAAGGCTGTAAATCACAAGAGAGGAGATTCTTTCTCCTGAGGGCAACTGGTGGATTTGAACCGCCGGAAGACATGGTCGTTGGGTTGGCAGTGTGATGCCCTGTGCGCTATGTCCCCAGAGCTCCCTCACAGTTCACTAGAGCCTGGCTTACAATAAACCCAGCTCTCACATGTTTCACTATAAACTCTTTGGTTAGTTTTGGAAGCTTTAGGCCCTTCCTCTGTAAAATGGGAACCATAATAGCATACACCTTGTCTGCATTTGCTGCGACACACTGAAAACAAGAAGCTTAGCCAGGGTTGAGCTCATATTAAGCTTTCATTAAACTGCTCTTTCCCTCCACTCTTCCCAACTCCCTGCAGCTCCTGCCAAATCCATCCAGGCTACCATCAAACAGGATCAAGGGTTTTCAGGCCTCTCTCAACAAGGAAGCATTCTAGGTTTTTCATATAACATCGACAGACTTTAGGACGTCTCAGACACTGGATGTGCTCATTTGTCAGTTTTCTCCCCAACACTCTCAGGCCCTGGATTTCAAGAGCCAAGGAGCAGAGCGTGAGGTTATAATGCTCCAAACGACAAATGCTGTAATGATATTTTTGCACACCTGCCAGCTTTTCAAGCACTATGTGAAGTGTTTTTCCTTACTCTTCACGGCTACCGAAGGATGCTGGTAAGATGATGAGATGCGGATTTGAGAGCCAGAAAAGGAAAAGAAGATGGTTAAGTAACTACACAAGGCCAACTGCCTAGTAACCAGGAGATGTGGAGTGTGTGGTTCATGGCAGCACCAAGGGTCATCCCTGGAGCAGTAAGTTCTACCACTTAAAGGTAGAAAGGAGTGGCTGTCGTCTCATGCCAACCCCCTCTCCGTCTCCACTATCAACACCACCAGCAATGTATCTCAAACTAAAGGGTGTCCTGAAGCTGTGTTGTTGTTGCTGTTGTTGATGATGTTAGGTTCTGTGGAATACTCAGTGCCACAACTCCAACACCACAACTTAAGGACATCAATTCTTATTCAGTGTTCCTTATTCACTGCCTAACTTTCAAAAACATAGGAAGCAACGGAAAACTACCATGGCTTGGATCAGATGCACCTTAATCTTGAACCTGGTATAAGTGTTCTGTGGCGCTTTGGAGAGGTCCCTAACAGAAGACTGGAGGTTTTAAAAAAATTCAGATCCTGAGAGTTTTCATATCAAACAAGCTCCTAGGTGATACTAGGTCATGCTTGGGTTAGCGAGGTTCTGGATTCAGTGGAAAACAGGAAGTTTCTCCATGAATGGCCCAGGTAATCTGCACATGATAAATCAATGACTATGTTGTTTCCAGACTCCTGCACTGACGGTGACACGGCCTTCAGAGTCAGGTGTCTGAGGTTCCTCTCAGCACCGTGCCAGTCCCGGGGCCTGGAGCAAGCTCCCGAACATCTCTGTGCCTCTTATCTCCTTGTCTATGGAGGACAGTGGCAACAGGTCTTATCTTAGGGACAAGATAATGCTGAAATGCCATGCTATAGATATAAGACTTTGAAGCAGTGTGTGGCACAGAGGAGGCCTTGATAAAGGTGAGGTAATTAGGAAATAAGGAAAAGGAAGATGTTCACCAAAGTATTATTCGCAAATGTGCTATCTGAGGCTGGTTCCCCTGAACAACTAAGAACCGGTGCAGATCCATTCAGACTCTGACATCAAACCATTTTCCAGTTAAGTAAATCAGACTTCCATCCAGTCGGTCATAAAATTAAATTAGAGAGAAGGTTCACCTTGAAAGGGCAGGACCCAGATGCCAAGAGAGAAGCCAAGATTTCCAGTTGGATTCGTGGTCCGTTTATTCGAGGGGTATATTTAATTCCCTGGGCCTTTAGACACACGCAAAAGTAATGACAGAGAATACAGGTGACAACTTTCTGGTGCAACATGAACTTGTACTTCACCTAGGTCGTTTCCTCACTTAGATCATTTGAGTGTGTCACTTTGCATTACACAGTGAGCTTTCATGCATAAAACTCTCACATTAACTCTGCTTGTCACTGAGCGCCTCTATTTTATCATCTGTAGAATGAATGTTCTGGGTGGAAAAATCCAGTGTTCATGTTCTAGAAAGACAAATGTGTTTCCTTTCCCCCAAAACGGCAAACCTCTCCAGAGTCCCCCTGTGAAGCTCATGTCATGACAGCCCAGAGTCTCTCAGTGTATCCTCACCACTGTCCCTGACGTCTGTGCGTAGTGGAGCCGAGAGCCTTGAACACAGTTGTTGTTGTTGTTGTTAGGCGTCCTCGAGTTGTGTACGACTCATAGCAACCCTATGAGCAACAGACCTGAACCCTGCCCTATCCGACACCATCCTCATCATCTCTGACACACTTGACCGAGTTCATTGCCTCGGCCACTGTATCAATCCCTCTCACTGAGGGTCTTCTCTCTTTTGCTCGCTTCTACCTCTCCAAGCATCATGTCTGTCTGTTAGGACTAGTCTCTCCTAACAACATGCCCAAAGTCTGTGAGATGAAGTTTCACCATCCTTGCCTGTAAGGAGGACTCTGGTTGCACTTTTTCCAAGGCATATGTTTGTTCTTTTGGCAGTCCAAGAGATGTTCAGGACCCTTCTCCAACACCACAGTTTGATGGCATCAGTTCTTCTTCTGTCATCCTTATTCCTTGTCCAGCTCTCAAATGCACTGCAGGTGAATGGGAAAACCATGACTAGAATCAGGTGCACCTTAGTTTCTAAACTGGCATCATTGCTCATCAGGACTTTGCAGAGGTTCCCTGACCGCAGACTTTTCCAATGCTATATCTCCTGCTCTCCGGACTGCTGGTACCAAGAGTGTTCATTGTGGATCCAAGTAAGATGAAATCGTTGGTAATCTTAATCTTTTATCCATCTATCATGATGTTACCTATTGGCCCAGTGGTGAAGATTTCTGTTTTCTTGATGTTGAGATGTAATCCATTTTGAAAGCTGTAGTCCTTGATCTTCTGCAACAAGCCCTCAAGTTCTCTTCACTTTCAGCAAACATGGTTCTGTCATGTGCATAACAAAGGTTGTTGATGAGTCTTCATCTTGATGTCACATTATTTTTCATAAAATCCAGCTTCTCAAATGACATGCTCAGCATACAGGTTGAATAGATATGGAAAAAGGACACAGTCTTGGCACACACCTTTCTTGATTTTAAACCAATGTTCCCTTCATCTATTCAGATAACACCTTAACACCTTCTTGATCGAGGTATAGATTTCATACAAGAATAATTAAATGCTCAATCTTGCCTTTTTTTCTCAATGTTAGCCATAGTTTGTTATCATCCACAGAGTAAATAAACCAATAGACATTCTTCTGATAGTCTCTGCTTTCTGTCAGGATCCATCTGACATCAGCAATGACACCCCTGGTGCCATACGATTAGACTGTGATTGGGGTACCATCTTTTAAATGAATGATATCGGGTCCCTGAACTGAACTGAAATAACATTACAAGAATGGGACATGGCCAAATGGGGAACCTAGCCTGGAATGCAGTCATTTACAACGCAGGAGGGTCAGTAAGGGAAAGGGGTCTACTTTTCACAATCAGGAACCTTGATCTTGTGTGGCAGACATTTGTAAGGTCCTGAATATCAGCCCACCTCCAAATGTCAGCTCCAGCTGGAGCACCGAGATGCTGTGATGGCCATCAGTTACTGGACATTCCCACCTCAAATGCACGTGTCCGCTCAGGTGAGGGTGGAGACAAGGATAGCCCCTCAGTCTCCATCCATGGGAACAATGTTAGGAAAGAGAATGCCCTTAGGGCAAGTCTCACACGATGAAGAATGGGCGACAACGGCCAATGTCCTGCCTCCCTTCCTTAGGTGGGTCAGTTCTTCAGCGGGTCTTCTGTGGTTTCCACAGGAGCCCCAGTGGTACTACGATGCACTGTCCACAGCTCTCTATTTCCTCTCCACAGGCTTTTTTTCCTTCCCTGACTCACCTGCTTCCTGGGACCACTTCCTATCTCCCAAACTACCAAAACACAAGCCCTCGTTTCAACCTCCAATTTGGGAGAACCCAAACTGAGACCCTGACCATTCCAGCATCTTGTCTGGTACCCCTGCCATTCCACACTGCACTGTGGCTGCTGACCTAGAGTCTTTCAAGGGTGGGACCAGGTCTAACTCAAATCGCCCTGGAATCCCTGGTCAGCAGGACACCCCTGGCGGTGGCACTTAGTAACTGGTGAGCAAATGTCAATGCAGTGTATGTCAGCCACCACATGCATCACAGCAACAACCCGGGCTCTGTTTATAGCTCAGAAAAGACCCCCCCCCCTTTTTTTAGGGTTTTTAAAAATTCATTTTAATGACAGTTTACAGAGACTTTGGATTTCCATTCATTCATTGTTGCACTTTTCTCCCTGCCCAACCTCTCCCCCAGTTCACTCTTCTCTTTGAAAAGTAAAAGAAAAATTCTTTCATTGTTATACAGTCCCACCCTCCCAAGTCCACTCCATTCTGCAGCCTTCATTTTGAAAAGTAAAAGAAAAATTATTTCATTATTATACAATCCCTCCCCCCCAAGTCCACTCCACTCTGCAGCCTTCATTTTGAAAAGTAAAAGAAAAATTATTTCATTATTATACAATCCCTCCCCCCCCCAAGTCCACTCCACTATGCAGCCTTCATTCTGGACTCCTGTCATGACAATAACACCTACTCATATATTCCTTTTAAACAGTTCTTTCCCTCATCTGTTTCAATGCAATATACATAATTTATCGCATCTTTCCCAGTCCTTTAAAATCTTAGAAACATTTGCAAAATAAAATTAAGGCAGAATCATTATCAGCATTATAAGAAAATATATTTTAAATAGGCCTAACTTCCATAAACCCATCCATCACTGTTCCAAAAAAACACACACCAGGCATATCTGTCGCCTTCCTTGACTCCCCTGAGGACCCAGCATCCTTCCTGTCCAAACACCCACCATTGTCCTACACTTCCAGCTTTCTCCTCTCCTCCCTCTCCCCACTTCTCCTCCTCTTTTGCTTCCTGGTGTCTGCACTCCTGTGAAAAGGAACCACATCCAAGACAGTAAAGAAAGCAAAGCTGACTGTGGGGCTGCCATACCTTTCAATCGTGTTCTCCGCAGGCCTTGACACTTTAAATGTGGACCTGACAGTCATGTTCCTGGGAGGCCCAAGCATCGTCTTAAAGTTTTCTAATTACTGTCAATTGTTCAGATTCCATAGATTGAGCACAAAAGTGCAAATCTCTAGCTAGTCTTGAAAAGTTGAAGATCTAATGGAATGAGTCTACAGTTAGCTGGGCTGGCATTAACTACATTCTAGAGAGATAGGGCATGAAGCCCCCTGTGCCACAGTCCCTGCCACTCCCTTCTGCCACAGACTCATGCCTCTTGTGGTTATAACCATAAGACACAAAATCTACTTTGCTCTTTCTGGCACAGTCCAGAAAGACCAGTGAGTGTATCTGAGCTTACCTCCATTGCTTTAAACACACTTAGAATAAAAACTTTCCCTACAGAAATTAGGTGCTTTCACTGTACCTTTTCATTTTGGTACCTAGAAAAAGATTCCCCCTCTCCAGGCCTTGTATGATGGCTTCTCTCTCGAGCCTTCTGGGCTTCCGCGATTCCAAACACCTCCCGCTGCTGCCAGCTGCCTTCATGCCCATCGTCTGCACCGTCCCATAACTTTGATGATTATGATATTAATGCAGGATACCCAGGTGACCAAGTGATGGATACCAGAGACTTGTACTACATGTGCCTGCTTGGTTCGACAGATACTCTTTTTTTGTGTGTTTTTTAAAAGATATTATTTTGTGTGTGTGTGTGTGTGTGTGTGTATGTGTGTGTGTGTACCGTCAAATCGGATCTGACAGGTACAGGAGGAGACTGTCCCTCCTTTCCCAGCAGAGCATCTGATGGATTTGAACTGTGTGCCTCTGGGATTGCAGTGCAGCTTCTTGCCACTAGGCCACCAGAGCTCCCCTCAGATGCTCTTTTTTAAGGAGAAATTAGTATGGAAGGATTTAGAAGGAATGAAGAATGGAGCGAGAGCAGAAAGGCATGCTCTCTGCAGTGACAACCTCCGCTACGTTTCCACACCCTTGCTTCACTGAGGAAATTGAACGGTGGGTAAAAGGAAATACATTCTTCTCCTACACAGCTTAGGGTCCAATTCTGCAAGAATATGGACTTCTTCATCTTTCCACTGAAGCCATAAAGTCAGGCTCAAGAACCATTTTCATGTTAACCCCCAGCAGGAAAGAATTCTAAGCATGCCCCCATGAATCAGCCTGCCTCGGCACACGGTAAGGACACCGACAGCTTGCATCAAGTTTATAGATCAATAAACCCACAGTAAATTCTATACTCTTGCAAAGTTAAAAGTTAGTAACAACCACAACAAAAACAAACAAACACACACACACAAAAAGCAAAGCAAAGGCTTCCAGAATTTTCACAACCTCTCAGAGTTCAAAGACAGAAAAACTGGATAAATTATGTGTACTGCATTGAAACACATGAGGGAGAGAACAGTTTAAAAGTGATATATGATTGGGTATTGTATTATGGTTATCACAAAAGTCCAGAGTAAAGGTTGCATAGTGGAGTGCACTGGGGGGGGGAGTTGTGGGGAGCGGGGGGGATTGTATACCAAGGAAGGAATTTTTCTCTTACTTTTTAAGAAGAGGAGTGAACTGGAGGGTGGAGTGGGCAGTGAGAAAAGTGCAACAATGAATGAATGGAAATCCAAAATCTCTGTAAATGTGCATTAAAATTAATAAAATTATTTTTCAAAAAAAAGAGAACGCAAATGACTGTGAGGCACAGCATTTACTGAATAACAATCATTTCCCAACATTGAATCAGTCCTAGCAAACAAATGGTCAGCTCACGCTGACGGTGGGCAAGGAAGCAGGGATGTAGTGGTCAACAAGCCAGGCTCACTGGGTACAACTTCGGTGAAGCTGGTCTCTTGGGAAAGAGATATCAAGTATATGTCATTTAAATAATTACAGGAGTGATGAATGGGAAGATGGAGAAGTCAAGGTATGAGAATATTTACTAGGAGCCTTAACGTTGCTAAAGGTGTACAAGGGCTTCCCTGAAGAGGAGCCAGGCAAGCTAACACTTAACAGGTAGGTAGGTGTTTCCCGGACAGAGATGCTGCGCAGCCTTACTGAGCGCTTACCCTGCACTCCTTACTGTGGCTCAAGCATTGGACTTTTCCTCAAAGACCCCAGAGTCTAGTGAGCAGAGTTACACGTGCTGCTTGAAACTAATAGGTACCAGGTACCAGGTGTTAAGCAATCATTGAAATAGTGTTCTGATTCTCAGTAGAATCCAACCAAAAATATTATTAATTATGAAATGTTCTATTGTGAGTTCAGAGAACTTCTCGGATAATTTAAGAAAACAGATGAAAATGGAAAGCTGTCAAATCCCAAGGAGCACCTGGGACTTTACCCAAGATAACAAAGGTGGCGGGCTGGGGAAATGTAAACTGCAAAGGAAACTCACAGAAGGAACACATCAGCCCAATGTCCCAAAGAAAGGCTAAAGGAGGGACTGGAGAAGTGGGGGAAGCAGGGTATCAAATTCCAGAGACCTGTGGAAAATTATTTGGTGGTTGAGAATATTAATAACATCACCATAAAATTATTCTTAAACATCCTACCTGTGATGATAGATAAACACCTCTAAGCATTCATGAACTAAGCACTCTGCTAAACTTTACGTGTTCTTACTTCACTCAACTCTATGAACAGATACTATTACTGTTCTCATTTTGTTGTTGTTGTTGTTGTTGTGTGCCATCAGGTTGCTTGTGACCCATAGCAACCCCATGTACAGCAGCCCTGAACTTTGCTCTGTCTTGAGCCAGTTTCATTGTTTACAATACACCTATCCCGTTACTCCAGTCACCTAATCAATCCATCTCATTCAGGGTCTTCTTCTTTTGTGCTGTTCCTCCACTCTTCCAAGCATGACGTCCCTCTCCAAAGACTGGTCCTTTCTAGAAACATGCCCAAAGCATGTATGATGTAGCTTCAAAATCCTAACCTCCAAGGAGCAGTCTGGTTTCACCCTCTCCAAGATAGATCTGTTTGTTCTCTTAGGAATCCATGTTCTATTTAATACTCTTCTCCAGCAGCACAACTCAAAGGCATAGATTCTTCTATCATCCATAGTCATAGTCATTGTCCAGCTCTCTAATGCATAGCAAGTAATTGCGAAGACTATGGCCTGGATCAGGCACACCTTAGTATCTAGACTTCATTAGCCATCATTGCTTTTCAGTACTCTAAAGAGGTCCCTGACAGCAGATTTTCCCAATACAATTCATCTTTTGATTTCCTGGCTGCTGCTTCCAAAAGTGTTGATTTTGGAGCCAAGCAAGCTGAAGCTATTAACAATCTCAATCCCTTCTCCATCTATCATGATGCTGTCAATTGGCCCAGTGGTAAGAATTTTTGTTTTCTTGATGCTGAGCTTCATTCCATATTGAAGGCTGCAGTCCTTGACCTTCGTCAGTAAATACCTCAGATACTCTTCAGTTTTGACAAGCAAAGTTGTGTCCTCTGCATAGCACAGTTTGTTGATGAGTCTTCCTCCAACCCTGATGCCCCAGTCTTCCTCAAAGGGTCCAGCCTCCTGGATGATCTGACAGGATGATCAGAGATAGGATGCATCCCTGGTATACAACTATCCTGATTTTGAACTATGCAATGTTTCCTTGCTCTATTCTGACCCACTGCCTCCTGGTCCAAGTATGGGTTTCACATAAGCACAATCAAGTGTTCTGGGATTCCGATTCCTCTCAAAGTTAGCCACAGTTTGTTGTGACCCACACAGTCAAATGTCTTTGCATAGTCAAGGAAATACAGACATTTCTCTGGTGCTCTCTGCTTTTAGCTAAGATCCATTTAGCATTCGCTATAATGTCCCTAGTGCCACAGCCTCTTCTAAAATCTAGGCTGCACATCTGGCAATTCTCTGTTCCAGTTGGTTTTTTATAATCTTCAGCAAGATCTTGCTTGCATGCGCGTGATATTAATGATAGTGTTTGATCATTTTCACACTCAGTTGGATCACCTTTTTTGGCAATGGGAATAAACATGGATTTCTTCCAGTCAGTTGGCCAGGTGGTACTCCAGATTTCTTGGCACAACCTGGTGAGTGTATGCAGGACAGCATCTGTTTGTTGAAATATGTCAATTGATATGCCATCAATTCCTGGAGCCTTATTTTTTTACCAATTCCTTCAGAGCCTCTTGAACTGCCTCCTTCATCACCATAGGTTCTTAATCACATGTTGTTTCATGAAATTCTTCTGTGTCAGCCAATTCTTTTTGGTATAGTGACTCTGTGTACTACTTCCTTCTTCTTTTGAGATTTCCTAGGTCATTTAACATTCTGCCCACAGCATCCTTAAGTACTGCAACTCAGGGTTTGAATTTGTTCTTCAGTTCCTTCAGCTTAAGAAATGCTAGATGAAGGGAGCTCTGGTGGCCTAGTGGCAAAAAGCTGCACTGCAATACCAGAGATGCATGGTTCAAATCCACCAGATTCCCTGCTGGAGAAGGAGGGACAATCTCCTTCTGTACCAGTCAGATCTGATATGATGTACATACACACAAAATAATTTTTTAAAAAAAAAAAGGAAAAAAGAAATGCTGACTGAGTTCATCCCTTTAAATTTTCTATTCTAGCTCTTTGCACATTTCATTATAATGCTTTGTTTTGTCTTCTCAAGCTGCTCTTCGAAATTTTCTGTTCAGCTCATTCACATCTTGATTTCTTCTCTTTGCTTTGGCTTCTGGACACTCTGGTGCAATATTCAGAGATTCTTCTGATATGTATTTTGGTCTTTTCCTCTTCCTCCGTCTTTGTAATGACCTTTTTCATTCTTCATGGGTGATATTCTTGATATTCACTCAGTATTCAAGGTCTCACATCTGCTCCTGAGATGGTCTTTAAATTCAAGAGGGATAGACTCATGATCAGACTTTGGTTCATGTGGATTTGATTTTATTTTCATTAGCTTCAGTTTGAACTTGCATATGAGTAGTTGATGACTTGCTCCACAATTAGCACCAGGACTCAATTTCACAGCTGATACTGAGCTTCTCCAGCAATTTTTCCCACAGAAAAAATCAATCTGATCCCTATGCAGGCCATCAGGTGAGGTCCATGTGTATAGTCACCACTTGTATTTCCTATAAAAGGTATTTGCAACAAATAAATCATTGATTGTACAGAATTCTATCATTCTGTCTCCAGCCTTGTTTCTGTCACCAAGTCCATATTTCCTGATTTCTGATCTTTCTTCCTTATTCCCAACTTTTGTATTCGAAACACCCATTGTTAGTAATGTATCTTGATTGCATGTTTGACTGATTTCTGATGGCAACAGTCAGTAGAAGTCATTTCCTCCTCTTTGGCTTTAGTTGTTGGTGCATAAATTTGAATGATAGTGGTATTAACAGGCCTTCCTCGTATGCATATGGATGTTATCCTATCACTCACAACATTGTGTTTGAAGATCCATCTTGAAAGATGGATCTAGAAATGGTCTTTTTAACTATGAATGTGACCCAGTTTTTTCTCACCATTTCATTTCTAGCATAGCAGACCATACGATCATCTGATTCAAAATGTCCCATGCCAATCCATTTCATTTCCCCACTGCCTAGTATGTCAATATTTATGTGTCTCATTTCTTACTTAACAAACTCCAAAGCTTGAACAAACAATAGAAAAGTAAGACTACCTCAAAAGAGGGCAATAGTAACTGAACTGGAAGTGGACTTCTCAGCCATGTCATCAGACTCTAGGACACAAAGCATAGTATATTTCACTCAAAGAGCAAGTGAAAAAAGAAGATTCTAAGTTAACCATTTATGAGAGCAAGTATAAAACAAAAGATTTTCAGAAAAGCAAAGGAAAGTTGTAACTCCTTCAGATAGGGAGTCATTGAAAGAACTAAGAAAGGATGTAGATCAAAATGAAGGCAATTGAACCAAAGTGGATAGATTAGAAAATAAAAAGAAATGTAAAGCAATATATAGTCTTATGGATATTATCCTGTCACTCACAATATTGTATTTCAAGACACATCTAGAAATGACTTTTTTAACTATGGTAGCAACCCCATTTTTCACAATGACTAGGAATGATTGAAGACTTGATGCCTTTGAGCTGTGGTGTTGGAGAACAGTATTGAAAATACCATGGACTGCTAAAAGAACAAATAGATTCATCCTGGAGAAGGTTAAACCAGGCTTCTCCTTGGAGGCAAGGATCCTGAAGCTTCGTCTGACATACTTTGGACATGTTGGAGAAGGACGTCATGTTGAGAGGGTGGAGGGACAGGGCAGGAGAGGAAGACCCTATATGAGATGGATTGATTCAGTGACTGGGATAATTGGGATGGGAGTGTCAGAGATAGTGCGATTGGCATAGGACAGAGCGGAGTTTAGGGCTGTTGTACATAGGGTCAATATGAGTCGCAAGCGACTGGACGGCACATAACAACATAACAACAACATGCACACACTCTGGGTTCTCCTAAAATTTCAATATACATTGTTGTTGCTATGTGCCATCGAATCGCCTGTGACTCAGTGACCCTATGTACATTGGCCCTAAACCCTGCTCTATCCTGTGCCAATCTTACTGTCTCCTACACACCTAACCCCACTGATTGATTGATCCAGTGACTGGGGTAATGGGGTTAGGTGTGTAGGAGACAGTAAGATTGGCACAGGATAGAGCAGGGTTTAGGGCCAATGTACATAGGGTCACTCTGAGTCACAGGCAATTCGATGGCACATAACAACAACAACGTATATTGAAATTTTAGGAGAACCCAGAGTGTGTGCATGTTG
>NW_006399756.1:26397600-26416072 GCF_000299155.1 Elephantulus edwardii
CTGGTAAAGGAGGAATACAAAAGAAATAAAGAAAACTCATTCTAAAAAAATAGAAATTGATTTAAAAAAAAACATTACAGCAACCAGAGTTAATATATCTAAAATAACATATAAATTAACCTAAATTTATCAATAAATACAAACAGATTAAACTTACCAGTCAAAAGACAGAGTAGAAGACTGGGTTTTTCAAGATTATAAAATGCATACTTAAACTCTAAGAGCACCCTAAATGTGAAAGTAAGTATTAAAAAAGCCTGTTAGGACTTTATTAATATAAAATAGATTTTTAAAAATGTTATTATTGTTGAGGAAGAGAGGCACTGCATAATACTAAAGAATACCACCAGTAAAAATTAAAGTCTAAATTTTTACTTCCCTTATTAACAAGAGCTAAAATACAGTCTACGTTTAAAAAGCAAGTCAGTAAAAGAATTTTTAAAATCTCTACACTTCATTGGTTGGATAAAAAAATTAGGAATGGAACAAGTTTGGACAATACAATCAGTCAAGTTTTTCTAATAAACATATATTGACTCCAGAACCCAAGACCTGTATAAATCCCCCTTTTTTTCAGGCAGATGGATGTCATTTATGAAAAGAAATAGCTGGTCAGAAAACAGGTTTCAAAATAGGTCTGAAGAGTTGCTATAATCCAGTCCACAGTACAAAAACGTGAGAAATCACTAATTAAAAAACAACTATGCACTCAAAAATTTAAAGATTTACCCTTAATTATTATAAAAGAAACAGGGCAAAATTTTATGCTTTTATTTGAGATTACTAAACATGGATAAAAATTTTTGCTGTTTTAAACTTATTTGTTGGACTACATTGACATCTGTGCTGTGCCAAGTGCCATATTCAGCAAGTTGGAAGGGATTATAGGGTTTCAGAAGAAGGAGCGTGTTTATTAGCCATTACGCTGGAAGGGAGCTCGGGAGGTCTAGTCCACAAGGAGACGTACTGCTAACCCCAAAAAAGATACTTCTCGGAAGGTTTGGATGCATCTGCAGCTCCAAGGGAGAAAGATGGGGAAAGCCCACCCTCACCTCTGTGAGCTTCACAGCCTTGGAAACCCACCGCAGGGTCAGCACTGAGTCGGCTCTGACTTGATGGCAACATAACCTTTCTTTGGTTTGTTTTATTAAGTTGGGGTCAATAATGTGCGTGTGTGTGTACCGTCAAATCGGATCTGACTGGTACAGGAGGAGATTGTCCCTCCTTCCCCGGCAGAGCATCTGGTGGATTCAAACCGTGAGCCTCTGGGATTGTAGTTACAGCTCCTTGCCACTAGGCCATCAGAGCTCCCTGGGGTCAATAATTTTTATGGAAGTCTTAAGTTAGGGTAGTCATCCATTTTACTAAAATGGATGGCTAGGAAAACAAACAGATTTGTTCTGGAAAGGGTTAAACCGGGTGGCTCCTTGGAGGCAAGGATTCTGAGGCTCTGTCTAACATACTTTGGACATGTTGTGAGGAGAGACCGGTCCTTGGAGAAGGACATCATGCTTGGGAGGGTGGAGGGACAGCGCAGGAGAGGAAGGCCCTCTATGAGGTGGATTGATTCAGTGACTGGGATAATCGGATGGGAGTGTCAGAGACAGTGCGATTGGCACAGGACAGAGCAGAGTTTAGGGCTGTTGTACATAGGGTTGCTATGAGTCGCAAGCGAATCGCTGGCACATAACAACAACAACAACATAGACAAGTATTTTTAAATTAAACTGTTAAAAGTAAAGAAATTAATCTGGATAGGTGAATTTTTATGTATTTTACAGTAAATTAATACTGTCATCTCAATGACTTAATAGCAGATTTTTTTTTGTAATTTTTTTTCTTTTTTGCAAAAAAATAACTGCAACAAGTCCAATATGGGCCATGGAGGCTCTACAGAACCACTCAAAGATACAGGATGATGGATTCAGCACCATCTGCACATGTGCCTGTCAGGGACACTGTGACAGGGGACAAGAGTCTGCTGGCTAGAACTGGTCATAGGGCCCTAATCTAATTGCAAAGGAAGCAACAAAATATAGATAAAACACACACCTATGTTCATTTTTACTTTGTTCACAATAGCAAAGAGTTGGAAACAACCCAAGTGCCCATCACCAGATGAATGGATAGAAGAAGCTCTGGTATTTTCACACAACAGAATACTATGCAGCATTGAAAAAAAAACCAATGAATTCATGAAATATTATAGAAAATGGGTGACCCTGAAGGACATTATGCTGAGTGAAATATGTCAGTCACAAAAAAAGAAAAATATGGCATAATGACACTGTTACAAGAGGACTGACATGATTAGATATTATTATTGACAGGAGTCCAGAACTAAGGTAGCATCGTGGAGTGGACTTGGGGGGAGGGACTGAATAACAATGAAAGAATTTTTTTCTTTTATTTTTCAAAAAGAAAAGCAAATTGAGGGGGTCGTGGACAGGGAGAAAAGTGTAACAATGAATGAATGGAAATCCAAAGTCTCTGTAAACTTTCATGAAAATCAATTTAAAATATATATGTATATATATAAATTTTAAAAATATATTTTAAAAATGTAGAAAAACATGTTGCGGTGTGCAGTTGAGTCAGAACCAACCCATAGCTGACCCTCCAGCAGGTTTTCAGAGGTTGTGAATCAGACATCCTTCTCCCACAGAGCAACTGGAAGATTAGAACCAGATGCCTTTGGGACTGCAGTGCAGTTTCTTACTGTGAAAGAGAAGAATACCCTCAGTGAGATGGATAGACGCAGTGATTGTAACAATGGCCTCAAGTAAATAAGAGATTATGACGATGGAACAGGGCAGGCAAGGCTCAGGGCTGCTGTTCACAGAGCTGCTGTAAACTGACTGGATGGCGTCCAACAGCAGCAACAATTTAATCTATATCTGGATAGGTGAACAGGACCTTGGATTAAAGTAAGGAAAAAGATGCAGGGCATAGTCTCCTGGGAGAGAGACTTTCAAGTAAACATTATTTTAACCAGTTTAAATTAAAATAATATTGACTGAAATACCCTTACTAAGTCCTGAAGAGATTAAAACCAAAACGGCCCTAAAGCCTCATGATCTAATTTCTTCCCAAGTGCATGTGTATTTGCCCAAGCTGTTATAATTTGAGTGGTAGGTACAACATCAACACTAGCTGATTTCTAAAAATAAAAAATATTTTTAAGAACAAATACTGCATAGTGTCACTGTTGTAAAATGGGACTGACATAGAGGTTGGGGGGAGCCTAAGAAAAGAGGGGATAAGTAATGTATACTGCATTGAGACAGATGAGGGAGAGAACTGTTTAAAAGGAATATATGACTAGGTATTATTTTCAAGACAGATTCCAGAAAAAGAAATGCATAGTAAAATGGACTGTGTACTTGGGGGAAAGAGAAATTGTATAACAACGAAAGAATTTTTTTTCTTTTAAAGAGAAAAGCAAACTTGGGAGAAGGGGTGGGCAGGGAGGAAAATGTTCAACAATGAATGAATGGGGGGGAAATGAAATGGGAAGAATATGCTATAAAAATAAAATAAAATATTTTTAATAAATGAAAATGAAATAACCATGAATTAACACTTGCAGAAGGAGCTCTAAACAGGACATTTTACAGTCTTAAATGCTTCTGTTAGAAAGGTAAATGGATTGTTAGAAAGCTGAGCACAAACATCAAAAGGCAGAACAAGAACAGTAATACCAAAATATACAGATGGAAGGAAATAATAAAGTTAGAGCAATCAATGAAATATAAAACAAACGTGCAATGCAAAATTTTAATAAAAACCAAAATCTAGTTCTTTAAAAACTCATTGAGCAGTTATGACAGATAAAGGCAGAGAAGTGACGTAGTAGTGGGCTCCAGAACCTTCTATCTGGCTGAGGCCCAGCCTTGCCACCTACCAGCTGCACGGTTTTGGGTTAATGTATGGCTGTCATTGGAGGAGACACAGCTCAAAACCTAGACTATTGAATCCTTATGTCCATAAGCATGCTAAATGGTTTTCTTTACAATAGGAATATACGAATTGTGTAGTCTGTCATAACAAAAAAAAATTACGAGGTTTTCAGAAACTATTGACTCTTAAGAGTTAAAATTCAACACTAGGCCTTTCCAACTCCCAAGTCTTCCCTCAACCTCCATGCTCACCTACAAGAGAAGGGAGAAATCCCTATGGCATCACACACACATCTCCTAGGAAAATATCTCCGTTAAGGTGGCGTGAAAAGAAGACAGGCAGACCCCCGTGCCCAGCAAGTTCCTCTGTCTCTACTGATGGTGATTCTGCAGAAGAAGCACTAACTTCATTACGCACTTAGATTGTGCCATGCATAATGCGAAGATCTCTCATTCCTCACAACATCCCTTTCCCAGGTTCTGTTACTGTCTAACAACACAGATGAAGGTTTTAAGGTTCAGAGAAGTGACGCTCACACAGCTAAAAACTGGCAGAGGCAGGACCTCAAGGCTAACACCAGAGCTTATATCCTCACTAAACTCCTGGTTCCCTATTACTTCAGCCATCAAGTTGGGATAGCAACACCCACTCAAAAAATTCAGAAAAGAGACAAGGTAGATAAAGCTCCTGGAAGAAGACATGGTATTCAATATGTGCTGATGAGGATGATGATGGGGAAGACAGACAAAGCAGTAGTGGAAACAATGATGGTTGTCGCTTTTACTTGCAAAGATGGATATCTGAAAGAACCTTACCCTCCCCTAATGCTTCCAGAATATCTTACTGCATAAAATCCTCAAAAAAGACATTTTTCCTTCCATTTAAATCATGCAAATTTTTAAGTGGCCAAATCGCTTATGCTCTATATGAAAGCTTATTTTCAAAATCAAAACCACAGCATCTCACATTATCAGAAGATAGGGAGAAAAGTATTTAAAAGAATTCTGACAAATAAAACTGTAGAAATTGGGAGGGTGTGGTGGGAAGAACACCTCATTATCCAATGCAGTAAGTCCAGCCTTGAGCTTAATTTTTCCAAATTCTCAAGATAACACAGTATAAAAGACCAATTAATCAGCTTGTGTTTGTTCTCCATGCGTGAGTCACTGTTGCCATCTACAGGTGAACGTAGGGCATGCAAGCCTGTCAAACAACTGATTCTTAGCACAGGGTCCTGGAAATGTGGGGTGGGGGGAGTGTCTGAGCAAACACACTTGTGCAGGGAGGACTTTAAATGAACATGTGAAAATGTTACCTGAAGAAGCAGCTCTTTTTCCACCACCTCCTCAGTCTTGCTGATGAGACGCTTTTGCAGGGCGTGGATTTTCTGTATCAGCTCATAGGTACTGGGGTCACTGGCCTGCCCAAGGGGAACAAAGAAAAGTAGCTGAGAGGTCATCAATTCATGTTCATATGTGTAGCTTGTAAACCTCCAGACCCAATAGAGAGAGAATTAGAAGCAAAAAAAAGAAATGTGTTCTGTATGGAGTGGTCATAAGCACCATGCCCCCTAAAAGAGCAGACTGCAGTTTTTCTCTGTTTCTACCACTAAGGTGGGAGGAATATTTTTATTTCACCAGTGGGAATAAATATATCCCGTTATCACATGATGCCTGGTTCTCTGCAACCATCGAGACTCCACGCTAAGTGCCTCTCCTCATGTTAGCCTCGTGACAGCCCTATGAGACAGTATGGATCTCCTTTTTACAGTTAAGGCAACTGAGGCTCAGAGAAGGCAGTCAACCAAACTGGGTAAAGTGGTGCTGGCTTTGAGCTGGACACAAGCTCAGGTACACCTAGCTCCGTTAACTACTGTGCTTGGAAGTTGACGCTATCATCACCACTCTGCGGGAACAAGGCAGGGTTCCTGAGTTCGCTCAGCCTTGGGATTCTCCTCTGGTAACTGTCAACAGAAGATCCATGGCAGCCAGCGATGAAGAAGGTTTGTGGACTTGGACTTCAGTTACTAATTGGCAGCAGAACACAACCATGACACTCACTCTCAAATGGAGCCATCAATCTGCTTCAGACGGAGGGCTTTGATGCCCCTTCAATAGCTATCTGTGTACAATTCAAACGAGATCGACAGTTATAAATTGAGCATTTGTCCTCTAGACTTGATCCAAAGCTTTCCTTTCAACTGTCCTGACAATTTTAATTATTCTTGCAGCCACATATTTTCAACGGCCTCCCAGAGTTTCTGTTTTCTAATATTTTAATAGAAATTGACATGGAATTGAATGTTTTAATGATCCGCTTGAAAACACATAAGATAAACTGATGTGACAGTAAATGGATTTTTAAGATCTCCAGTCTGACTTCCCCAGACACATCCATATTATGGTTGGTTTTGTAGACTACAGTATTCTTGTGATTTGGAAGAGGAATAAATAAAGGTTGGGGAGGGGAGGGGGGAGGATCTATTCCTTGGCTTCTGACTTTGCTTAAATTCTAAGTAGCACCAACTGATATCCATAGATTTGGACTAGATTTGGCACACATTTACTTGGCAAGGCTGCATGTTGTTAAAATTCAGGCCTCATCTTTACATAACAATTTATAATGCATTATTCTTTAATGCTTTCTTCATGGAGAAGAAAAATCTACAAATGAAAAACAAAAACCCGCATGGCTGATTTCCCCCTTTATCCTGCTCTCGCCTATGTTTTTATCCCAAGCCCTAACTGTTCATTTATCAGAGCCCCTGCAGGCACCCACTATTATTAATATGGACCCAGTGAAGGGAGATGGTCACCTCTTCCTTAGATGAGCAGAGGTAGTGGCAATGCCTGACAAGAAGTCACAAGAGAAAAACTGAGTTTATTTTCCATCCCTCACCAGTGGGACTTGGGATAGGTATCCAGAGTCTTAAATGAAAGGGGTTTGATTAACAAATACTGCAGGTATTTTGAAAGTAGTTCTTAAGACCATATTGCCTGCAGGAAATAAAATGATGCACAGAAAGATGGTAAAGATGCTGAAGGCTGATAGAGCTGAAGGCAATGTCATCTTTATCCTCATTGCCATCCAGCTGGAAATCACAAGCCTGAAGATAGACCATTTGTCTCCTAGTCACTGGGGCATCCAAACAGCCAGAGAGGCACCGTTTTTAGGTTAACACTACAACTCTCTGGACTACACTACTAGAGTTCCATAGTTCAAGGCTAATGAGCAGCAAGAGGATAATCAATTGGCCAAAAGTTACCAAAACAAAACAAAAAGTCAGTTGGTGAAGCCAGTGATAGGTGTTGGAATATCACTGAATCATTTTAAGCAGAAATATTCAAGATGCTTGAAACAAAATTCTAGTGAACAATTTGGATGTGGAGCTATCCAATTTACTTTTGATCCAGCCTTACATTTTAGATGGTGATCAGTGTAGAATTTAGATAAAACCATGCTTCTTACTGCATTTTGGGCTGGGAACTGTGCGTGTGGGGCACAGAAAGAGATCTGGGTGTGGAAAGAAGGAAGGCTCTGCTAGATGTACCTCAAGCTTCCTCCATCTGTGCACGTTCATGGGGTTTTCCAGTTCCTCCTCCAAGGCTCGGCACCGGGTCCTCTCCTTCAGGAATTCCCTTTGCATGTGATAAAGCTCCTGCCTGAACAAGACAAAATTTTGTATACAAAGAAATTCTCTGCCACATGATACCTTCAAATAGTGATGTACAGAGTAAGTCTTAAATTTGAAAACAAAAACAAAACCCATCTGTTGCTGTCAATTCCGAGTCAGGACAACCACGTGGAATGAGGAACCATAAGGTTTCTGAGGTTGCAGTGCTTTTTACTATTGGTTTGCATACAAGAATTTGTTCACATTGTATTTCACTCATGTACATTGTGTTTGTTTGTTGCACCACCTCCCTCCACCCACCAAGATCGGGAATCCCTGTGATTCTCCCCTCCCCACCATCAGACCCCATCCCCCCATTCCATCTTTGGATATCCGTATACATCTTACTGGTTATCCTACTGCTTTTACAACAATGGACCTTTGCAGTATTTGTCCTTACGCACCTGAGTTAGTTCACTCAGCATAATGCTCTCGAGCCTCCCTCATGTTATGTAGTATTTTTAAAAATTGTTACTCCTGAAGGTTGCATAGTATTCCATCATGTGAATGTACCATAATTTCTCATTCCAGTCATCTGCTGATGGGCATTTGGGCTGTTATATTTGTTTATCCTTTTGACAGTCCATGGTATCTTCAGTACTCGTCTCCAAAACCACAAGTCAAAGGCATCAATTTTTCTTCCATCATCCTTAGTCATTGTCCAACTTACAGAGGCATAGCAAATAACTGAAAAGACCATGACTTGAAGCCGGGGCACCTTGGTCTTTAAACTGATATCATTGCTCCTAAGAACTTTGGCAAGGTCCTTTACAGCAGATTTTACCAAAGTGAAACAGCTTCTGATCCCTTGACTGCTGGTACCAAGGGTACTGATTGTGGATCCAAGTAAGATGAAATGATTGACAACTTCAGTCTTTTCTCCACCTATCATGATGTTGCCGATTGGTCCAGTGTTGATTTGTGTCCTTAATGTTGAGATGCATCCATATTGAAGGCTGCATTCCTTGATCTTCTACAGCAGGTATTTCAATCCCTCTTCACTTTCAGTAAGCAAGGTCATCTACATAACACAGGTTATTGATGAGTCTTCCTCTAGTCCTACGGCCACATTCCTCTTCATAAGGTCCAGCTTTTCAAATGATTTGTTCAGTGTGCAGATTAAACAAGTGTACAGATTAAACAGAGAAAGGATACAACTCTGATGCAAACCTTTCTTGATTTTAAACCACGCCATGTTCTCCTGTTCTGTTCACACAACAGCCTCACGGTCAATTGTGGGGCAGCTCTGCTCTGCCCGGTGTCAGTACGAAATAAGATTGACTTTGCAGCAATGGGTTTGGTGTCTGGTCTTCGTGGTGGTATTTTTGTCTGTTTTGGGAGCACTAAAAACAGCCTCTTCACCTGACCAAGACACGGATGCTATCAATTTTTGCAGAGCTCCAACTTGAGCTGTAGCTTTTAAAAGACAATAATGCCAAGGCTCAGAATTCTGCCTTTGAATATGTTAGGAATTTGAAGTGCACAGGGGGAACTGAGAGGGGCTGACCTTTGACCATTTCAGTCTATTTTTTTTTAATCTCTCTAGTCCCAGCAAGAATCTATATTCCACTCAAATTCTGACATCTGACCGCATGTATGGATGCTCGGATGATAACCTGGCATCAATTAGGACACTGCCTCTCCACCCTGACTACACATTACAATCACCTGGGGGGCTTTGAAATCACTTTTACCTGTGTCCAACCGCTAGAGGCATTCTGCTTTAATTGCTCTGGCATGGGGCCTGGGCTTTGAAAGCGTAGAAGTCTTGCAGGTCATTTTAATGGGTTGCCAGGACCAGGACTCACTGAGTTAGGAGACAATGTTTTTATCTCATGTTCTACAGCTATCCAGACGACTAAACATAGTCCTAAAAAACCAGCTCTGGGTCTCACATCCTTCTGAAATCGACAGGAATCTCCAGTTAAAAAGTAACATGCTACAGTCATCTTCTGAGTTCCCACCACCCCCCTGAATGAGACGCTTCGCCAAAAGGGCTGAGGAGAGGTAAACACTTGCACTGACATGGGCAACGGGGATCTGATTATCTATCCTCCTCTGCTGTAGCTGTGCAGATTACCAAAGCTAAGCCATCTCTTTTACTTAATTGCTTCATTTAAACCAATAATACAACTTCCCCTCATTAGCAAGACAAACCATTAGAATTTACTGCATGATGTTCCCCCAACAGGGAGCTCCGAACAAGCTGCTTAAAATTAAAAGCACATTTTTAACACTTCACTTTTCCAAAGTGTCATCAAGAAGAGCAAACGTATCAGCCTCTGTTGCTGATGGCTCGTTTGTGGGCTAGACTCTGTGCTTGGCAGATCACATTTGCTGTCGTATTTCATGCCAACTCCAGCTCCAAAGCTCAGAGAAGTCAAGTAACGTGCCCAAAGTCACACAGCGCGTGTGTGGTAAGCGGGAACTCATACCTGCTTGCTTCCAATTTTTAGTAAATTGGCTTCTGACTGAAAAGAAAAATATTTTTCCAACAAACTAGCAATATTAATCAGGAATGGGTAAAACCTGGTTCTTTGTGCACATAATAAAAAGGGCTCCTGACTGCAAGTTGAATCATAGTCCTGGAGATCATGTAATAGTTCTAGAATAAACCTATTTGTCTCCAAAACATTAATCATATCTCCAGGTAGCAAAGTTACAAAGGAGTTTCTAATCCCTCTTTTATATGTTTTCTGCATTTCCCACATTTTCTGCAATGAATTTATATTACTTTCATTATCTGAAATACAAGCAACTCCTAAAGTATCTATATTGATCCATCCTTGATAATGGCAACTATTCCTGAATATACTCTCTGTGTCAAAACATCAAAACTCTTTTCTAATCCAATTGATTCGAGAGGCAGAAGCAATCTGGGTCCTTGGCCCAAAGTGGTCAAGGAGGCTGTTCATTTGCAAGTCTGGAGGGAACTCTACTGAGAAACCGCCAGCCCTCTTGTTTGGTCTCATGCAATGGCCTGTATGGAAGCACGGTGATGTTTTCCCAAAGGGGACGTAAGATCTTGTGTAATGCAAGCTTTAAAGAAAGGAAAAGGCGCACGTGGAGGTAGAGGAAAAACTGTGGGAGATAAATCAAAAGTGAGATAGAAAAATAGGCTGCCTTGTAAGGAAATAGAGTTTTCAAACAGTGATAAAATGAAAATTTTCACCTCCTCTCATTCTGTATGCAATTCTAAGGAAAGGATGTGCAAATGTTACCAGGATTACACTTAAATATTGATGCTCCACCTCTTGCCTTGTTAAAGAAAGTCTAAAGAGCTCATTGGGGAAACATATTTTCTGAATAGTAACTAGTTGGTGTTTGTGATCTGATTAAAAATTGCTTTTTTGAAATCCAGAACAGAGGTCTTTTTAAGTCTTTCTGCACTCGTACTTCCCCTGGAAAGGAATCTAGACTATATTTGCAACATAACATGAACACAATTATTTGCTAAAAATGTCTTCACATGAAAGTTGGTTTTTATGCAACCTGATGTGTTGTTGTTACGTGCCATCGTGTCGCTTGCGACTCACAGTGACCCTATGTACAACAGCCCTACACTCTGCTCTGTCCTGTGCCAATCGCACTGTCTCTGACACTCCCATCCCAATTACCCCAGTCACTGAATCAATCCACCTCATAGAGGGCCTTCCCCTCCTGCGCTGTCCCTCCACCCTACCAAGCATGATGTCCCTCTCCAAGGACCAGTCCCTCCTTACAACATGTCCAAAGTATGTTAGACAGAGCCTCAGAATCCTTGCCTCCAAGGAGCAGCCCGTTTTAATCCTCTCCAGGATGCATCTGTTTGTTTTCCTAGCAGTCCATGGTACCCTCCAAACTCTTTTCCAGTACCACAGCTCAAAGGCGTCAATTCTCCTTCTATCCTCCTTAGTCATTGTCTAATTCTCTGATGCATAACAAGTGATAGCAAAGATCATGGCCTGTATCAGACACACCTTAGTCTCCAGAGAGACACTATTGCTCTTCAGCACTTTGGAGAGGTCCCTAATAGCAGACTTTCCCATCTTAATACATCTTTTAATTTCCTGGCTGCTGGTGTCAAGAGTGTTGACTATGCAACCTGATAGAGCCTATCAAAGGTGAGTCATCCTGAAGAGGTGGTGACTTTGGGAGCTCCAGGCCGACCCCCGAGCTCTCAGCCCCCGTGGCCTCCATGTACCTGAGTTCCTCCACATTGGCCACGCTCCTGGCTAGGATCTCCTTCTCCCGGCGCAGCTTCTTGATCTCGAGTTTGAGCAGCCTCATGTCCACCATCCTCTGGTTGTACTGGCTCTCCACCTTGTTCAGCACCGACTGCTGGATCTTGATCTTCTCGTAGAGCAAAGCCAGCTCGTCATTGCGCCGAACCAGCTGAGACCCCAAGATATCTCTCTCGCTGACCACCTAGAAAGACGAGGGAGACCATGGCAACAGCTGTCACTCAGTGAAGTACTAATGCAATGCCCAAATATCCAGGCACCAGGAGGTGGGCACTGGGCAGAGCCAGATACACAAGACACACAGGGCTTCACCCATCACATCAGACAGTCCCACTGCAAAGAGAAGGGGTACAACAAAGAGACCACAGTGGCCACCTTTTCCAGCACCTGCTTTTTAAAAAATCTCTCCAAGTTTAATAACTTCATGGTACACCAGCCTTCGCCAAGCTACACCACTTCTGATTGTCCTCCTCAAAAAAACTTCACGTTTTTCTAACCTGCCAGATCCCTGAACATGCTTGTGTGTCTACCCATCAATTTATGCCAATTACCTGATTATTAATTACTATTGTATACGAGCAATGAGAGTGTAAGCTTCCTGGGAACATGAGTTGTCTTGGTCTACCAGCATACTCCACGCCTCGAGTAGTGACTAACAAGGTTAAGTGCTCCTAAATAGTTGAGGTTGCTAGGTGTCAGCTTGACTCCAACTCACAGGGACTCTATGGGTATCGGATCAAAACCCTGACTGATCCCTCTGAATAAATGAATGACTATTTCAAAATTAATTGGCAGGAGGTGGGCCCCTGCCACTCTCTTTCCCATAGCAGTGGTTAGGAGAGCTTGAGTAATAATGAGGGTTAGGGTGAGGGGTGACACCAGCATTTGCATCTGCTGGGAAGTGTAGGGGTTTGCGGGGCGCCTACCTGGTCTAATTCTTTCTTCTGTCTCAGCCTCTCCCCATCGGCCTCAGCAATGATTCGCAGGAGTTTTCTCTCTTCTGCCTCTTGCTTTTCAATGAAGTGTTTGGTCTCCAGGGCTTGTTGTCTCAGCTTCTGTAGCTCTGCCTGACAACGAGTGAGAGATGCAGATAAATTTCACCTGGTAACCGCACAGACCGGGACTGCAGGGCCCGGATCTCCATGGATGCCTGTGCTTTTCTTATTTCCCTCTGCTGTTGCGTTTAACACGGTTCCGTCACTCTCACAAACAAAACAAGTTCAGCGCACATACAAAAGCTGGTAAAGAAACATGACAGTGATCATGCTTATTCAGTGAAGCGTGTGCCCTTGGGGGATTTCGATCATTTGCTGTGTATGTATAGCAGGGGTATACAACAGCACTTCATCCCTTACCAGTTAAACACAGAGAAAATGCACAAACACTAGCACTGAGGAGTAAGTGGGGCGAGGACACAGTTCCAATAATGGTCCTCACATCATGATGAATGGCAGAGATAAAGCCCCGTGCAAACAAAAATCAAATTGGTGAAAAGTGACAACCAAAAAAGAAAAAAAAGGAAAGAATCAAGTATCCATTTTTTTAAAACATTCAAATGGAACATGTCATGTTAGAAAAGGTAAGGGGGTGTGTGTGTGTGTGTGTGTGTGTGTGTGTGTGTATCCTGCCACCAAGACACTACCAATTCAGATGAGAAGACAAACTTAATATTATTCAAATATTAATCACAGATAAAATACTTTCAGCATTCTTTTTATCACTGGTACAATGATTTGATGTTACAGGAGGTCATAGGAAAACCCACCACTGGAGTGGGCTTGTCAAATGCTTCCCAGGAGAGGTCAGACTTGAGTCCATCTTTTGGAGTTCATGGAAGAAGAAATGGAGAAAGACTATTATGGTCTGGAAGGTTCAGAATGAAGATCCCTCTCCATCAAAAAGCATATTCACATTGATTCCACAAGGATGTTCTTTACCTTAAGCATGATACTGGGCATTTTGCATTAGTGTAGCATCACTTTGAAACTGTCAACAACTTCATCGTGCTCGGATCCACAATTAATACCCTTGGTAGTAAGCAGTTGGAAAATAAGGAGATGCATTACACTGGAAAACCTGCAGTTAGGGATCTCTCCACATTGTTGAAGAGTATTGTCAGTTTGAGGAGTAAGGTGCTTCTGACTCAGGCCATATTCTTTCTGATCACTTGCTATGCATCTGAGAGCTGGACAAGGAATAAGGATTACAGAAGAACTACTGATGACTTTGAGCTGTGGTGTTGGAGAAGAGCTCTGAACAGCCCATGGATGGCCAAGAGAACAAACAACTTCTTGGAGATGGTGCAGACAGAGTGCTCTTTGGAGGCAAGGATGATGAGGCTTTGGGCATGTTGCTGGAAGGGGCTACTCCTTAGAAAAGGACTTGATGCTAGGTAGGGTGGAGGGTGGCAAAGAAGAGGAAGACCCTCAAGCAGGTGGACTGATGTGGTGACTGTTGCAATGGGCTCTAGTGCGTCAGGAAGTGTGAGGATGGCTCAGGACAGGACTGGGTTCAGGTCTTTTGTTCATAGGCTCTCTGAGTCGTACTCGACTCGATGGCATCGAACAACAACAACATAGCACCACTGAAAGAGAGGAAGGCCTTCAATGAGATGGATTGATACAGTGGCTGCAACAATGGATTTAATCACAGCAGAGATTGTCAGGATGGTGCAGGATCGAGCTGGGCTTCTTTCTGTTAGACAAAGGGTCTCTGCCCGTTGAAACCAACCTGACACCACAATGACATCCCCATTTCACAAATACACATAACCAAAAAAAGCTCAGTAACTTACACAAAGTCAAACAGGTGGTTTAGTATCCAACTGGAGGCTCTAAGTCAGTTCTTTTGATTCCAAAGTCTACACTACATTGTTTTAACTCTTTTGTTCCTTTTTTTAAAAATTAATTTCAATGAACATTTACAGAGATTTGGGATTTCCATTCATTCATTGTTGCACTTTTCTCCCTGCCCAGCCCTCCCCCACCCAGTTCACTCCTCTCTTTGAAAAGTAAAAGGAAAATTCTTTCACTGGTAAACAATACCTTGCCCTACGCTCCTCCCCCCCGCCCCCCGCCGAGTATACTCCACTCTGCAACCTTCATTCCAGACTCATATGATAATCATAATACTATATAATATATTGCTTTTAAACTGTTCTCTCTCTCATCCGTTTCAATACAGTATACATAATTCATCCAATTTTTCTCATTCTTACCCCAACCCTGATGTCAGTCCCATTCTACAGCAGTGGCACTATGCAGTGTTTGTCCTTTTGTGGTGGGTGTGTGTGTGTGTGTGTGTGTGTGTGTGTGTGCCGTCAAATCAGATCTGACCAGTACAGGAGGAGATTGTCCCTCCTTTCCTGGCAGAGCATCTGGTGGATTAGAACCATGAGCCTCTGGGATTGTAGTTGCAGCTCCTTGCCACTAGGCCACCAGAGCTCCCCGTGTTTGTCCTTTTGTGACTGAGATATTTCATTCAGCATAATGTCCTCCAGGGTCACCCATTTTGAATAATATTGCATGAGTTCCTTGTTTTTCAATGCAACTTAGTATTCCATTGTGTGAATATACCATAGCTTCTCCATCCATTTACTTGTTGATGGGCACTTAGGTTGTTTCCAACTCTTTACTATTGTGAAGAGAGCCACGATAAACATGGGTGTGGATATATCTGCTTGGATGTCGGTTATGGTCTCTTTGGGGTATATTCCCAGGAGTGGAATTGCTGGGTCAAATGTTATCTCTATTTGCAACTTTTTGAGAAAGCGCCACACTGCTTTCCACAGTGGTTGCACTTCCATCAACAGTGAATAAGGGTTCCAGTCTCTCACAACCTCGTCAGCATTTGTTGCTTGCTGTTCTGTTAAATTTTGCTATTCTGACTGGGGTGGGATGATATCTCATAGTTGTCTAACTCTTACAGAGAAGATGAATAAGATGACAGATAGGTAGGTAGAAAATAGATAGATAGATAGATAGATAGATAGATAGATAGATAGATAGATAGATAGATAGATAGATAACAGATAGATAGATCTGCTAATAAACTATACCACTCTGTGGAAATGTTGCGTACCTATATAAAACAGGAACAGGAATATAAATAGGTCTTCTATTTCTGCCCAGAGTTTAAATGGCCTCAGCAGTCAATGAATACTTCCAAAATAAAGGAATATTCACTAGAGAGAAGAGCATCAAGAGGTAGATTTCAAAGAGCTCTGGTGGCCTAGTAGCAAGAAGCTGTGCTATAATCATAAAGGCATGCAGTTCGAATCCACCAGGTGCTCTGCTGGAGAAGAAGGAGCAATTTCCTCCTGTACCAGTCGGATCTGATTCAACAGTATACAACAAGAGGGGAAAAAAGAAGAGGTAGGCTTACCTGAACAAAAGGATGCAAGCTTTAGCCCCTTTGTGACCACCATAGCAGGTAAGTCCTACTTGCCGTTGTCTGTTGTTTTCCTGATATCTTAGAATGCTAGTGACCCACTTCCCGTAGGTCCTGCTGGATTTCTGGTGCTGCCAAACCATTGTGTTCTTGTAAGAGATGATATATCCTGGATGCCTGATTGTGTAAAACTTTTGTCTCTTGGCTTTTGTATAGCAAGGTAAGCATACCTGTGATTTCTTGTGTGTTATTTGGAAGTTCCGTTTTGTGTGTGTGATGCTTTAATCATCAAGCAAACCTGCTTTCAGGTGCAATGCATTATAAGTAAACATGCATTAGGCCATTCTTGGCATGCCATATATACACTGCTTGCAATCACCAAGGACTTCTCTCACAGTTTATAAGCTGTTGATAGTTCTTATGCAATAAAAATAAATTTATTTGAGTCATAATTCCTCCAGGACATTGACTCTTCTTGCTGTTTGTGCACAAGTGGGTGAAAAGTATGCAGTTCCTCCTCTCATGTGTTCACTGACTAGTTTGGAGGTATGGCAATTGATAAGAACTGATTTTGGAAAAGCCTTCATTCTTTTTTTCTGAGAAAAATCCTTCTTTATAAGCAAATTATTTGAGGGGAAAAATATCTAGATAATTTCTTTACTGTACCTAAGAATGAGAAGGAAACCTGAGAAGACAAAGATATCTCAGTTGAGCTCCATCTTTGTGGAATCTCTCACCCAGTAGAATGCACTTTTGTTTCAGTAATATGTCAAAACTACTCAGACTCGGCCCATGAAAATACAGAAGTAGATTCATTTTTGTGAGTGTTTGTAGAAAAGCTTTTGGAAATTTTGATGACATGCCGTGAACCACCACGAGAATAAATGGATCTGTCTTAGAAGAAGTGCATCTAGGGTTTTTTAGACATTAAGATACTGAGACTTTGTCTCACATACTTTGGGCATGGTATCAGCAGGGGCCAGCCATTAGAAAAAGACACCATGCTGGAAAAAGCAGAGGATCAACAAAGGAGAAGAAGATCTTCAATGAGAGGGATTGACGCGGTGACTACAACAATGGACGTCAGCCCGGCAGAGATTGTGAGGATGGCCTAGGATTGAGAAATGCTTTGTTCTGTTGCACACAGGCTCACTAGGAATCGGAACCAGCTGGATGATACCCAACAAAATAAAATGAATCTTTGTGTGACCCAGGAACCAACAACATGAGACAGACGTTAGGAGATGAGAATTCCATGTAAAAACTGGCAGCCTATGCCAGAGAGGTGAGAAAGACCTTCACTGTTGTGTATATACTGACTGATGGCTATACACACCTTGCCATAGCTAGTGGTCCAGTGAGCCCTCTTGGCCATTATTACTGATCTTATTTCAAAAGTCCAGTGAGGAATATGTGTTCCACATAACTTTTTTTTACTAGTTTATTTACAAAATTTGAATACAAATTCGAACAAATTCTTTCAATTTCTCTCACCCCCCCATCAAATTGTACAATCCAATGACTAATCCCCTCGTCCCCCTGTACATCCACATCCCTCTGCTTCCAGCCTCTCCCACCCCTCCTGGATCCTTATACTCATTCTAAAATAAGCGTCTTATACAATATTTATCCTTGTGGGACTGAGTTATTTCACTCAGTATAATGCTCTCCAGTCCCTCCCAAGTGAGGTAATAATTGACAAAACTAGTGCTCCTGCATGTTCTACATAATTTTTATCCAAATTCACTTATCTGGAAAATGTTTAACATGACATAATGCATCCACAAGTATTCTATTACTGAAAACTTTTTATCAATTAAATCGAGCAAACATAATATATTTCAGTCATGAAAAGCACAAAGTACCCTGCAGAGTTCAGCACTTAGATTAGAAAGTGTGAGGTGGGGATTCACAAGAAGCGAGGCTGTAAAATCCAGCTGGGCCAACCTGGAAAAGGCCTGATAACATGTACTGTAGAAAGCATGCAAAGGGTAGCCCAACCCAGTATTAACGATATGAAAGGAAGGAGGAACATAAGTTTGAGAGGCTCCACATTCAGAGAGGAAGGGCAGGTGGTTTCATAGAGCAAGTCAGTACAAGAAGAAATAAAACGAAAAGACAGCTCTGCTTTCACCCATTCCTTAAATCAATGAGGAAGATGACAAGATGACATTAAGATACCAACTTGTCAATGGTTTGCAGATCCAATAATTGGAAAAATAGCAGTGATGTGTCTTGGTTTGGTTTGATTTGGTTTTTTCTTTTTTTTTAATTTTTTTAAATTTAT
>NW_006399756.1:26416172-26486938 GCF_000299155.1 Elephantulus edwardii
AATTTTTTTAAATTTATTTTATTATTTTTGTGTGAGTGTACCGTCAAATCAGATCTGACTGGTACAGGAGGAGATTGTCCCTCCTTCCCCGGCAGAACATCTGGTAGATTTGAACCGTGACCCTCTGGGATTGTAGTTGCAGCTCCTTACCACTAGGCCACCAGAGTTCCGGTTTGGTTTTTTCTTGAAGGAAGGATCAGGAGTCACTCAGAAAAATCACAAAGATGAAAAAATCCCCACACCTTCAAATCTTTATAAACCAACTCTTGTAATCAATGTCTATCTCTTATCCATGAAGATGGTTATCAGGGAAGTTGAGTTGGTCCCTGACTCCACAACAGGATCAGATAGCTGTGATCCATAGGGAAATAGACTGCCAGGCCTTTCTTCCTGCCTACCTTAGTCTAGAAGCTTTGCTGAAACCTGTCCAGCATCACAGCAACATGCAGGTCTCCAGTGACAGGCAAGTAACTTAAAGTACATTGGTCAGGAACTGAACACAAATATCCCACATGGGAGATGAGTATTTTACCATTATAACACCACTGCTTCCATCTATGAAGTCTGATGTTAACTGCCATCAGGTCAAAACCAACTCATAGCTGACCCTCCAGTGAGTTTCCAGAGGCTGATAATTATACAGGAGAAGAATATTCACTTTCTCCCTTGGAGAAGCTGGTGGATTCGAAGAGCCTGCCTTTGGGTTTGCGGTCCAACCCCTTACATACTAGACCATCAGAACTCTCTAATCCATGTCCAAGAATCAATAATCTTATATCTCAGAACTATCCAAACAGTAGACTAATCTACACACTTGGTAATGTTGTTGTTTGTTGTTAGGTGCTGCAAAATCGTGTATGACTCATAGCAACCCTAAGAAGAAAAGATCCAAACCCTGCACTATCCTGCACCCTTCTTACACCTCCTGACACACAAGAGCCCACTGCAGCGGTCACTGTGTCAGTCCAGCTGGTTGAGGATCTTCCTCTCCTTCACCAATCCTCCACCTTCCCAGCATCATGTCCTTCCCCAAGGAAGATTTATTCATCACAAACACCTTTTTAAAAAGATACAAACAATGACTTGACACATGGCTCTCACCTGCTGGGCTGCATAGGAATCAAACTGTGGAAAATCATTGTAGAAGCTCAATATCAGTAGTCAAAACTAGGCCAGGGGCAGACTGTGGGTCAGATCATCAGTTACTCATATGCAAGTTCAAATTGAGGCCGAAGAAAATAAAAATAGGTCCATACACTTGGTAACAGACATGTAATTTTACAAACAAAATGCAAGCAGCTACCATAAAGCCAAGGTTTCTTAATGATATTTTGTTTGTTCATTCATGAAATATGTTCTGGTTGAAGGATAAGCAAAAGGAAACACTTACTGAGAAAAGATTCGGCCTAACATTTACCACTTTAGGGGACTGACTGTTAAGAAAGAGAATGAAGAACCAGCCTTTCTGTTCCTCTAATCATTTAAGATGACAGTGAAGACAGCAATAAAATACCTGTTTGGCTCCTGCTTTCTTTAATAAAACTTTTATTCTCCCAGATGTGTAACATTCACTTCTCTGTTCCTAAGTGCCAGGAGCTGATCAGAATCCATCAGCAGAACAAAATGAAACCCCGGTTATATTAAAATGCAATCAACGGTGTGGAAAAGTATCTGTCTGGAATGTAAAACCAGCCGTGCATTTGGCAATGCTGGGGTTTTTTCCATAATATATCAAAATTCTGAATGGTCTCCTTATGTCATAAATTTATGGGCTGTAAACAAGATGTGGCATTAGATGTTGGCAGCAAATGTTAACATCAACAAAATACTGTGGGTCTAATGCATTTAGCAGCCATAAATCTGAGCCGTCTTTCCTAGGGAAGATGGTAACAACCGCTGTGCACCCAGAAGTCCATCAAGTCATGTTCTAGGTGGGAGCTGAGCGGTTCAGCATCTATCAAAGCATCACTAGTGGTGTGGCGTTGTAATAAGACGGCATTACACACTCGTTAGTCACTCCCTCCCCAATTATGCCATTTATGGTAGGTGTTTATGGACTATGCATCATCTAATTTGGCCACGGGCATAAATTATATCTTAAGAACCACACTTATGGGAGTTCCATTCTTCATTCATGATCCTAAAACTCACGGGGTTTCACTGAAACCATCTGTTTATATCAAGCTAAACAAGTAAGACCAACTGAAGTCTTCCAGCCACGAAAATAATTAGGCTTCCTCGTTCCCTTTCTGCAAGAGCTCCCCAGTCATGTTGTTCTACAGAGTCCACTAAGTAAAAGTATATGTGGTCCCCTAAAGTCACAGCTAATGTGATGTTGAACTCTGGACACAGAGAATTTGCTGCTGAATTATTCACCACTGAATCAAAGTGCTGTCAGGCTGATGTGGCATGATTGGGAGGTGACGAGACAGAATCGGGGCTTGTTAGGACTGGAAGGCACACACTCCAAGCGGATGGTTCTTTCACTGCTGATGAAACAGTACTGGGCCAGAATGGATAGATGAATCAAGTCACAGCGACTTCTACAGAGATCTATTGACATTCTGTCAAAACTATAATTCACTGACAATGTCTAGAATTCTAAAGAGTCAATAGGGCTTGGGAGGGACTGAAAAAAGGACAGGAAATATGGAAGAAGCAAGGTTTTTCTGTGTTAGGGGGATTAATGAGGATGGGGATAACCTACTGGGGAAAATAGTTCAAGTGTTGGCTTTAAAAGGGAGTAAATGGGGTTGTCCTCTCAAAAGACATATCACGGTCCACCAAGCAGGCTGGGGCTGACCCTTCCAGGAGGGACTCTGCACCCATCTAACTTTGGAGAACTCACAATAATAAGCTCAACTTTTCTGGTAACAAAGTTACTAGGAAATCTGCCCTTTCCCCCAAGGTTTTGGTTTGCAAACTCTACATGCATGAATCTAGAGACCTGTGTGTAAGTATGGTTCAAATTCTTAGCCTAAAAAAGTCAAGAGGCTCAAACTTGACGTTTGAGCTGTCATATTTCTGTAAAGGATGTCAAACAGGCTTAATGATAGGCCAAAATTATCCAGTCGAATCACCTCTGCAAGTCACTCTTGGGTAACCTCAGATAATAAATCAAGCCGGTATCTTTTCTCTGTTCCTCATTCTCTTGCTAAGAGAAAAGGCATCCTACTTTCACAGTAAGTCCAAAGCAACTACACTACCTTTCCATAATCAGTGACCCAATGCTATTGAGACCTCAGCTTTTCCATGTGGAGCCGATGTTCCAAAAAGTTCTTTAATCATCCTTTATGTCCACCCTGCTGACCCAGGACCAAATAACTGGACCCAATGGCCCCTTTATTTTTAATCACTTTGTTCTCTGAGGTTAAATATGTAGATCTCTGATGATTTAGAGTCATCAGTCTAAAGGAATTTTCATGTAAGATGGCCAAATTAAAATAAATATTAACCTAAGCCAAACTCTAAGAAATTAAAAATAATTTATCTTTGCATAGGACATTACTTGTTCTAAATCAGTATTTTATGGGAGACAGTTCATTCCACTTTATACCCTATTATGAAGCAATAATAGATCTTTTTAATACAGGATTATTTGGGAAAGTGAACGATCAGGATCATTGTCATTCTCTAAGAAGGAAAGAATTGACGTTCTAGAAATTCCCCAAATGAGATGACACTGAAGTCTTGCTAACTTGGGTCCATAAGGTACATGAGTAAAGCCATGTTTATCATAAGGTTCTTTTGGTTCCTTCAGAGATAAATAAATCCTCATTCCACTACAGATACCAGATGAAACAAACTGCCTTTACTAAAACTATGTTTTTTCAATAAAGAGTGTAAGAATTTGAAAGACACAGGACATTTCAAAATATTGGAAAACACATGTATATTTCTTCACATGTAAACATAATTCCATTCTGCATTTTCTACTCTTTTTCTATCAGAGCAGGGAGATAAAAGTCAGAGAGGCAAATATATCAACTGCCAAATTTTTACCTAAAGACACTCTTTTCCCATTTTCATTTTCTTGAAACAAAATGTGTCTTAAGTTAATTTAAACAATAGTTCTACTTTCATGAAAACCTATACTTAAATCGACAAAACCCATTATTCCATTGCAGTGCATATATCAGTGTACAATATCTTGTTGTTGTTGTTGTTGTTGTTATATACCATACAGTTGGAACCCACCCATAGCTGACCCTCTGGCAGGTTTTCAGAGGCAATTAATTGCATGGGAGGAGATTTTGCATCCTTCTCCCCCGAGGCAGGTGGTGGCCTTGAATACGGCACTGGGTCTGTTCAATACACATTATTAAGAGGGAACCTTCATTTCAAAACCATTAGCAAAGCTCTACTCAGTTGTCTATATCTCCTGCAAGTGACTCACAAGTATCAATGAGTATTCTGCACATATATAAAACATTCAAAATAAGGGTGGTATTCCTCTTTAAACTCTTTGGTGATGTGGACTATAAGGAAAATTTACTGGACTGATGTGAAATGATGAATACACTGGAGTTAGTGATATTTAAAAAAACAAACATTGCCACCGAGTCCATTCTATCTTATAGTAACATAACAGGACAGAGTAGAACTCCTTCCAAGGCTGGTAGCAGACTGCCTCAGCCTTCCCCTGTGTCATTGCCAGCGAGTTCAATCCACTTACCTTTTGATTAGTGGTCCAATGCTTAAGCCACTGTGTCATCAGGACTCCATAGTGATGAGGGGTTTAGTAAAAATATACTTGGTTGGAGGTTTTGAAATTATGTAAACATTTGGTGACGTGTTCATGGAATGAGTCTCTATGTTAGTACACAAAGAGGGTTCAAATTTAGTAGCGTAACAAGGCGATCCAAGAGGATAGCTGTAAAGTCTTTACAGTGTTATCAAGTCTGTTACAGCTCATGTTGTGTTTTTGTGCCATTGAGTTGCCTGCAACTCAAGACCCTATATATAGCAGCTCTTGAAACCTGCCCTATCCTGAGCCAGTCTTACTATCTCCAACACACCTATGCACAGTACCTCAATTCCAACTCATAGCGACCCTCTATTGGATTTCCAAGGTGTGGAAATCAAAATGAGATGAGACAACCCATCTTTCCATGAACCTGGTTGAGGGCAAATACAGTGAGGACAAGAATCTGATGGACACCCATCATGATGATAGTGCAGACAGAAAAGCCATGTGTACACCAAGAAAACAATGCCTACGAGCAGAGGACCAATGCATCTTGTCAGCATCACCTTACAGAAAGTCCAGTCGGGAAGGAGGAGGTATAGACTTGGATTGGGAATACAGAGATTTTCAGCAAACCTACCAGCTCAAAGACAGCATTGACACTGCCAACCTGCTACGACTCTTTACTGATTTAATGACAGCTAGCATAGCTAAACTAAGGCATCTGTGCCTTTCCACTGCCTTCTCTTCTCTTTACTTTGTCCATCCTGTCGAGAGCACTAGTGATAGAGGCTTGACTAGAGAGGGTAAGCTCATCTTCTTGAGGCCCTGCATGGGCTGGCTTTGGCAACCATCAGTAGTGGCCATGGGCGGCTTTGAGTGTTCTCCCTGCCCTTTGCTGCTCCTAGGGAGACCGGTCGGCTTCAGGCGGGTTAAACAGAGAAAACCTGAGTGAATCACGGTTAGTCTAAGGCCTGTACCTTTAATGTCTCCTTCTCCTTTTCTATTCGCTGCTGTTCCAGATGTAGCTTCACCAGCGCTGACTCTTTGGTTGATATTTCTTCTTTCAACTGATCTACTTGATGGGTCATAATCTTCAATTTCCTCTTCATTTCTGTTATTTCATCCTAAAAAAAAATATAACAAGAGAAATATTTGAAAGTGAGGTAAATAGAAATCACCATCCCTGTGGCAGTTCCATACATATTCAAGCATTTTCATCCTTGAAGAGAGGCCCTTTCAAAATGATCTCTTGACCAATAAAAACCAGACTACTATTTTATGTCTAGTACCTATCAATATCAGAAGGCTATCAACTTACAAAATTTTCTCACTAGATAAATGCTAAGACTACCATTAAGGCTTGAACATGACAGAGATTCTGAGGATAGTGTACGACAGGGAAAGGTTCAGATCTGTTGAGCATTGGTGGCCTAGTGGCAAGAAGCCACATTGCAGTCCTGAAGGTGCTTGGTTCAATTCCACCAGCTGCTCTGCAGAAGGATGGTCAATCCAGAGGGTCAGCAATGAGTTGGTTCCAACGTGATGGTAAACAACAACAACATGAATCGTAGTCAACGGCACCCAACAGCAACAACATACATACATAGCATCTCTCTCTCTCGCTCACTCTCTCTCTCTCTCTCTCGCTCACTCTCTCTCTCTCTCTCTCTCACACACACACACACACATTTGTGTACTTTATTCCTCCTTGTTCAGAGTGAGCATTAGAAGAACACGACAAACAGAACTAAAAGATTGTGAAGTAAAGCTCTGAAATTCAATTACAAGCAGCTGTGGCTGTTCTCTGACTGATGGTAGCTCTTAGCAATCCTAAAAGTTAGAAAGCTGCGAGTGATAATTCTACATAATAATTACACACAGGACCAGGATCACCACCATCTCATCCAGCTGTGTCACCTCCATTTTGAACAACCTGACAGTTTTGCATAAATCAGTCTTCTCCTTCAGGTGAAGTACATGATATGTCCTTCTTGATGTATTCTATTCTGCCATTAGGACAACACAAGCAGTGTACACAAAAAGCAAGAAAATAATAAAAAAAATTTTAAAAAAATTTTTAAAAAGGCAAGAAAATGTAAAGGCACCAACAAATGCTTTACCTGAGCCTCAACCAGATTTTTGCTATACAGGTTCCTGTCTGACCTCACAGCTTCATATAAGTTCTGCTGCTGCTTTAATTTCGTCTCTGATTCAGCTATTTTTTTCCTGTAGTCAAAAATCTGCATTTCACGGACTTTTATGTCTTCCATGCTCATGAGAACCTGGAGGGGAAATAAGAAGGATACATGAATATGGTTAAATTGTCTGTGGTTATTAATTTGGAGCAAACCTGGAGATACGTATTAAAGAATGGTTGGTAGAGATACCAGCAATCAGGAAATCTGGTTGTGGCTACAGTCAGTGCAGTATAACATAGACATACAGCCCAGCTGATTAAGGACAAGCATATACTTTATCTATTCCAGAGTTCTGTTCAAGTATAAAGGCTTACCACAGTTATTTTGTAATTATAAGAAGTAGAGGAGGAGGGAGAGATAATTCTTTCAATTCTAAAAATCTCTTCTAAAATCTCTACCCATTCACAAAATTTTTTTTAAAAAAATTAAAAAGCCCACAGGCTTAACCAGATCTTAACATAAAGCCCTAAAAAAGATAAGCTATAAGCTAGCTCTTTGGCCACTCTCACTGCTGTAGAGACTTATCCAGGAAAAAAGAAAAGGGGTCTGTGAACACTGATAGCAATCACAGCCCTGTCTTGCCAATGTCAAGCTCAGTCCGTCAGAGAAATAAATGTGAAAGCCTCCATGAAAATGTGTTCCATTGTTCACGAAACACTCCTGGGAAGGGTGGGATGCAAGAATAGCTGCCTCCTTTTTTGCAAGTATTTTCATACTTGCAGAGCATTCCATAGCCAAGACCTGCACACAAGTAATCCACACGGAGATTACAAAATCATGACTCAACTGCAATGTGTGAAGACATTGATTTTTTTTTAAGGACAAATGTCTTTAAAAATTGTCAAAGAAGATAACATTTAGTGAGAAAAATGGATTCAATCACTGGAACTAAGGTCTTTACAACACAATATGGAAGAAGAAAATTCTCAAGATGATGTCACTGAATTTTAATGAGATTCTCATAATGAATGGATAAAATTAATGGCTACATCATGCTTGTTAAATTAGAGGCTTGGTGAAAAAGAGGAGAATCCTGCAAAAGGGGGTGTGGTGGCAGTAAACCATTTTTAAAATTGTCTTTCCTATCCATTGCATTAGCCCCCCTTGAGGACCTAGGCTTTAGCTACCTTAACTATAGACATATATATGGTCTTGCAAATCATCAATAGCTACGGGACCAATATAAGGGAGCAATTTCCACCCTGTGAAAATGGTGACAGAGACAGCGTGAAGAGACTGTGACACTGTTGTGAAGAAACTGTGGCAAGTTATAACCAGAGGAACCCTGAAAATGGAGCCCCAGCTAAAGCTTTTATTTCTCAATGATTGAACGAAAAGCTAGCTGGCTGACTCTGAGATAAACTTTGCTGGATGACTGAGGAAACCAAAGGTACATTTGTGCTATTGAACTGAACCTGTATGTTCACTAATTGAGAACGTGTGTCATGATGTTAATGTAGCTTGGGACAGCTGGACTAAACCTGGACTTGCACAGTATGATATTGTTTGCCTTTCCCCACCCCAACCTATTTCCCTAACAAATCCCACAATTATAAGTCTGTGATCCAATTTGCAATGAACATTTGACCCAAAGATTCATAGAAATAGTAGAAGCATGGAGGGTGGCATTTGTTTGGTACTATGGATGTTATTGATGGGGACAATTCCCCTTTATGAAGTGAGTAGAAGTCAGACTCGGCCTTCCTCATGTTACCACTGCTCCTTATACAGATTGATTAAGAGTGGCAGCAACAATGCGCTCAAATGTAGCAATGACTATGAGCATGGCACAGGTCCAAGCAGTATTTCTTTCTTTTGTACCTTGGGATTGTAAGAGTCTAAACCAACTCCACGGCATCTAACAACAACTTAAGCAACTAGGAAAATGTAACATCAGCATCAGAGGAAGACTCATCAATACTCTGTATTATGCAGCTAACACAACCTTGCTTGCTGAAAGTGAGATGGAATTGAAACTCTTGCTGCAAAAGATAAAAAACTACAGCCTCCAATATTGATTACATCTCAAAATCAAAAAGACAAAAATTCTCACCACTGGGCTGATCATGAAAGATGGAGAAAAGATTGAAATTGTTACTGATTTCCTCTTCCTTGGATCCACAATCAACACCCTTGGTACCAGCATTCACGAAATCAAAAGATGTATGGCACTGGAATGAGCAACAACAGCAATCTAAAGACTAAGGAGCACCTGATCTGAGCCATAGTCTTCTCAATCACTTGCTGTCCATCTGAATGTTTCAGTGAATAAGGGTGACAGCTGTGCTGGAGAAGATGACTGAGTATCCCTGGACAACCAAAAGAACAAACAAGTATGTCTTGGAGAAAGTGTAGCCAGGGTGTCCTTTGGAGGTAAGGATGGAGACATTTTATCTCCATACTTTGGCCATGTTTTTTGGAGGGCTAGTCTTTTGAAAAAGACATCATGCTTGGAAAGGAAGAAGGGTTAGCAAAAGAGAGGAAGACCCTCAACAATACAGACAGACACACTGACTGGAACAAATGGCTCAAGGATAGAAAAGATAATGAGGCACAGGATAGGGCAGGAATGACATCCACTGTTCATAGGGTTGCTCTGAGTCGTAGTCGAGGGAACACAACAACAAAGGACGTATTAGAAAATGGAAAGGAGATTTAAAGTGGCCAGAGAAACTTCTGCTTAAAAAGTGACATTTTACCTGAAACCTCAAAGATATCACCTTTACCATGCTAATATCTTTATGATTATGTATGGTAAATAGAACAATAGCTTCCAATTATTGCATTGTGACATTGTTGGGGTTTTTTTACCACTTGTGAAATGAGTATTCCAGAAAACAAACTTAGAAGCAGCCCTGCCTCCAGTATTTTCCCATTAGAATAGATGACGACTGGTGTTTAAAATACTTAATTCTTTTTTATTATTTTATTATTTTTTGTGTGTGTACCCTCAAATCAGATAAAATACTTATTCTTTTATCTTTAAAAAAGCATCTTTGAAAATTTTCTTTGGTTTATATTTAAGGAGGGATAAAGGCTTAGTAAGTGTCATCTTAGCATATATTCTTTTGTATAAATTAAAATATTACAGAGATATTAATATAATATTAATAAGATTAATATTATGAAATACTAATAAGAATAAATATTTTTATACTCTTAATTGTATTTCTTTCTACATATTCCTGTATGTCATAATTCCAAAGTAATAAAGAAATGTACATTTCTTTTCATTTTCTTATTCCTTGCTTCTTTTTCATTTTATTCCTTGGTTTTCTTATCCATTCTTTCATTCCTTTCTTCTTGCCTTAGCCGCATCAGTTCCTATATGTTGTTGTTGTTGGTGGGTGCCATCGAGTCTAGTCAGAACTCTATCCTATCCTGTGCCATCCTTACACATCCTGACACACAAGAGCCCATTGCAGCAGGCACCCAGTCAATCCAACTGGCTGAGGGTCTTCCTGTCCTTCTCCGACCCTCTACCCTTCCCAACATCATGTCTCTCTCCAAGGAATAGCACATCCTAGCAATATGTTCTAAGTATGTGAGGTAAAACCTCATCATTCTTGCCTCCAAAGGGTACTTCAGCTGCACCTTCTCCAAGACATTTTTTTTGGCCTTCCATGCAATGTTTAGTGTTCTTCTTCAACACCACAGCTCAAAGGCATCAATTCTTTTTCAGTAAGCCTTATTCATTATCCAGGTCTTGGATGTATAGCTATTAATGGGAAAGGCCATGGCCTGAATCAGACACACCTTAGTCCTCAAACTGGCATCACTGTTTCTCAATAATTTGGAAAGGTCCCTACCTGCAGATTTCCCCATTGTAATGTATCTTCTTATTCCCTGACTGTTCGTACCAAGAGTGTTAATCTTGGATCCAAGCAATATGAAGCTATTGACAGTTTCAATCTCCTTTGTTTTCTTGATATTGAGATGCAGTCCATACTGAAGGCTGCATTCCTTGATCTTCTGCAACAAGTGCTTCAAATCCTCCTCACTTTCAGCAAGTAAAGTTGTGTTATCTGCATAATGCAGGTTATTAATTAGTCTCCCTCCAATCCTGATTGCACATTCCTCTTCATAGAGTCCAGCTTCTCAAATAATTTGCTCAGCAAATAGGTTGAACAGATATGGGGATAGAATACATCCCTGACGCACTCCTTTCCCAATTCCAAACCATGCAGTGCTCCCCTGCTCTGTTCGCACAACAGCCTCTTGGTCCAGGTATAGATTCCTCATGAGCACAATCAAGTGCTCTGGGACTCCCATTCTTCCCATGTCAGCCAAAACTTGTCGTGATCCACACAGTCAAATGCCTTTGCATAGTCAATAAAGCACAAATAGGCATTCTTCTGGTATTCCTAACTTCCAGCCAGGATCCATCTGATATCAGAAACGATATCCCTGGTGTCATGGCCTCTTCTAAATCCTGATTGAACTTTTGGCAATTCCCTTGTTCCAGCCATTTTTTTAATGATCTTCAGCATTTTCCTAGCATGTGAAATCAATGATAATGTTTGAAAATTTCCATATTCAGCTGGATCATCCTTCTTGGAAATAGGAAAAAATATGGACCTCTTCCAATCCACTGGCCAGATAGCCATCCTCCAAATTTCCTCGCATAGGCTGCTGAGTGCATCCAAGGCTGCATTTGTTAATTGAAACAAGTCAATTGGTATCCCATCGATTCCTGGGTCCTTTGTTTGCCAATGCCTTAAATTCAGCTTCTACTTCCTCTACTTCCTCTTTCATTACAATTGGCACATGGAATGTTCATAGCTAAAAAAAAAGTACCTACTAATCATTAGCTATTATTATGATATTTGTAGATCTGAATAGAATATACAAAATTCAAAGCAAGGTGTGGGAGATTGTATTTTAAATACTGACCTGGTTATGTTATGTATAACATATAGGAATTTAACATAAGCAGGCCAAAATTTAAAATACAATCTCCTACACCTTACTTTGAATTTTGTATATTCTATTCAGATCTATAAATATAATAATAATAACTACTAATTACTAGGTACTTTCTTTGTACCATGCTCTTGACAAATACTGACCCATTTACTCTTTACAAAAATACTGAGATGCGTATGATGATAATCCCTAGTGGTACAGTGTGTTCATTACACATCAGGCTGCTAACCAAGAGGTCTGAGGTTCAAATCTAACAGCCACTCCAAGGGAGACATGAGACCATCTGCATTCATTATGATTACAGCAGGGTCTCCATATTTTCAAATAGACTCAACAGCTCTGAAATCCAATAGTTTGGTTAGATTTTACAAAAAAAAACCTAACTGAGGCCAAAATAACTACCATCATTTTCAGATTGATTCAACTAGTAAATCTACACATAAAGGATTTGTTTGTTTTCTTTTGGTTTTGTTGTTGTTCTATTTTGTTTTGCTTTTCTCTTTTGGGAGATCCCCCATACTTTTATCACTCAATTGTCTGTTGTGAAAATAATCCTTAGTTCATTCTCTTTAAAGATAATTTAAGATTCTACAGAGTGGATGTACCATATCCCTACTGGTGGATATTAATTTTGTTTTCACTCTTTTGTCAATATGAACAATGCTGAAAATAAAATCTTTTGGTCCATGTGTCTCCATGCACTCATAGTTATACTTCTGTGATATTAATTCTTAAGAGAAAGATAGTTTATCTCAACAGATATATATCATCTTAGTCCTAATAGATACTAATAAGATTGCTTTCCAAAATGCCTATGCTACTTTACATTTCCATATTGCTAGCAATAATTTTCTTAATAGAAAATCATCTTCTTAACAGAAAATTGTTTTCTTAGTAGAAAACTATCCTTGTAGTTGCAAGACAAAGTCTCTGGATGATTCTTTCAATGTACTGCTGAATTTGGGTTGCTAGAATTTTCTTTATAATTCTGTATAAATATTTCCAAGTGAGAAAAGTCTACAATGTTCTTCTTAGCTCTATTTTGTCTTCAAAGGTTTCCCAAGTCTCATAAAGTAAATAGGGTACATTCTGCTCATTCATTTATTCATTCACTCAATAAACAAATACATACATTTAAAAAAACCCCATCAATTGTTTCTTCCTTCTTACCACTCAATCATCCCAACCAAGAACTCACCTGGGATTTCAGGCTTTCTATTAGGTCTAAAGCTTTTGTACATTATCTCAAGACAAGGCCTGAGCTGATTGGTAAGGCAATCCCTATCAAGATGGTCCCCAAAATAATGTAACACAAAGTACTTGGGCAGTATTTTTTCCTAAATCTACAGAAAAGTTCATACGCGTGAAAATTATCTGACTCTTGCTAGCCAGTTTAGAACTCAATTCTAAATTACTAAGCAAGCCCTCAATCAGGGTTGGAGCTAATTTCTTCTTTAAAAAAAGAAATAAATGGTTTTTTGTACTTGTATTTGTTGTTGCTGCTGTTGTTGTTAGATGCTGTTGACTCAAGTACAATTCATAGCAACACCAGGAACAACAGACATGAATCCCATTCTATGCTGAGCCATCCTCAGCATCTCTACACACTTGAACTCACTGCCGCAGTATTCACGGCAATGTCTCTCGATCGGAGTCTTCCTTTCTTTTGCTGTCTCTCCACCCTGCCAAGCATGATATCCTTTTCCAAGAACTAGCCTCTCCTAGCAACATATCCAAAGTATGAGAGACAAAGCTTTGTCATCCTTGCCTCCAGGGAGCACTCAGTCCGCACCTTTCCCAAGACATCACTATTTGCTCTTTTGGCAGTCCATGGCATATTCAGTGCTCATCTCCAATCACACAATTCAAAGGCATCTAGAGTGATTGATTTTTCAATGTTTTCTGCCTCACTTTTCAGTCAAATATGAATGTATATATTTTCTAGGAAATTGTATATTCAGTCAAATTTTTAAATGCATGAAACCAAAGTTGCACAAAATATTCTTATTTTATTTTACTGTTTTATCATCACTATAGCTTGGAAGGAGGAGCAGCATCCACTTCCGCAATAGCTTGCCTCTGGAAACCCTGTGAACCTAGAGAGAATGAGAGACACCCAAGCGTTGAGGACTCTCCTTCATAAGGTCGTCTGCAACTCGACGGCACTTAACAACAATAACATCAACATGAAGAGAGAGATCAGCTGGCCCAGTGGACAGAAGGTGATGCTACCAAGCCAAAGGTGGGTGGCTTTTAATCTGCGGCCCTCGGGACTGTCGTTCATTGTTTTTGTTCAGACATTCCTCTAGGTTGTATAGCCTTGGTGTACAAGTTGCCGTACAGTGGTAACTTGTGGTTGCTGTGAAGCTGAACACTGTGACACTGTAATGGCAGTTACCCAATGCAGACAGAGAGTGGGGTGGAGCTCCCTGATTAAAACAAGCTTGGAAGGAGGAGTGGTATTCACTTCTGTAACAGCTTGTCTCTGGAAACCCTATGAACCTGGAGAGAGGATGAAAGGCACCCAAGTGTTGAAGACTCTCCTTCATAGGGTCGTTATGAGTCGCCTGCGACTCGATGGCACTTAACAACAACAACAACATCACTATTACTAATAACAATTATAATTTCCTTTGTGTGGAAAGAAAAATGACCCAACATAGGACTAGATACAAATTCACTGGGAATATCTTGAATGGTTGGTTGGGTCCTAAACAAAGAGCAACTAGAAGATTGAAGCCGAGAAAGTTTAGGGAAGAAGTATGTTAATAGATGGAGATGCAAACAAACCTTTGGATTATCTTCTGTCATTTCTTTAAGCTGTAGCTTTGCAGTTGTTAGGTGCCATCCAGTCGGAACCAATTTATAGCTGACCTCCCAGAAGGTTTTCAGAAGTTGTAAATCACATAAAAGAAGGCTGCATGTCTTTTTCCCCAAAGAGCATCTGGTAGGTTCAAACAACCTGCCTTTGATTTGGTAGCACAACTCTTACCAACTAGGCCACCAAATCGCCCCAGCCCCATTATCTTTATTGTTGTCATTATGTGCCGTCAAGTCACCTGCAACTCATAGTGACCCTATGTACAACAGCCCTAAACCCTGCTCTGTCCTGTGCCAATCTTACTGTCTCTGACACACCTACCCCCATTACTCCAGTCACTGAATCAATCCATCTCATCGAGGGTCTTCTTCTCCTCTACTGTCCCTCCAACCTCCCAAGCATGATGTTCCTCTCCAAGGACTGGTCCTTCCTTGCAACATGTCCAAAATATGTCAAACGAAGCTTCAAAGTCCTCTTCTCCAAAGAGCAGCCTGGCTTCACCCTCTCCAGGATGCACCTGTTTGCTTTCTTAGCAGTCCATGGTAGATTCTGTACTCTTCTCCAACACCACAGCTCAAAGGCATCAATTCTCCTTCTATCATCCCTAGTCATTGTCCAGCTCTCTGATGCATAGCAAGTGATTGCAGAGACCATGTTCTGTATCAGGCACACCTTAGTCTCCAGACTGACATCACATTATCTTTAGAATCCTTAAAAAATGAGCAATAGGAAACCTTGTAAGATACTGACACTGGAAACGAAAATGTAAAGATTAAGGATAAACATGATCTCTCCTGTACCAGTCAAATCTGATTTGATGGTACACACACACAAAATAATAAAATTTAAAGGAATTTTAAAAAAAATAAACATGATCTTTCAATAAATCACTCATTTCTCAATCTGTTATATTATGTGATTTTATTTTGAAGAAAAACTAGATCTTTATTTAAAGTTTAGCCTTTCTATGGACAAGATATTGCCTCTTTGGGTTCAAACAAATAGAAGGTAAATACTTTGAGCAGTACTATCAGCATTCAGAATATCAAGCAGCACATCAGAGAAAAGGGAAAAAATTGCTTGTTCAATCACTTTGAGAGACATTATAACAAAAATAATCATTTGCAAAGACAGAATAATGCTGCAGAGAAAGGATGCAGTCAAGGACATTTCATTTGAGGGCATACAACTAACATGGTCCATATTTCTGCACAGAACAATGCACAAAATCACAAACTTGCTTCTGGGTTCCTGGAGCTGATCGTAATAAGAACCCATCACAATACCAAGAAGATCAAAAGGATTTATGTTCAATGACAATGAAAAAATTACCTAAGTATTGAAACGAGGGGAAAAGACAATTTACAAAGCAATTTATTTCTAAGTGTTGAGACTCAATTTATTTTGATGGAAATCATTCAAACCAATGTCACGTAGAATTTCAAATCCTGAGGATTCATAAAATGTGTGGGACGTTAAATAGTAGCAAAGCCTTGCGTCAGCAAACTGTCCCTTTTTAAAAAATGGTGTATCAGAGCACAAGGGACGCCGGCTGTGGGGCTGCAGTTTAATTAATTGATTACACTTTTAGATACTTCACACCAACTCATGAGATAAGCCACATCCACATATAGAAAGTTTTTTACAGCCAGAGTCAGGGCTCCTAGCATTGGTAGCGACTGAGGAACACAGAAAATGCTTACGACGCATTATGAGGGTACAGTCTCAGTTTATAACTGACTCCTACCTTTTCTTTTCCTCTTAAAACAAGCTGCCAATAGAAATAAGAGTGGGATAAAAATCAATAAAGGTGCTGGAAATGTGCAGCATAGTCAAAATATCATATAGACTGAGGCAGGCTAAGAAAGTAGGTCATTGAATTTGGAGCCCTTTAACTTGCATTTGATGAAATATCAGTATAAAATAAACTGCTCAAATAAGTTTTTCTGACTCTATGTCACTGGTATGAACGCTGACGATGCCTTTACCTTCATAATGAAACTGGAAAACTCCCTCTATAAAAATAAATACACCCATGTGAAAAAAGAGGAAAAAATCAAAACACCACCATTGAGTGGATTCTGATTCACAGTGACCAAACAGGGCGGAGTAGAACTCCCCAAAGGGTCTCCAAGGCTGTTAATCTTGAAGGAAGCACACTGCCACATCTTTCTCCTGTGGGATGGCTGGTGAGTTTGAAGAGCTAACCTTTTGATTCACAGCTGAGCGCATAGCCACTGCACCACCAGCAAATCTTTCCTCGTGCCCAAGCCAAACCAACTTAACACCATCAAGTTGTTCCAATTCATAGCGGTCCCCCATCTAGCTTCTGAGGTTGTAAATCTTCATGGGAATGGCCGCTTCCTCATTTGCCTTCAGAGCAGCCTGTGGATTTGAACCACCAACCTTTCAGGCTTTCCTTTCCTACATGCCCAGGCATGGGAAAGTTGAGGTTGTTTTTGCATTTGTTTTGTTTTCTCAGTGTTTTTGCATAAATTCAGAGAGGTGTAACTAGTTTTCTCTTCCTTTATAAATTTGTTTTGATATAAGATTGAAGGGGGTATAGCAGTAACCACCTCATAGAGTTACTGTAAGGATTCAGTGAGGAAAATATACACATGTATCATCACTAAAGAAGTACTTTGCACATAATAATTTGATTATTTAATAAATAGTGGTGGTGTTATTGCTGTTGTTGTTATGTACCATTGAGTTGGGAGTCATAGTTAAACCTCCAGTAGGTTTTCAGAGGCAGTAAATCACACCTGAGGATACTACGATCTTTCTGCTGTGGGGAAGCTGGTGATGTGAACTGCATGTGTCTGGGTTGGCATTGCAACTCTTTACTACTAAGCCACAGAACTCTAATAAATTGTAAATTTATTATTATCAGAAACCAAGTGGGGAGACTAAGGAAAGAATTGAGTAATTTAAATTTATTCTCAGCTTGATCCACTTGCTGAGCTTATTATTATTATTTTATATCACTTAATATTTGCCATTAATAAAGAAATTTGGAGTATTAGTTCCCCTCTAGACCAAATTTATTTTCTGGGAAATAGTGATAAATAGCCCACCATTCCCATTATGGCATAAAAAGCCAGTAATCTGTATGTACCGCTTTGATGGCCCTCCCAAGGGTTCTACTCAACTAAAGATGCTCTTGTATAAATTCCAATTGGCATCAGAGAAATAAGCTTTATTTCATTATAAATATACCTTTCGAGTGGACAATATTGCTTCGATCACCTCTGCTTTCCTCCTAGTGGACCATGAAGTCCACTATCCGTCATTTGGATAGTTTGCATTCTTGGTCTAGAAGAGCCTCGAGTGACACTGTAAAAAGCAGCTGAGCAAAGAGCTGTGGAATCTGTAGGCAGGAATTTGCTGTAAAATAATACTTTTGGCCTGTACGAGGGGGAAGATTGCCAGAAGTTTGATATTTAGTCTGAAAATGGAGGAGATCTGAAACGAGCCAGTGTATTGTGTGCAAAATGTTCAGCAGATTTGATAATAATTAACTAGGAACAATATTATCCTGAATTTGTATAAGTTTGTAAAGGAGTAAGTATGGCTGACTATAACTTATGATTTCATCCTTCTTCCCATGCATTGTATCTGAACAGTATTATTAAAAGTTCAGCAGAGGAAAAAACCAAAAACACTATCGAGATAAAAAGTGCTGGGACCTTGTAGCAAAGTAACTTATGACTCAGCAAATATTCCACCTCTTCCCTCTGTCCCCACAACCTTGGTGAGAGGAGTATATATCCTCATATTGTGGAAGTTAAGGGAACTCTGGTGGCCTCCTCTGTAGGGAGCTGAGCCACTAACCCAAGGTTCAAATCCACCAGAGGCTCTATGGGAGCTCATGCCATTCACAAAGCCTCAGAAAACCCACTGGAGAGTCAGCTGTGAGGCAGAACTGGCTCCAGGGCAATGACTTTGAGAATAGCATTGGGCTTGATCATCCCAATGGGACATCAGCTAACCACGTAACTGCTGTTGTTAGGTGTCAAGTCTACTGTAACTAATAGTGACCCTATGATCAACAGATCTGAACCTTGCCCTACGCTGCACCAACCTCACCATCTCATACAGTTGAGCTCATTGTCAAGTACAAATCTCAAGGTCATCGCCTTGGAGTCAAACCGACTCCTAACTGATCTCCAGCAGGTTCTCCAAGGCTGTGGAGCACACAGGAGCAGATCTCCCATCTTCCTGCTGTAGTGAGCTGCATCTAGGTTGGCAGTGCAATTCTCTTCAGATCACGACCCAGAGCTCCCGATAAAAACATGCTCCTCTGCTTGTGTGGTCCTTTACGAGCCTTCCTTCCAGTATGACACGAACACGCACCTGGAAGGATGAGAGGCTTGTATAAGGCAGCTGGCTCAACACACAGCCCACAGCCACATGCAGCCAAGATCAGCTGAACCTCAATCAATGTCAGGTGTGTGAGTGAGAAATTAATGCCTGGGGTTAGTTTTATTTTTTGGGGGGTGGTTTTTATGTAATCAAAATTCTGTGGCTGGTCATTAACACAGTAGTATTAGTATGGCAAGCATTGACTAAAACAAACATACAAGAAAATATTTGGTATCTTGGCCACTCAATTCTGGCATAAAAGGGGATCTCCTCATTTGCAACTGCCAAGTTAAATCAATAAAGGGAAATACAGAGCTCTTAGCATCTTAATTTCACCTTTCTTTCTCTAAAACAGAAAGAACTAGAAAGCAAATGTCTTTGCAATCAAGAAAGGCAAAGAGACCATGCCAGACATCACTCCAACAGCTAAAATTGTTGAGAATAAGCCAGTTAAGAGTTTTCATCATAGTACACAATTCAAATTAATTTAAGGGCGGTCAGGACCTTAATGATATGTCAACTTATTCTTTCCCCCCCCAGGGCCCCTCAGATCCCCAGATCAGATCAAAGGTCCTGGGGGTCACTGTGTTCCTTAGGGGTGGTTGGAGACCAGTGCTAGACATGACGGGGGCAATGATAAGTCAACTTATTCTTAAAGAAAATTTTAATATGGATTCCTAAAAGCAAGTCTTGGAATAATCAATTTATATTTCAAAGTATGCTTTTCATTCACTCGTTCAAAAAAAAAACAAAATATTTAAGTACCTTTTTAATAAACAGGGATTTTGACAAAGGAGAGGAGGACCCTCAGCCAGGAGGATTGACACAGAGACTGCAGACGGGCTCGAGTGGGTCAGACACTGTTAGGTTAGCACAGGATCAGCCAGAGTTCAGATCTGCCATTCATGGGGTCACTATGATTCATACTTGATGGCAACTAACAGTAACCACAGAGGTTTAGTCTTCAGGGGGCTTTTCTGTTAATCCCAAGGCTGTGCCTCTCTGGTGGTTCAAATCTATGGCTCTACGGGACAAAGATGGACAATCTCCCACATAATTTACAGCTTCAGAAACCCAATGGAAACGTCATCTGTGAGTTCATTCCAATGGCAATGAGAATGTGTCAATGATTTAATAAATAAGGATTATAAGGAACTTGACTAAGATTTGTCTTCCATGGAGTAATTAGGTAGAATGAGGATGATATGCAAATAATGGTAAGTATATGAAAATGGAAAAGAGAAACAGAACCAATGGTATATCAGAGACATTTCATGCCAAAATGCCTGTCCTTTCACTCTGAGCTGGTACAGCAGAAGAAGAGTCATAATTCCTAGAATGTCCTGTTCCCAGGACTGAGTCTCTCCACCTCCTCACACCTCTAAGTCACACACCTAGGAAATCTCTGGATCATAATCAGTTTCCTCCACTCTCTTCCCATTTGTTCTCTGAGCAAGTGTTTGCCCGGCTGTAGGAAGACAGAGTGGCACCTGCTTAGGTCTTAGATAATATAGACCCTAAACCAGGGGTGAGACGGTGGGAGCATTCTGAAGCCCCATATGCCCAGCTCTTCTCAATGACTCTTTAATGAAGTAAATGTAAGGGACCAAGAGTTAAGGTCCAGGTAGGTTTTCCTGGGTCAGTTTTGTTGACTTTTTAATTCTTACCCACCCTCTTACCTCATATTTTGACAATAGGCTTTAAATCAGTATCAAGTGGTTAATGCTGTTCAAAGTTTTCATTTTTTTTCTGTACCTTCTGACCTTTAGCAGGAAGCCGCATGTGGGTACATTCAAATGCCACAGCTGAGAAGAAACTCTAGACTATCCATCAATAACTGTGTACTTATTAATGCATCTTTATTTATAAATACTTGGACAGTATCTACCATGGAACAAAATCATTCTAAATACTTTACAAATATTTACTCACATAATCCTCGCATCACCTCATGATATGTGATATTTAGCTACAGTGCCTTGTATAATGCCCTGACTAAATAATCTAAGCACAAGCACTGCAGGTTTTATTAATTTAATTATCAACTTTCCTAACTTATATTTAAACCCTGAGAAGGTGAAACCAAGTGTCTCCTTGGAGGCTAGGATTGTGAAGCTCTATCTCACATACTTTGGGCATGTGGCCAGGAAAGAAAAGAAGAACATCATTCTTGAAAGGGTGGAGGGATAGAGCAAGAGAGGAAGACCCTAGAAGAGATTGTTTGCCACAGTGACTGGGGCAATGGGGTAGGTGTGTTGGAGTCAGTGAGACTGGCTCAGGACAGAGCACGCTTCAGAGCAGTTGTACACTGGGTCGCTATGAGTTGCAGGCCACTAGAGAGCATATAACACCACCAAAATGCATCCTCACAAAACTGAGGTCAAACCATATAATTAAATTAAATTTGCAATCTGTCATTTTCAGATTCACTATGTGTTTCATATTCCCTACTTAAAAAATATTTCTCAAAAAACATTAATTTTAATAACTCCTTAATATTATATCAAAGGAATATAGCACAATTCATTTAACCTTTCTGATCTTTTGAATAAGAGGTTCAGTGGTTAAGTGCTCCATATGGCAATGTATTTCCATAAATATTTAAAAACCCTAGGGGATAGTTGGACAACTTTGGTGACCTAGTGGGTAAAGAGTTGTGCTGCCAACCCACCAGTAAGCAGTTCTAATCCACCAGGTGCTCTGCAGAAGAAAGATGCAAAATCTCTTCCAGTGTGATTTACAGCCTCTGAAAACACACTAGAGGGTCAGTTATAAGTTGGTTCCAATTCAACAGTGTGAAAAGGGGATGGTTATACATGGTGCTATATGGTTACTGTGAGTCAAAATTGACAAAATAAATCCAAGGATGTTTGGACTCTTTGAGTGAGTCGAATCTTATGTTTTTGTTGTTGTTGTAAATTATGCTTTGAAGACTAAGCTTGCAAAATGAAAACCTCACTACCTGAGAGTAGCAAGCAAGAGAATGTAATTTGTCTGTCAGAACCAGAGAAACACCCATCACAGCCACAATGGAGAATGATGGACCTGACACAAGACAGAGCAGGCCTTGGGATTGCCACTTCCATGGACAGAACCACAGCTAAGTTAACAGACTTTGCCCAAGTTTGCTGGACAATGGCAGAGCTGCTGGTAGATCCACACCACCAGAGAGGCACCAACTTTGGGTTAGTTAAGTAGTACACTATATAAACATGATACCAATAGTTCTTTACATGACAACTGGTAAATCCTCCTCCAAAATCAGTGACAACATTTTTTTTTAAACTTATAATCTAGCTTCAACGATTTAGATCCTCCCATAAGAGCTGGGGGTAAGCATTAACATTACTGGTAAGTATATTCATTTTCTCCTGGACACAAAGCCTACTAATTAGTCCTAAAAGCCTTCTGAGGTCCCAACTCTTCTCACTATTTCTTAGTTGTTGGAATTGATGGAAAACCTCATAAGCGGTTCCTTACTTCACCTCTGCCTTGCATGCGGACTTCCGAGCTGTAAAACAACCCAGTGGTAGGTGGAATTTGGTCCAGGACTTAAGAACAATAAATGACATAGTTGAGCCTCTACATCTTGTGGTTCCTAACCTTTATACTATAATAGACAAAGTGCTAGTCAATAGGCCTTTTATTTTAAGAACTACCTTCCCTCTGTAACTTGATTTGTGCCACTATTAGAACCTCTACTTGAAATATTATTGCTTTTTAATTTTTGACTCATGTACTTTTAACTTGTTAGTTAAATTTGTGTCTTCTAGGCTGCAACAGTTCCATGATACATCTTCAAGGATATGAACATGTATGGCTAAGCACAATTGATATCAGTACATCTAAATTCCAAAATCAATCTCCACAATAGTCTACATGTTTCCTATTGCCAAAGGGGCCCTTTAGAGTAGTGAGAAAAGATCTTCACCCTGAAGCCTACAGCGTCCCTTTTCAGCAGGAAGTAGCTAAGAAAATAGACCGTCCCCTTTTCCTTATGAATCAGGGTGAAGTCTCTCTCAGGGAGGAGTGACAGAGAATGGCAATGGACACAATGACAAAGGAGATTAATCAGAACTGGCTTTGACAAGCACTGTGGCAATGGGAAAATTAAAACAGACTTTCAAGGGGCGAAAAAAAAAGAGGAACAAACTGGGGGGAGGATAGAGAAAATAGTGCAACAATGAATGAATGGAAACCCCAAATCTCTGTAAATGTTCATTAAAATTAATAAAATTTAATTTAAAAAAAGACTTATCATATATCCATTTGTTTACAGACATTTGCAGTCCCTGTTATAGGAGGTGCCAGTTTTTGGGAAAGGACAGCATGCTTGAAAAGTTGGAGGTTCAAAGAAAGACCTTCAACGAGATGAGTTGGCAATAGTGGTGATAATAGTGAGGTTAGCACAGAGAAAGAAGGCTTTGAAGGTGCCACAAGATTGGGTGTTGAATGTGGGATCACTAGGAGTTTGCTGACTCAGTGCATCTAACAATACTATAAATATAAGAAAAAAATATCCATTACCATCAAGTCATTTTGACTAATGGCAACCTTCCATTGGGTTCCCATGACTGTCAATCTGACCAGGAGCAGAACGCCTCCTCTTTCCTCTTTCTCCCACAGCGCAGCTGAACCACTGGTCTTCTGATTAGCAGCACCCCTTGTAACACACTAGGACACCATGGCTCCTTATTACTTGGCAGGATCCCGAATATGGGGGGGAGGCATTACATAAAGCCCCTTGTTTCTAAGAGCTCATTGTAAATGGGGCAAACAAATGTGCAAATAACTGTCCTAGAGACAGCACTGCCATTCTAGTGACTCATCAACTAATCTTTGTGGAGTACAGTATAGGCACTGACTCACTTCACCTGGGATGGTCTGAGTTGGCTTGGCCAAGGACACAGGCATTTGAACCGGGTCTTAAGGAATAGAAGGTTGTCCTACAGAGAAGGAGAGAGGAAACTTTCCAGGAAGAATACTCAAAGATTTTATTACATAGTTCAGAGTATCCCAAGAGCTGTGCCCTAGAAGAGTCACGGGTGAGTCCTAAAGCTGTGATCCTGTTACAGGGCGGCCAGGTGAGCACGGAGCAGCTGACACATCTGGGTCAACTCCCTCTCTATCCTGAAAAGCATTTTCTCAGTTTCCATGTGCTACATCATGGTATTTTCTGTACATGCTATGATGTGAAAAATGGTAGGAAACCATACCTACCCCAAGGAACTGAGAGTTAACAGGGATTGGTAAACCCAAGAGTAATAATAAGACTCACGTATTAAGAGTTAGCTCCCATGGTGGCATGATGTCATCCCGGAATGGACAGCGGCTGATTATCAGGAAGGAGAAGATGAAACTAATAGATGGCATTTTTGTTGTTGTTGTTATGTGCCATCAAGTCACCTGTGACTAATAGTGACCTAATACAACAGCTCTGAAGCCTACCCTGTCTTGAGTCAGTCTCACTGATTTCGACACACCTACCCCCATTGCTGCAATTACTATGTCAATCCATCTCAGCCAGGGTCTTCCTCTTCTGCGCTGTCCCTCCAGCCTGCCGAGCATGATATCCTTCTCCAAGGATGAGTCTCTCTGGGCCACATGCCCAAAGTAAAAATATAGAAGGCTTATACGATTAAATATATTGCTATTCCACTCCACAAGGTTGGCTGTGCCTGGTCTTGGCCAGGGCAGTATGAGTGGAAGTGCCCTGTCCCTCACTGTGACAGCAGAAGCTCTCATTTCATCATCGTCTTCCCCTGTATTTCACTCTTGGTCCTCTCTCCAATGGCCACCATGTCTCAGACTGAGTCACCCAGAAGAGGAGGGTACATGAAAGAAGGCAAGCTGACCCTCAGAGACGATGTGAACAAAAAGTAATCTTCATTACTGTAAACCACTGAGATTTGAAAATTATTTGCACAGATTAAGTTACTTGGTACGGAGGCTAATGTGCTAGTCTCAGCATGAGAACACGAGGCCTGAACTGACCTCTAATCATCCCTCAGTCAGTAACAAATCAGTGAGTTAGAAAAGAACTCCACCTCTCTGCTGGCTCTCCATTGGGGGTATGAGATTCCCTCAGTCTTTACAAGGAAGACATGTCTGGCCAGGACTGGCCTGAGCAGCTGTGTTCAATTCCACATCCTGTAAACATCTGTTCAGCATTTATTTAGTCTAGGTGGGAAGAAACTGGTTTCCTGTGAATAACGCTTGTTTCCCACTTTATTTCTGTTTATAACTAAAGTATTGGCTTCCCTCTCTGTCATGTTCTTTGAGATTCCACTCCAAAAAAACAATACGAAACTCAAGCATGTCAAGAGCACTGGGAGTGCTGTTAAATTTGCTGCTGATTTCAGTGAAAAGATGGGAGAAAGAGCTTACATTGCACAGTAGACAACATTTCACTAGGAAAAAAAAGTCACTAAACAAAGCTTTTTTTCCCCTCCCAAACTCCTCTCACTCTTATAACTAAAACTTTGCTCCATCGCAGAACTGCTGCACCACCCAGTCTGTGAACACACTAAATTAAAAGGCTTGCTGAGCTGATTCTTAGACACCCTATGTGGTTGGTTTTCAAGGATGAAAATCTTCACAGAAGATTGTCTCATCTTCTCTCACGCAGTTGTTATTGGGTTTGAATTGTTGATCTTTTGGTTAGCAGTCAAATGTTTTCCCCACAGTGCCACCAAAGTTCCTTTGAACCCACTAAAAATATGTGCTAAGACAAAGAGGATAGATAATGAACACTGCACTGGAACAGATGAGGGGAAGGACTGTCCGAAAGCAATGTGTGATTAGGCATCGTACGTATGACAACAATCTGGAATAAGAGGTGCATTGCAAAGTAGATGGGGATGGGGGAAGGAGAAGAGAAGGAGAGGGAGGAAAAGAACAATAAATGTATGAAAACCAACCTTTATGTAAACTTTCATTAAAATCACAGAGATGGAAGCAACCCAAGTGCCCATCAACAAACAAATGAATATAAAAACTATGATATATTCACACAATGGAATATTATGCAACATTGAAAAGTAATGAATTCATAAAACATTATACAACATAGGTGATCCTGGAAGACAGTATGCTGAGTGAAATATCTCAGCCACAAAAGGACAAATACTGCACAACACTACTATTATAGGAGGACTGACATGGGAGATTGGGGGGAGAAAGGGGAAAGAATGGATAGATAATGAACACTACACTGGAACAGATGAGGGGAAGAACTGTTTAAAAGAAATGCATGCTACGCACTATATGTATTAAAACAATCCCCAGAATAAGGGGTGCATGCAAAGTGGATGGGGGGCAGGAGGGAGGAAATTGTGCAATAATGAATGAATATTTTTTTTAAAAAAGGAAAAGAAAGTGAAACTGAGGGAGGGAAGGGAAGAGAGGGAAGGAAATGTACAACAATGAATGTATGAAAATCCAACTTTTCTATAAACTTTTGCTAAAATCACAATAAAATAAAGTATACTTTTTTTAAAAAATCAGCGTTTTTAAAAAAAAGATAAACAAATCCCTGAAAGCCTTCGCCCTCTTCAGTGATTCACAAGTAGAGGAGATCTGGGACCCAGCACCCAGCTTATGGACTTCTACTTCCGGTGGGGTCTGTCATATTATCCCCAGGTGCCACTGAGTGAGCACCAACTCAACACTAGGAACAACAGAAGGCCTCACTGCACGGCCTCGTGCCTCCTCGCAGTCTCTGCTGTGTTACCTCCAGGGTTGTCACCACTCTGTAAATTCATCTCATTGAAGGTCTTCCTCTGTCACTGATCCTCTTCTTTTTCCAAGCATGACGTCTTTCTCCAGGGACTAACCCTTCCTGGAACCATATACATGGCCCAGGTGTGTGAGAGGAAGTATGTGGGGTTTAGGTTAAAGACCTTAAGACCAAAACTCTGGTGCCTATTCCAACTCAGCAGAGCTACTCCATGGGTTTCTTGGCTAAAGAATATTTGCAAAACTGCATCACCAGGCTCCCCCCGTCGTCCTCCCAGACGGCCTCTAGCCACCAACCTTTAGGTTTGTAGTCAAGCATAAACCATTTATGCCACCTTGGCTTCAAGACTGGGTTTGTTGGTTTGGTTTGTTTTTTTTTTTTTAATTTTAAATTGGTTCTAATGAAAGTTTACAGAGACTTGGGATTTCCATTCATTCATTGTTGAACTTTTCTCCCTGCCCACTCCGCCCTCCAATTCACTTTTCTTTTTGAAAAGTAAAAAAACTAATACTTTCATTGTTATTCAATCCCTCCTCCCAAGTCCACTCCACCATGCTACCCTCGTTCTGAACTCCTGTCACAACAACAATATCCAATCATATATCCCTTTTAAACAGATTAGATTATTTAAGATGTTCTTTGACTCTGAGACACATTTAAATGATGCCAAGAGTCATTCACAATTTAATATGAGGTCATTTCATTGAGTATTTTCTCCTAACAACCACTGGGGATCCCTGTGCCACAGAGCCAGGAGTCTCACTGACAGGTGGGAGTGAGGAGGAGTTGAGAGATGGTAACGTTCATGGCCCTGGTGTGCCCGGCTCAGAAAGGACCCAAACGCAGTGCACTTGAGAGAAGGAGCACACCTGAGCACCAGCAACTGAGAGAGACGGGGGTCCAGAAACAGGAGATGAGAAAGCAATAACAGCAAGCTTTGGCGCTTTCCCAGTCTGGTCCACAGCTGGCGACAAGACGCCTTTCCTCTGCCAACATCACTCTCCTTGAACCTACACAAACCACACCCCGGCACCCCGTCCCTGCAACAGCCTGTGACAGTGGAGCAGCTTACCTTCTGGGTGAGCTCACTGGCTTCATTGATGTAGCGATCTCGTTCCTTTTCCAGCTGGAAGATGATCTTTCTCTGCTTCTGAGCCTCTTCCTTGTAATTCTGAATTTCCTCCTCCAGGTTTCTCTTGGCTTGTTCGTGGAGCTTCACCAGGTCTATCTGCTTCTGGGTCGCGCTGACCGCCTTGAGCATATTCTAAAAATACAGACAACAAAGTGCCCACATGATGCAAAATGTTTAGGAATATTTTTTTTTTTGCTTCTGCCACAGCTCTGAAATAATTCAATGCATTGACTCTTAGATAAATAAAAATAATTATTTTCTCTACAGTTTAGTAAGAGCTGCTTACGTTTATTTTCCACAAGGTACTTTAGATGCATATTTAAGTGTGCTACTGATCTCAGTCTCCCTAAGAACCAGGCTGTATACTGGTCCCGTTTTAGAGGGAAACTGAGACCGCAAGAGGCTAAACTACTTCATTAACACGCCTAAGGTCACAGGGAGCTCTGGTGGCCTAGTGGTAAAGAGTTGTGCTGGCAACCCAAAGGTATGCGATTCCAACTCATCAGCTGCCCCATGGAAGAAAGATGCACCAATCTCCTCCCATGTGATTAACTGCCTCTGAAAACTCACTGGAAGATCAGCCATGCGTCAGTTATAACTTGACAGTAAACAACTACAAGGTCGCATGCTCAAAAATGGCCGAGTCAAGATCTGAACCTGAGGCTAGGTGCTACCAAAACCAATGTTCTCATACTCTAATTATATGGGGGGGGGGGGGGTTAGAACAACTGAAACCAACTATGGTTCTTGGTCTCTTATTCACTCACTCATTCACTGTCCACCACTGAGTCAGCCCAACTCACAGCCAACCCTCCATCTGGTGTCCAAGCTCTACCGTGTGTGGGAGATGGCCCTTCTTTCTCCCATGGCACTGTTGGGGGATTCAAACCATCAGAGCGGCACAGCCCAGGGGTAAGCACCTATTAATTAACCAATTAACTCTACAGACAGTGTCACCAGGGCTCTCGTCTCTCTTACCAGGAAATGAAAGAACTTGAGTGTATTAAAAATGCAGGTACCCAAGTCCCAAATGCAGAGAGAGGCTGGATCCAGCAGGTCTGAGCTGGAAGGAGGCACCTGCATATATGAGAGCTGCATTGGTGATTTCTCTTGCAGGAATGGATGTACCGTGGCATCTATTGGGATCTTGGCTACCCAAGCTCCCTGGAAACATAGAGAACCAGTGATATCACACTGCCAGTCATGTCCATGCGAAAAAGACCAGCTCTCTAGTCAGAGCTGGATGGACCAAATGACCCTTCCCAGGGAGACCTGAAATGGGGCCTTCCCATTGTTTTCAGTTCAATAAAAGAAGTCAATGTGGGACCTTTTGGCAGCAGACATTTTTCTGAGTTGACACAGAGAGAGACAATTAAGGCAGAAACTCTGGAGGAAGCTGAGTGGTGCCGAGAGCATTCTGTATATCTCAAGAATGTCAACTCCTGAGACCCAGCTGCAGCTCCAGCTCACACGAGACCCCTCAATTCTCTTTTCAAATCTCTGACCCAGACAGAACCACATGACACTGCATGACAGTTAAAAAGTTAATTAAACCTTGGCTGGGAGACATGTAGAAACTAAGAAAGGTCAGCTTCATTCCCAAGCATTGCATTAAACACTTGATTTGTAAAAGACAAAGCAAAGCCTCTTCAACATGACAATGAAAGAAAAAGAAGCAAAAATATATTCCCTTTGCTTCCTGTCAAACCACGGTGCTCACTCAGTGAAGCTGGCGTCTCAGACCAGGGTCAGAAGAGTGTACTATTTAATAAATGTGAGGGATCGAACACCGTGACAGGGAAGAGGAATAGGTGTCTGCCCTACTGACCATAATCAAATTCAACAAATCACTGCTGTGCCGTGGGTCCTACAATCACCAACATATAGAAAATACACTTTGGTTAACTGCTGCATGAATACACTATAAATGTGAAAGCATAAACTCAATAATGACGTTTCCATGTACAAATGTATAGAACAAAGAAACCATTTTTAAGATATGGGGGTGGGGAAAATTCAATGACTTCTTTACAGTGAGATTAGCATATAGAGAGGACCATTTTTCCTACCACTTCCTATGAACCCCGAAATAGTCCACGCATAGCTAAAAATCAAAACAAAAGAAGCCACTGCCTTGGAGTCAGAGCTGACTGGTAGCTGACCCTTCACTGGCTTTCCCAGGCTATAAATCACATGGGAGCAGACTTCTTCTCGTTCTCCCATGCAGCTGCGGCTGGAATCGGCTCGCCAGAGCGGCATGGCCTCTGAGGCAGCAGTGAAACCCCTTTGGAGCGTGCCAGCTGATCCTTGCTAGCATTTGTTCAATTCTAAGACACTCTTGGGTTGCTTCCATTGTGATGAAATGAGGCTGTCAGTGCCAAAAGCAAGAAAACTCTTCTAGAAGCAGCTTCCCAGGGCACCAGCTGCACCTGGCCTGTCTCGTCATGATCCTTGGAGAAAATCTTTGAGCAGAGACCTTGGCCTTAAATCTCTGAAAACAGTTAATATCCTGAAAGTGGCTATCAGTGAACAAATCCCTCTGGAAGTTGCTGGAACCTCCTATCTTGAGTGGAGGGATCTCTAAAGCTTTACCTTCCAGCAGCCTCAGCCCTTTCCTGCAGCTTTGGACCAAACTGAGCTCAATGGTTATGAGGGTTCAAGAGCATCAGCAAAATGCAAGACAGACAGCAACGGGGAGAAGCTGGAGGAAATGTTAAAGGCTTTTGATATTACCAAGACGCATTATTACACCTAACACCTCAAAGTTAAAACTTCACGAGCACTTACTTATCTTTCCTGGATTAGCAAAAGTTGCAGATTATAGACATTAAATTCAGAAATTCTGATCAACTGCTTAAGATGCCAAAGAACACACCAGCAATAAAAACAGCATCCACAAAACACTCTTAAATCCCCTGCTGGTTTATATGCTAATTCTCCCAAGTCCCTTTGTGCTCACAGATGATAATGCAGTTTCGATGCACTGCCAGTGAATGGCAGACTGGAGGCAGCTGTTCAGAGGAAAATTGAGCACTATTATTTATTCTAATCTGCTTTTGTTTGCCTCCGAGTTTTCTCTCCCCGTACAAGTGGTTATAGACGGATATTATAGCACTAAAGAAAGCCATTCATTTACCAGTTTTACTGCAGTGAACTCACCTTATTTAGTATGTCCCTTTCTCTCAGAAGCTCATCCATGGCTTTCTTATCAAGTTCAGCCTGTTTCTTTGATGCCTCCACCTCTAAATCAACAAAAGAGGAATCGTAAGTATAGTCGATCAAACTAAAGAGTCTGCCAAGCCCAGGGAGGATAAAAAAGAAAACGGCTTTACATTTTTATCTGTACTTATAAAACTTGTTGCTGTCAAGTCGGGAGCAGCACGTGGGTAGCTCACATGTGTCAGAGTAGAACTGTGCCCCACAGCTGGTTTTTCAGAAATAGATCGCCAGGCCTTTCTTCCAAGGCACCCTTGAGTTGACACTAATAGCCAACCTCTCTGCTAGCAGCCAAGCTAGCTAACTGTTGTTCTCGTTGTTGTTGTTGTTGTTGTTGTTGTTGTTGTTGTTACTTATCATTGAATCGGAACTGACTCATAGCTGACCCTACAGCAGGTTTTCAGAGGCAGTGAGTCGCCTGGGAGGAGACTGTCCATCTTCCTCCCACAGAGCAGCTAATGGATTTGAACCACGTGCCTTTTGGCCGGCAGTGCAGCTCCTTACCATCAGGCTACCAGTTATTACCAGTTATATTATTTCTCGTCACCTAATCTCCCCTATAGAGGAGCTCTAGTGGACTAGCAGTAAGGAGTTGTGCTGCCAATTCAAAAGCTGACGGCTCAAATCCACCAGCTTCTTCTTGGGAGAAAGATGGGCAATCTCCTCCCATGTGATTTACAGCCTCTGAAAACCCATTGAAGGGTCAGCTATGAGTTAGTTTCGACTTGACGGCAAGGAGTTTGAGTTTTTTGAATATCCACTGTAACAGTGAAATAGGCCCAAGAGTTCTCAACAGGCAGATAGAAACTGTGGCCAGCAAGATTAAGCCACGTGCCCAACGTCCACAGCCAAGAGTGACAGTGACCACAGCCTGGCTTCTCTAGCTCCAAAAGCCTCTTTTTCATTCTTTTTTGACTGTTTATGGAATCAGAACTAGAAAATAAAATTATAAGTAAGAGGAGCAAAAGTGAAAACGTTTACACCAGCTTAAATTCACTTAATATTTTGATTTGAGTTTCTAGATTTTTTCTTATGCAAATGCACAAGCATCAGAGGGGAAGGCCCTCTATGAAGTGGATTGATTCAGTGACTGGGATAATCGGGATGGGAATGTCAGAGACAGTGCGACTGGCACAGGACAGAGTTTAGGGCTGTTGTACATAGGGTCACTATGAGTTGCAAGCTACTCGATGGCACATAACAACAACAACATGTTATTTTGAAGCACGCTTTTCTTCACTAACAGGTATAGAACAAAAGCCTTTCTGTGGTATAACTGACAGCCTGGTGGCACAGTGCGAAACATGTCAGGCCTCAAACTGTGAAGCTAGTGTTTCAAACCTATCAGGCTTTTCAAGGAAGAAAGATGGGCAGTTTCTGCCCACAAAAATGTACAGTCTTGGAAACTCAGTGGAGGGACAATATAAGTTAGAATCCACTGATTAGCTGTGAAATATCTACTTTATCTAGTGTTCCACTTTCACTACTTAAGTTACTTCCAAGGCTGTGTAAAATTATAAGCAATACTCCGGTGAAAGTTTCCGCTCTGGTGATGACGGAGTTGTGCAGTCAACCCAAAGGCAAGCAGTTCGAGTCCACCAAATGTTCCAAGGAATAAACCATGCAATCTCTTCCCATGCAATGTACAGCCTCTGAAGAGAACCCACCAGTCGGTTAGCTCTAAGTCAGTTCTGACCCAACACCAGTGAATTTTGAGGGGTTTTTCCAAGGAGAGGAAGCTCTGCATCAAAGAGGATATATTATTTTAAGACATGTCTTGCTTACTCTCGATTTTCTCCATAAACTTAGTGGCAATTTATACCCACCCCCAATGGATATTATCATTCTCTTTGAGTTGGATTTCTTTTAAAGTATTTCCCTTCTACCCATTGACTATTAGTGAAGCTTTTTTCCTCCTGCTTAATGACCATTTATTTTTATTTCTGTCATTTCAAATTGCCTGCACTTGTCCTTTACACATTTTTCTCATAGCTTATTTATCTTTTCGACAGATTTATGAAGGCTCTTTACACATAAGAATACTAACCCTTTGACTGAAATAGTTTCTCAATTTAACTCTTGTTTTTACAGAGTATTTCATTGCATCATCACTCTTGAAACTTATTTACTGCCAGACATAAGTCATTAATGCACAAAGCAATTATAATTTTCATTGCACCAGGTAGTTATGACACTGTCATAAATACATGTTGAGTTGTCGGTAAGTGAAGAGTAGGTGTACAGGTAATGTTACTTTAGTGACAACTTATGAAAACACCTTAAGTTTGATTTACATCACACTGAAGCATTATATCTGCTAGAAAGAGTAGTGTTGAGGGTTTTGGGGGTGTTTTTTTTCTTAAAAGAAAAGATGTAAAGCTAGGTATTCAACATAATGTCCCCTCTTAGAGTTGTGGTGCTGGAGAACAGTCTTGAATAAACAATGGACTATGAAGAAAAAAAGATAAGTCTGTCTTGGAAAGGGTATAATCAAATTTCTCCTTGGAGGCTAGAATTTTGAAGCTCCAACTAACATACTTTGGGCATGTGGCCAAGAGGGACTGGTCCTTGGAGAAGGACATCATGCTCAGAAGGGTGGAGGGACAGCACAGACAGGAAGACCCTGGGATGAGATGGATTGATACAGTAACTGGGGTAATAGGGGTTGGCGTGTCAGAATCAGTGAGACTGGCTCAGGACGGGACAGGGTTCAGAGCTGCTGTACATAGGGTCGTTATGGGTCACAAGCAAGTCAATGGCACGTAACAACAATAACAACAACATACTGGCTGTTTACCAATTTTAATGTTGCTTACTGTGCTGTATTCTTGTAGCATGGTTTGTATTTGTAAAAGTGGGACCCTGGGTTGTCAGAGAGCATGCGTCACCAGAGAAATGTTTGTAAATGAATAAAGCAAAGCACTAAATGATCACTGATCTACCTCTCTCTAATCCAATAATCTGATTTTTTAGGGTTTCCTTTTGCTGTTCAGCTTCTCCCTTTTGATCTTCAATCTGGTGCAGCTTCTTATGGATCTGCTCTCTTACTTTGTTGAGCTTCCCGATGTCAGCGCGCATCTGATGGATTTCTTCTTCTTTGGCCTGTAATTAGTGGATAAGAATTACCAGGATGCTTGGTAATAAGGGGTCAAGTGACTAGACAATGGAGAACTCAGAATTAATAAAAGAAAACTTCCTACATGTGTGAAGTTGTCCTGTTAAATTAAGTCCAAACACACAAAGATTTAGGATGAGACTGGAAAATTCCATCCTCTCATTAAAACATGTGGTCGTAAAAGCTGAAAGTAAGGGCAAAAACGGATGAAATCTGATGTCTCTAGGTGCACTCTTACTGCTGAATGCAACACAGTAAGAACTCTAAGATTCCTACCATAAATATATAAACTTGGTACACAAATACTGTATTTGACTAGCAACTGCCATGGACTCACAAAGTAGTATTTTGCAGGAAGTTATCAAACAATATAAAACAATCATTGTTGTGAGTCATGTGATCACAAGAATGGCCAACACTAGAGAAGTTGAAGATATTTTAACAGCATGCATACAGGTAGGCAAAGCAGTAATTAGAGGACCATTCTGCATGATGGTAAAAATGTACCCTAAAAAATTATTCTATCCTAGGAAAGCATAAGATTTTTTTATGCTTAGATTCTTTTAAATATAAATTGAATTTTTTTCTTAAAAAACTCTGTCATTTATAGAAATAACTGTAAAGGTTGTCAAAAAGTCTTCTGCAAAAGTTAGCAATAAACTCAGCTTTGGACAAAAAAGAGACTACACTATGTCTGTTATCCTTAAATTATTGGTAGAAGTAGAATGCTCAGGTTTAGGGATCTCATAACAGAACTATCCCATTTCCCAGTGGGACACCATCCCCATAATCCAAGGAGAAAATGTGTGACATAAATACTTTTAGTTTTACTTTAGAAGCTACATTATTTTGCCTTGAGTATTGATTTTACCTTGGAGAATGACACCATGCTTGGAAGTGTGGAAGGATAGTGCAGGACAGGAAGATCTCAGATGAGATGGACTGACACAGTAAGTGGGATAATCGGGTTAGGTGTGTCAGAGTCAGTAAGTCTGGCTCAGGATAAGGCAAGGTTCAAAGCTAATGTGCGTATGCACACCATGAGTCATCAGTGACTGGATGGCACATAACAACAGTGTTCACTTCACCTATATTTCAAGTGGCAGCATCCTTGGGGGGTGTGGGGAGGTAGGGTCTTAAGTCAAATCATTCTGGGCTGCTTTAAAAGTTCCTCACACCCCACAGGATCCAAATTAGTTAACTGTAAAGATGTTGCCCTTCACTAATTATTAACCTAGATGCCACAGTTAAGCCTCAGAAAAACTCAGAAACTGAGTATGTGTGCTTTTATTGGATCCTCAAAAGCACCTGTAACAACAGGGGGGAAAACCAAAACAGATTCACTGCTCAAATCTATACTTTCTTTTTAACAGGTCACCTGTCCTATGCCCCATACTATAAGATAACCAGTGTAAAGCACATAAATTTTTCAGCATTAACAGGATAGACATAAAGCTCCTCTGTTCAGGATCAGACACACAATATGAATCCAAGTATAACATTTTTTTTATCCAAACTTCATTTGCAAGCCTTCTTCAATGAAGCAGGAAGAAGAGGAAACCCATCTTGAAATTTATATTGGATGAATTAAAGTAAAGTAAGGGCCCAGTTGTATCAGCCACCATCCATTAAGCAGTGGAAAAACAAAATCTGAATGCTTTGCTATTCACTCAGGTAAACAGTTTCTAGCTCCAGGCTACTGGTTACTTGCAAGACTAAATTACCAAGGGAGCATTTTAGCTCGCTTTGGAAAGCATTTGCATAAGCTCATCATCAATAATCAGGTTTGTAATTTACAAGTAAGAATGAAACTTATCAACTGGTCTGCTTCTAGCCATAAAGTCACCACAGTAGTCTTGCGCCAGCCTGGGGTGCATCAAGCCATCTAGGGATACTTAAGCAGGGGCTCAAACCGCAGAGGCAAAGCCACATTCATAGAGACTGAGGGAGGGTTAGGGTTAGACATGTCACTCGGGGTTTACTTTGAGCTCCAGGGCCTTTTGCTGGTTTTCCTGGGATAACTGCTCACAGGCCAAGCTGTGCTGTTCATTCTCTTGCTGAAGTTTCGCATTTCTCATCTGAAACTGCTCCAGTTCCTTTGCAGCTCTCTCATTCAGGATCTGGAAGGTGTGGAACAAACCGGTTAAGGCTCTTTAATCTGATTAAGATACATGCATAAACACAGAGGCGATCCCACCTAACCTCAACCACAGAGAGGGGTTTTTTTCTTGTCGAAGTCATTCTCTATGCCTGATGAAAGCACCAATGCACACAAATGAGTAATGGTTAATAGCTAAGGAAAATGCCACCTTCTGATGAATAATACAGTGAATATAGAGTGCGTGTGAGGGTGTGTGTGTGTGTGTGTGTGTGTGTGTGTGTGTGTGTGCGCTGAGAGCTTCAGGAAGTCTTGTTCACAGGTGGTGGATAAATATTTTAATGCCAGGTTACCATTTGGCAGGCTCCACATACACCATAATTGTTATAATCATTGCAAATGAGCTAGAGATTCAAATGGAGTTTATCAGCAGTGGGACAAGAAGCTACATCTTCAGAAGCAAATCCTGCATTAACATGCCTACAACATTGTCTCCAACAGCATCGTTTACTAACCCCAACACAGAACTAATTCCCCTTTAATCCAACCCAAGTACAAATGGTGGAAGGGCAGCGCAGGGCTTGCAGTGCTTTTCAGCCATCGGAGGTCAATGTCGTTCAATCTTTCTTTTCCTCCCTGCTTTGAGGACCCTTAGCAGACACAGTTTCATAAGAAGAGGATTCTGTTTGGGGGAGGCCATTCTTACTGGGGGAATGTTGGGAGTTAAATAAGCTAAAGGAAAAAATAGAGTATTATTTAGGTACTTCCTCTGAAACTTAACTTCGATGTATACAAAAGCCAAACATGGAAGGGATTCATCCAGTTTGCCATCAGAATGTAGCCAGCTACCCTAAAAACGAGTCAGCTATGAGTCTTACAACTCAACTGGATGATACATAAAAACCGCCCTAAACATAAAACATTCTTACATGAATCTTACATTTTTATAAACAAAACACTGTAGTTTTAATACAGCATTATCATGAAAATTCTATTAAAAGTCTCTCAAATTTCATGCTCAAAGATGTTTCATCTTTTTCTCCTAGAGAATGAACTTTGTGTTATATGTTTGTATCAAGTTAATAAATCAAATTACAAATAATTTCTGTAGAAAAATACTGTGTGACCTAATAATTCTGTGGAAACAAAATTCCTAAGATGCAAAAGTTTCAAGAAATCATTTTTTTCTTCCTAAAAGACAAACATTTCAAGAAAACACTTCCCTTCCCTCCCCCACCCCATTAGTTATAGGAATTGCTTCTTTAAGAAGAGATGTTGTTGTTGTGTGCTGTCAGGTCAAATAGACCCATAGCTGACCCTCCAGCAGATTTTCAGAAGCAGTAAATCACATGGGAAGAGATTGTCCATCTTTCTCCTACACAGCAGATGGTGGATTTGAACTGTGTACCTTCAGGATTGTAGTGTAGCACTTTACCACTGGGCCACCAGAGCACCGTCTTCAAACCCACTGTTATCAAGTTGATTTTGACTCATAGCAGCTCTTCATCAATTATCTGAGTCTGTCAATCTTTATAGGAGGAAATTACCTATCTTTCTGCCTCAGAGTTGCAAGTGGATTTGAACCACTAACCTTTTGTTTGGTAGCCCTATTTGTTACACATTATACTACCAGAACTGGACTGGTGGCTTAGTGTTAAGTTGAAATGCATTCAAGCTGAAGGCTTCTGGTTTGAATACCTCAGCTTCTCCGTGGGAGATGGATGGGCAATCATCTCCTGTGCAATGCACTGCCTCTGGTCTGCTACAGGTCTGTTCCTATTCCATGGCACACAACAACAGCAACAACATAATAGAAGGGAATTCTATACTGTCAATCCAAAAGCACGTGGTTTGAATCCATCAGCTCCTCCACAGAAGAAAAATGGACAATCTCCTTCTATGCAACTGTTTCTTAAAACCCACTGGAAGGTCAGCTATGTGTGTATATAACAACCTAATAGTGAAAACGTTTCTTTATTAAAAATGCATAAAAACGGAGTATAACTTGAATTTGAAACTTAAAAATAAACCTGGAATTAGGAAGCATTATCTATACAATGAAATACTATAAAACAATGAGGCTGCCAAAGTGAAACACAGGCATACACTCTGCAAAACAGAAAAACAGAATTTTATCTAAGGCTACAAAAAAGGAAATGGCTGGTGAAATAGGGGAAGCACCCAGATCTGAGGCTGCCGAGTGTGAACTGCAGAGATAGAGAGAGTCATTTTTACCAGGTGAACAAGCAACAGGACTGCGTTTTATCAGAAAAGGGAAATATGGCCAAAAATTATGAGTTTGTTAAATCACCAGCTTAAACTTCTAAGCATCAGTTACATCCTGAGATTTGTTACACTTGGAGGTCTGTTACATCCTGATGTTTATTTAACAAGACATTCTATCAATGGTAATTAAGTCAATGTACTGTCACAGTTGCAGCCTGTCTTTCCCCTTGTTTTAAGGTAACAAATTATGCTTTTAGGATTTAAAAACAGACAACAGGAATGAAATAAGAATTTCAGAAAATGAAGTCTCATGGGGCCAGGTGGTCAGGAAATCATACCTGAGGCTTGGTTGCGGGGCCAGGCGGTCAGAAAATCATATGTGAGCCTTGGTTACAGGGACAGGTGATCACCTGTAAATCACACCTGAGGCTTGGTTAGCAGGTGCTTGCTTCCTCATGGTCACTGTCGTGACACAGCACTGATTCCACCTCAGCCTTGCCATTTCTAACCTAGTCCCTAGACTCCTGAAGGAAACAGATCAAGGCCTATTTTTTTAGGCCAAATTGAGTGAACATTTTTAAAAGACACCTTCAACAAACAATATCTCATCCAAGTCCTGACTCCTGATCTCTCTGTATTACCAACAATTACATTTTACAAAGGAGCTGAACTGCCTTTCTAGAACAGTTGTTGTTGTTGTTGTTGTTGTTGTTGTTAGGTGCCATCGTGTCGTAGACAATTCACAGCGATCCTATGAATGAAAGGCCTGAGCACTGTTCATAGAGTTTCCAGAGGCAAGTCATTTCGGAAGTGGATGCCACTCCTGCTTCCAGGCTTGTTTTAGTTGGGAAGCACAGCCAACACTGTCCACCATGGGTAACCATTACCATGTTTGGCATATCAGTGTCCCAGTGTTCATCATCACAGCAACCACAAGTTACCTCTGCACAGCAATGCACAGACCAGTGCTACACCACCTAGAACAGTAGAACTGAATATTCCAGCTCAATTTCATGATAGAGTTTTATTTGAGGATAGGAGTCACTCCATTTCAGCTATGTCAGTACCTCAGCTTGGAGGTTCGCTATTTATAGAGCATAAATGACCTACTGAACTCTTTGGAGTTGGACCTTTCCCGATGGTGGAAGTCTTGACACCATGTCTATTAGACATATGTGTCTACTAAGCACAACTGAGGAACGGAATTTTTAAACTGTATTTCATTTTCACTAACTTACATTTAAGTGTGTGTGTAGCTCCACGTAGCTTGCTGTTGCTGTTGGTTTTGCCTTAATGTCAGATCCTACCCATAGCTGATCCTCCAGTGGTTTTTCAGAGGCAGCCAATCACATGGCAGGAACCTCCCCCCCATCCTTCTCCTGAGGAGCATCTAGCGGATTCGAACCACGTGCCTTTGGGATTACGGTGTAACCAGTTCACCAGTAAGTCACCACTTACTAGGCCACCAGGGCTCCACATGTAGCTAGTGGCTACTAAATTAGACAGCTAAGTTCTATCACCACATGGCCACACAAGAAGGCTTTTCACAAGCACAGTGCTGTACAAGAGACATCACACACACACACACAAAACAAATAAAAAAATCAACCATGCATCCTATTTGACTTCTGTTTTGTAAAGTACAAAGGCAGTAAAGTTAAGTTTGTGCTCTGAATTCAAATCAGAGATGGCTTTTCCCCCTCCAGTGACAGCGGGTGGGGCATAAGGAGATTCTGGGTGCTAGTAATGTTCTATTTCTTGAGCTAGGTCAAAGTTACCAAGTCATGTTCAAATGGTGAAAATTCATGAGACATTAGATTGTGATGTGTACTTATCAGTGTGTATGCTACACATGGCAGGGAAAAGGATTAAACAGAAAGCAATTCACCTAAAGAACTGAGGAGAAAACAGGAAGACAGAGCTGCACGCAAGAGCCAAAGGCCAAATGCAGTGTATAGGCCTCGGTAGGGAAGAGAGCTTGTGACTGCCCAGAGAAAATTCAAAATGCTGAAAACGGAGCAGCCGAGAGCAGAGGAAAGGCGAAGGCCGCCGCCGCACCTTCTGCTCCTTGAGCTGCTGCTCGAGTTTCTGCAGCTCCTCCTTGCTCTTCTGCACGTACTGCTGCAGGGCCCTGATCTCCGACTGCTTGGTGTCCATGTCCGTCTGAATCTGCTTCAGCTCTTTCTCCAGCTTTTCCTTCTTCCGAGACTCTCGCGATGCTTCGTTCTGGCGTAGTTGGATCTCTTGTTGGAACTACAGACACAGAAAGGCGAGGACAGGAAGAGATGAACGCACCATGATGGGCCTCAGCACCCCTCTTTCACTCTGCAGTGCCCTCTGCCCTTAAAACAATCCTCTTTGCACACCCTTGTTCCAACTCCTCCAGGCCACAGAGCACTCTGTGTTGTTTATCAGGGTTTCAACTCCAAACGCCCATCCTTATGGTCAACAAGTCCACAAAGGCAGGGCGCAATTCCAATTGAAGATGGAAGCCCAGGGTTTTAGGGAAGTCAAATATAGCATCCATTTAAAGCTCTTTCAACAGAGACTAAGTACGAAATTGTGTACCACATGAATCATACATGATACTACACAAAGCACTACGGCTTTATCATGATGTTCAGAGTCTAGGGAAAGTCTTTTTACTGAATTGCATGCTCATAAAAGGAAATCTCCTGTTTTCATCATGGAGATTAGACCTTCAGATGCATTCAGATGGACAGCTTCCTTTCAAGGGAGAAGGGCCAGAGGAACTACTTTTGCTGTCTCTAGACACGAGGCCTCCTTGCCTTCGTAAGAGACACCCTCTTGGGCCAGAATTATATGCAGGTAGCACCTGCCTTAGCAATCTCCTGACAAGAGAAAACTACTTTGGCAGGAACAAACCAGACAAATAAGTACAGCAATGGATGCTTCAGCTGGCATAAGGTTAGGCTTGAGAGAAGCCCAAGAGGGAAAGGGAGCCTGGGGGTGGACAAAGCATCACTGAGGGAGGTAGCAGGCCTGCCTCTTGCCTTCCTGGGCTCAGCAGACCTGATTGATGGTTTGTTCCGCCTCCTCCCTTGACCGCTCAGCATCTTGCTGTTTTTCGCTGTGCTGAGCTAAGGACTCTCGTAACTTCACCACTTCTGTCAAGAGCTGGTCCCGCTCCTTGGTTACTTCTTCTTTGAACTTCAGTAAATCTCGGATACTGAAAAAGAAGAAACCAGGAATCTGACTAAGTGGGCATCTTCTCAGGGAAAGTCTATCATCCTGTGAGCACAATTCTGTGTGAAAGCCTTCTGGTCAACCATGACCACTGTTTGGGCACTGAAGAGAAACATTTGAGGAACTATTTGAGATATAACGGAACGGAAGATTCAATAATAACATATATACTACTCCTTTATTTTTAAGAAAGGTTGTGGCTCTGTGTGTGTGTGTATCTTTTATATGTGTTTCTAGTACAGAAAAAGAAACATGAAAATGGTTAACTGGTTACCTCTGAGAAGTAGAATTTAGGGTGCAATAGTGTTGTTGTTGTTAAGTGCCATCGAGCTGCCTGAGATTCATAGTGACCCTATATAAAATAGCCCTAAACCTAGCCCTATCCTGTGACAATCTCACTGTTTCTGACACACCTATCCCCATTACTCCAGTCACTGCATCAATCCATTTATTGTAAGGAGGGACCAGTCCTTGGAGAGGGATGTCATGCTTGGGAGGCTGCAATAGTAGAGATTATTTCTTATTCCTTATGTTTCCACACATCAGTATTATTTAAACTTGTTACAACAAGACTATATTGCTATTGTCACCACTTGTAATTAACCCTGAGGAGATGTCAATTTAGGAAACTATTTGCTAGCTATATCCACCGGAGGGCTATGATTACAGCTATAAAGTCCAAAAAGAAATCTAAACTAAATAATTTGCATTGCAAGTTCCATTCGTCCAAAGAGATTAGTTTCTCCCAGAGGGATGCACACTAGATAAAAGGTTCCCAGGGTTTGGGAAATCATTCATGATGCAAATGTTTGGGAGATGTGTAAAAATATTCCGTGATCTGAATTATAAACCAGCTGCCTCATAGTTTAAAATCCATGGTGTACTGTTGGGCCTGGCTTTCTGAAGAAGAGCATTTTGAGAATGGAAGAAATGTAGCTGGTGAGACATCAGCAGGAGAATCTGTTGACTCGTGCAGCTGACAGCCACCAAACAACTCAAAACACAGTAATGTGACAGTTTATTTACCAACAGCTTTTACATAAATACTTAATAAGGGACTTTTCAAATCTCACCCAAACTCTTCCTCCCAGAGACAAAATCTCAAATCCTAAGGTTGTTCTGAAGATACACACCTACACTTGAACACATTGCTAAAGAGACAATGCTGGACTGAATGGTTTCTTCTATCCTCAATGGTTTCTTCTATTCTCCTTATTCTGTTCAATCCTCAACAGAACATCTATCTGAAGTGGGTGCTCCACGCTGCTCTTGACAAACTACCAAACCCACTGCCAGCCACTCCTGACGCATACTGACCCTCTACAACAGTTACTCAACAGAAGAGAACTGGAGAATTGCCTCTGAGGATTTCCGAGGCCAAACATCTTTATGGAAGTTGTGAATGTGAATCGCTGACTGGTAAGGAATTGTGTTGTTAACCCAAAGGTTGTTGTTGGAATCCACCAGCTGCTCCTCAAGTAAGATGGGCCAGTCAACTCGTGGGTGATGAACTGACTCTGAAAAGCAGCTGGGAGGCCAGCTATGAGTCATGCTGACTAGACGGTATGCAACAACAACAGTGCAATGCTTAGTCCACTGTTCCACTGAGACTTGTCACACTGCCCTTAAGTTTTGCTTAATTGTTCTGAATATGTTTGACATCTTTACTAAAAGATAGTGTTCGTCATTTATAGAGATGACATTTTCTTTTGTTTTTTCCTAGTCTTTTACTCTCTTGCCCTCCTAAACATACTTGTGTTTTGAATCAAAGTTGAATAAATGTACTTAAATATCATAAGTGGCCTAGAGGGAATTTAGATTTGGTTAAGTGTGTACAAGTAAGTGAGTACTCATTTATGACTCATTACTTCATTTAATGCTATGCATGTCCTGCATGTGGAATTCACATTTAGTGCTTTGCATGTCCAGCACATAGAATTCATGGCCTTCGGGGAATTCACTCTCTAATGGATAGGAAAGAAAATGAACAAATACGTTTACTGCAGTGTGATCAGTTCTGTTCTAGAGGTAAGTCTCAAGTTCTATGGAACCAGAGAATACAATGACTCTTTATGGAGTCACTGAAGTACTTGGTCATTGAGGTTCTGGTGGGCAGAGAGTTATAGCAAAGTTAAAGGAGAAATGCTGATGGTGGAAGTCATGATAGTGTTTGAAATGGGTCTTGAAGGATGAATAGTAATCTACTGTCGAGCATTAATAAAAGGCACATCAATATGTGCAAAGTTATGAAGGCTTAAAAGATCCCAACCATTGGGTGAATATCAATATCATGAGAAACAGAGAAAAGACTAAAGTTGTCAATTACTTCCTTTTACTTGGACCCACAGTCAACAGCCATGGAAACAGCAGTGGAAATTAAATGATGTCTCGTAACAGGTGAATCTGCTGCAAGGAACCTCTTTAAAGTATCACAAAGCTAAGATGTCACTTTGAGGGCTAACTTGTGCATGGTACAACTCATGGTATTTTCAACTGTTTTACGTGCATGAGAAAAGTTGGAGAAAGACTGTTGTTATTGTTCTCGTTAGATGCCACTGAACTGACTCTGACGTATAGTGAGCCTGTGAACAGCAGTTCCAAAGCTCACCGTCTCCGGTGCCATTCTGACAGTGTCCACTGTCCTCAAGCCCCTCGGTGTAGCCACTGGGCCAATCCATCTTGATGAGGGTTTTCCTCTCTTTCTGTGACTCTCCACCTTTCTGAGCACAATGTTCTTTTTCTGAGGCTGGACCCTCCTGACAACATATCCAAGGATGTGAGATGAATCCTCACCCTCCTTTCATCTTAGGAGCACTCTGGCTGCACTTCTTGCAACACAGATCCATTTGTTCTTCTGGCAGCCCCTGGTTTACTCAACACTCTTTGCCCATAGCACAACTCAAAGGCATCTGTTCCTCTATATTCTGTCTTATTAATTGGCCTACTGTCAGCTGTGCAGAAGCAACTGAAAATACCACGGCTTGGATCAGGCACACCTTAGTCTCAAAAACCCTACAAACAGTAGCAAACAATGAACAAGGAAGGTTCAAGAACAGATGCCTTTGAGTTGCTCTCTTGGCGAAGAATGTCGACTATAACAGGGGCTGCAAAAAGAACAAACAAATCTAAATGGAGCCATAGTGCATTTTAGAAGTGAAGATGGGGAAAGACTTCGTCTCACATACTTTGGACATGTCATCCCGAGGGGCCAGTCCCTGGAGAAAGACATCGTGCTTGGTAAGGTAGAGAATCACCTAAATAAAGGAGACCTTCAATGAGATAGACTGACACAGAGGTTTCAACAATAGGCTTAAGCACAGCAGAGCTTGGGAGGATGGCACAAGACGATTCAGCATTTCATTCAATTGAACACAGATAGGGCTGCTATGAACTGCAGCTGATGGTACAGAGTCCTGACCACATTGAAGACATTTATGCTGGGTGCTTGCAGGAAGGTCTGTGTTTCAAAAGCAATGTGGAAAAATGAAATGAAGAGGGGCAGCGAGGCTTATTAAGAAACCACTACAAAATCCAGCAAAGAATACAGGGCACAAACCAAGGCAGTTGGTAGTGGGGATAGGAAGGATTAAGCAAACAAATCAGATTTCAAGCATGAGGAAATTGCAGCAGTGAAGAATAAGTGTGTCTTCTTGGTCTAGGACGTAAAGTATTAGAGTGGGTGAAGACACACCCAATCTTGAGGAGCGTATGAGAAGAAATGGCAATCGAGACAGAAAGAATATCAGTTCCAGTCTAACAAGTCTGAGAGAAATAAACTTAAAGTCTTTATTCACTTTGATGGCAGTAGTAGTTATTCTTTTAGAGCCAGAAATTTAATAAAACCACAAACAAGAAGTTGGATTGGTATGCAGATAAAGGGAATAGGAAAAAGATAAAATAGCAATAGAAGGACAACAGTCTCCAGGAACACGAAAATGTAGGAGAGAGCTTTGTATCACAGATAAAGTTCAAGAAAATACTGGCAAATCCCAGGATGTTTTTTGAAGAAGGCCTCTGCAAAAGCTATGTGCATAAAGAAGGTATAACCTACTTGTTATCCTGGTCCAGTGACAGTCCGGATCCTTGCTCAACTAGCTTGGTCAAGTTCACTATTTCCTCCTTCAGTGCAAGAATTGTCTCTGTTGCCTTCTGTTCCTTATCATAGGCTAAGTCCACCATCTTCCAGGCCTTTTCAATTTCCTGGAGGGGCCATGGGATATTAGTGAGTAAGCCAAACTGAAGCCTAATTCAAGATGAACTGAGTAAAGAAAATAATATCACAGTTATAATATAGCAGTTATTTATAAGGAAAGATAATATATATCTATATCTATTTACCTATCTATATATAGATATGAACTTTATATTGACTTATTGAATTGTTCACATAAGCCAGTTAACAGTTGAACAGTACATTCAAGGAACCAGATTGTTGTTTAGGTGAATAGAGCAACAAAGCTACAGTGTATCTAAAGGGTAGTGTATCTAAGAGAGGCTTGCAAGAGAAAATGAAAGCTTATAAGCTTCTAAGGTGTTAGCCTAAAAGTTGTTTGGTTGTTTTGGGTTGGTTTGGGGGTTTTTTAGCCATTACAGTTAGACCCCTGGTCTCCAGCTACCTTAACTGCAGACACATGGTCTTTAAATCAGCATGATCTTGTAAATCATCAACAGCTATGGGACTAAGCTGAGAGAGAGAGAGAGAGAGAGAGAGGAGAAACTTGAGATGAACAAGACTTGTGGTAAGACTTGAGGGAGACTTGAGCAAGACCCTGGTGAGAGTGAGATCCTGATGTTGGTGGTGGAGAGACTGGCATTGCTGTGGAGAAACTGTGGCAAGGTATAACCTGAGGCTTCTTGCATTTGTCAACCCTGAGCAAATCTTGCTGGATTATTCGGATTGAACTGTTGAACTGAAACCAAAGCCTGGACTAATTGAGGAACTGTGCCTTGGGACTATTGGGCTAAAATTTGGATTTGCATTAGTATTCTTTGCCTCCCCCACTCTCCAACTTCCTTCCCTAATTAACCCCATTGTTGGTGTCATAAAGGTGAGTCTGTGGGTCAGCAATGAGTAAACGACCCGCTTGCTGCTGCAGTGACTCTAGAGGCACCATGAGGTGGGGCTATGGGCTCTTTATCTGCTTTCTGCTGTGGTGCAGTGAGGGGCGGTCCTATCATGACTCCCTCTGGCCTTTTCAGAGAGACATTCACAGCCCTGTGCTTCCATGTCCTGTTTTCTGCTCTTTAGACAGCTTCCTAGTCTGACATATTAAAGACAAAATAAGCTTTGGCAAATAAGGAATGAACTAAAGTTTAAGCTCTTGATAAGATTCCAAATAAAAATAATATACTTTGTCCTCAGATCCCAAATAAGCTCTTAGAAGGCAATGTAAGCTCTAGAATAATCCAGAGCAACACCGTCCTCTTTGAACTAATGGCACACAACAACACCCTTGGTGATTCTCATTTTCAGAAATCCATGGCCAGGCATTCTCATCAAATGCTTATAGGGAAAATACAAAAGCCACAACAGAGAATACAAACAATTATTGCTGCAGCTTTGACTTCAGCTCCCTTAACTATTAAGAAATGCAATGTGGACTATGAGAACAAATAACTTAAAAGCAAAATATAGCCATTTGAATAAGAGAGCAAACATAGTAAGTGGTTTAACAGTGTTAAATTTTATACTGCCACTTAACTTTCTTATCAAACACTATCAAATAAAGTGTGTCTCTCTTATATAGTACCAGTCTATAAACTTGAGGTAAAAAAATAGTAATAATAAGATTCACAAGAAATGAAAGGAGTAAAAGAAAGCATTTCCCTTAGTTTAATATATCCATGCTCTCTATTTACATGAGCAAGAGATGTTGCTTAGGTAACCACAGTACATAATTTAGTGGTTTGAAACAAAATACCAGTTTGTGGGAAATGTTCTTCTCTAGTAATCATTTGTATTATTTCTGGCAAAACAAATGAAGGCTATTTAGATTAAAAATAGCATTATATGACATTTTCTCCAAATCAACTTCACCAATTAGATTTTTATCAAGTCATGATTTCTACTTTCAGTGTTTACATTTAAAATTAAAAGTGTTTTCTTTTGGTTTTAATTTTTAGCCATTGCCAAATAAATTGAAGCTGCCTTATGTTGTTTCGATTTTTCAGCAAAGAGAAGAAAACAATTACACTTAAAAGAAAAGTTCCTAAGAATACAGACAAGCCACAATTTATACTGGTCATAGAAATTAACTGCTTGAGTTGGATGATATCCAATTGTATGGCATCAGGAAATTATCTAAAAATGTAAGTTATCTCCTGTACATAAGGTTTTCATTGTCTACCCTCTTATCACCTTGATATTATCAAGAAACACTTATCAGCTTTACTTTCAAAATAATTCATTAATATTTGGGATAAAAAATAAAATATAAAATAAAGTCATATTTCTTCACGACTGAATTACTCTTCTCGCATTATGCTGAATGGGGAGAATATGGGGAGAAGCAAAGGAAAAATACAAAAATTACTATAGGTGGGCAGAGTTCAGTGGGGATTAATTTTATAAAACACAATGTATGGGAATGATTGTATGAAACATACTGTGACTGAAGGAAAGTGTGAAACACAATGTACGTGAATTTTGTATGCAAACCAATATAAAATAAAAGTATTTTTTTTAATTACTGAGACTTCTTGGAGCTCTGGTGGGCTAATGACAAGAAGCTGTACTACAATCCCAAAGGTGCACAGTTCGAATCCACCAGATGCTCCGCTGGAGGAGCAACTTCCTCCTGTGCCAGTCTGATCCGTTTTGACAGCACACAAGAAAATAAATAAATAAATAATGAAATAAAAATTACTGAGATGTCTCAAACAAATCTTTTTAAAAACTTTAGAAAAAGTGAAGATATCCTAAGAAGCTATTCTCATAGAATATTTAACTGCATATTCTACCACAAACAAGACACCATGAGATTCCTTACATTGCATTTCTCTTTCATTCTTTTGCTAGCCCATTATTTCCCGGAAACAAAGTCAAGAAAAGTTCCACATTATTTTCTGCAAGCTGAAGTTCATCAAAGTTAGTTAGTTTCTTTGGAAATGTTATGCTTAATATTTTTTATTAATAGTATTAATATTCATAAATTTGTTTTCCTTAAGATACAGGATGAACTTCTGGCCGCTCTCGTGGGGTTAGTTTCTAGATCACTGACCTTCTTCAGGGATGCAATGGTGGCCTGGTCATCCTGAGAGAGCTTCAGGGCAGTGGCGACCTTCGCGGAATTCACCACAATCTCCGCATTTAGTTCTCTGCATTTGGCTATCAGACACTTCTCATTGTCATAAGACCTCTTCATGACAGCATGAAGCTTCTCATATTCAGTCCTGAATTTATCCAGACTCCTGTCCCCCGAAAGTTCACTGAGAACTTCACGAAAATCCCTTTCAATTTCTTCAAAAGCAGTTTCCTCCAGAACAAGCTTTTCATTCTTTTCCTGCACAAGAGAGAAATGGTGGGAAAGGGCATCTGACATTTAAACCATCATGTTTATGGAATTACTATTATTGTTCCATGTATGAAAGATTAGAAGACATTAAGACTGTGGGGTGAGTATATATGCTGCTTCTATACATATTCACATATTAATAATGAATGCTATTGGGATAGTAGTTCTGGTGATGGATGTCTGTAGTCACCATTAACCCAAAAGTTATGCTTCTGTGGCAATTCAAATCTAGCAATGGCTCCAAGGGAGAAAAATGGGCAAGTGCCTCTCACGTGATTTACAGCCTCATAAAACCCACTGGAAGGTCAGCTTTGAGTTGGTTCTGCTTAGATGGCAATGGGTCGACTATTGGGATGGTAACACTTCATACCTCATGGAATTGGTAGTGAGAATTCTATTAAATAGGACACCTTATGTTAAGGAATTAGCCAAGTCCCTGGAACACAGTGAGTGCTCAATGAATGATAGCTCTTTGTTAAAACCCCCAAACTCTGGTTGTTGGTTGTTATTGGTTTTATTTTGTTTTCACTGCATGCCACTGCCCCCAGGACCGCAGAGGGAGCCATGGCATGTTGAGGCAAAGGGAGATCTTGGCAGGGCTGTGAAGCCTACCTGAAACAAGGAATGCTCTCCTTACAGATTTCATCATTTTAATTCCTTGGGGGGGAAAGGTAGGCTACACCATCCCCACAAGTAAATAAAAACACCCCTTGTGCAATGCTCATGGCATTTTAGCAATTTTCTTTCTACAATTTTTAAGTTATTTTTGTTTGTTTACAAAATTGGCACCAACTGATAGGGTCCCTTTGGTCTTCAGAGTGAAGCTGCACTCCAGAAGGTCTTTGATGACAGTGAACTTTAGGAAAGATTACCTGGCCTCTCTTTCGAGGCACTGCTGGGTAGATTCACATAACACCAACGACTTCGGAGTTAGGAGCTGAGGGCTTAACCATTTGCAGCACCCAAGAACTCCTTCTCCTGATTAACTGAATAAAAATGTATTTTAGATGAGCTCTGGTGGCCTAGTGGCAAGAAGTTGCAACTGCAATCTCAGAGGTGCACGGTTCAAATCCACCAGATGCTCTGCTGGAGAAGGAGGAACAACCTCCTTCTGCACCAGTCAGATCTGATTTGACGGTACACACAAAAAATAATGAAAGAAACTAAATTTTTTAAAATGTATTTTAAAGCTATAGTGGTAAGGGTTTATTGATCAAAGTAGCTTTCCTCACCACTGTCATCAACTCTGTCATGTGGATGGGTGAGAATACATGAATAGGGCACGTTAGCCTAGGCCCAAGGGGATTGGCTAGTCTTGCCATTACATTAATTGAGTAGATTCAGCCACAGAATTTAGGAACCTCACCACCAGCAAAGAAAAAGAATAATATGCCTTTGCTCAAGTTTGTTGGATGACTTTGGGGGTTAGTCATAAATGGCAGGACTAAGAGCTTTGTAATACTGACCTAAAGCCATGGTGAGGCTGAGGGATGAGGTGCCTGGGAACACATTTCAGAAGCTGTGTGGCTGTATTCTGCTACTAACCTGAATTAGAGCCTTTTGACTTCCCTAATGTGGTTCTGTGTGGTCTGTGAGCTACTGCAATGGGCTTTGGACCCAGTCGAGCAGTAAGCTTGGTATTGTGATAAGCAGAAAAGGGTTCACAGATTGTGGGGGACATGTCTGACCTCATGGGAATTGGTTTTGCTTCATGGATGTTGCTGATGGGGACAATTCCCCTTTGTCTAGTTAGTAGAAGTCAACTATGACTGTCTCCACATGACCCTTGCTGTTTTTACAAAAATATGAGCCCAGACATACATATGTAATTAAAATAAGTCTGTTTATGACTGAGATGAGAACTCAGGAAATGTAGTCACACTGGAATTCTTATTTCCCTAATTCTTGTTAAATACATACAATAATAATCACAAAAGATAGGCACACTTAATACATTAATACATTCAGCAAATATTTATTGAATACATGCTATATATAACTTCTGTTATGGTGACTTAGGAGAAGTTAATAGAAGAAAAAAGTTCTCCAATAGCAAGTTTATTCTTCAATAGCTGATGGAGCATGTATACAGATAACGTACATGCAGGACCTGAAATTTGCCATTCATTAAAAAATGCATTTTGAGAATTAAAGTACATCTGGCACATACTATACAGTATTTTCAATCATTACACATGCTTATGAAAGCTAATCATGTGAAATAAACCCAAAGAAGGTTTGATGCCTTTGAATTACAATGTTGGTTAAGAATATTGAATATACTATGGACTGCCAGACAAGAGAACAAATCTGCCTTGGAAGTATAAGCAGAATGTTCCTTGGAAGCAAGAATGGCAAGACTCTCTTTACTCTGGACATGTTATCAGGAGGAAGCAGTCCCTAGAGAAGAATGACATCATGCTTGGTAAAGCAGAGTGTCAGTTAAACAGTAGACCCTCAACACAACAGATTGATGCAGTGCTTACAACAATGAGCTCAAACGTAGCAAGACTGTGAGTATGAGACGGGCCCAAGCACCAGGTATACAGAACGTTGTACACAGGCTGGCTCTAAGCTGGAATCAACAGCATCTAGCACCAAGTATACAGAACAGTGTACACAGGCTGGCTCTGAGCTGGAATCAACCGCATCTAACAAACATAGAAATGAATTCAAAGTTTTCTATAAATCCACAGGAAGAGGCATTACTCTCAATACCAAAAATTAAAACCCATTTCAAAATGGAGGTGACATCTGAGCAGGCCCAAACAACAGGCAAGTTTTCACAGACGGACGTGGTAAGAAAGAGCACCCTGGCAGAAAGCAAAGACACAGGGTCAAGGAAGTATCTAGCATATGAGATCAGCAAAGAATGTCAAGTTAAAAGTTAGGCTATGAATGGAATTCTGTAGAATATGGAACATGTTTTTCTGCAGGCCACAGACAATCACGCAAGATTTCTGAGCAAAGGACTGATATGATGTGTAAGGTCTTGTTTGTGTTTGCAACATTATGCTCTGCTATTACACACAGTGGCAGCATCAAAACACTATTGCTGATCAAAGATACCAACTGAGACGTTCTCCAATAATAGAGTAGAATTCTTTTTCACTCTAAAGATTTTGGGTACGCAATCTAGCTTAACTTCTGCTTTGACAAGTCTATGTTTAGTTTTCAAAACTGCTTGTACTATTAGTTCAATCATGACAGATGAGATGCAAACAAAAATGCAGTCTTTGAAGAATATTCCCCAAACAGACATGGAATCATATGTATATCTATATCATTTCATATGACAACATTAGTGCTAATTTGGAAGTAAACAGATTTTCTTTGTGATGAAAAGCAAGTCATTGCAATGTCGCCGTTCCACAAAACAGCAGAAATCTTATTAATACGCTACTCCTAATGTTGGGCTTTCCTCTTGTTGGTACTAAACACCACCACACACAGAAATCTGTCATGATAATGTTCTTGGTTCCATGCCTATAAATGGCATTAATGTCAGCCCTTGATCACCTGCCTTGTAATCTGTATGTAGGACTGATTTTCCTTGTACACTTGGTACTTATCTCAATGATGGAAAAATATCCCCCCAAAAAAAGTTTTAGAGAAACTTGTGTAAACAAAAGATATTTGTTCATGTTGTTAGTAAGCACATATTACATGTAAAACTATTTCATTTTGCTTGGATCTACAATCAACACCCACTGTAACTGCACTCAAGAAATCAAAAGATATTTTGCTTTGGGAAAATCTACTGTCAAGAAATTTTCTAAAGTGTTAAAGAGCAAGGATTTCTGTTTAAAGGGAAAGGGTGCTTGCTGCAAGCCATGGTATTTTCAATTGTTTCCTGTGCATCTGAAAGTTAGACAATGAATAAGGAAGACCAAAGAACAATCAATATCTTCAAACTGCGGTGCTGGAGAAGAGTATTAACATACCATGGACTGCCAAAAGAACAAAACAGATATGTCTCAGAAGAAGCACAAACCAGAGTGCTCCTTAGAGGCAAGGATGGTGAAACTTTGTCTCACATATTCTTGGCATTCTGTCAGGAAGGGCTAGTCCTTAGAAAAAGACATCATGCTGGGAAAGGTGGAGAGTCAGAGAAAAAGAGTGAGACCCTCAGTGAGATGGACGGATACAGAGACTGCATCAATGGGCTTGAGGAGGACGGAGATGATGAGGATGAGGCAGCATGGGGAAGGTGCAGGTGTACTGTTCACAGGATCACTATGAGTGGTAATCAACTGGACAGTACTCAACAACAACGTAAGGAGAAAACCATAACCAACATATTGTTGGTATCAACTCCACTACAGCCCATAATGGCATCTGTTTCAAAAGTATGATTTGCCATTGACTGATCAGAGAGGAACTGTGTGAGCCTTCCTTTTCACACCTATATATTGAGTGTTTGTAATATGTGTCAGGCACTGTTCTAGGTGTTGGGAATAACAAGTAGGAAAAAGAAATTGGAAGGAGTTGAACTACAATGAAAGAAAAAGCCAGAATGGAAATGAAAAACTGTGAACACAGAGGAGAATCTGGTCAAGGGAAAACACTGTTGTTGCTGTGTACCATCGAGTCAGAACTGACCCATAGCTGACACTCCAGTGGGTTTTCAGAGGCAGTAAATCACTGGGGAGGAGAATGAACATCTTTCTCCCATGGAGCGGCTGGTGGATTTAAACTACATACCTTGGAGTTGGCAGTGCAATTCCTTACCACTAAACCACCAGAGTTCCCTAAAGGAGAACAAATGAGAAGGAAAATAGGAGAAATGGAATGAGACTGTGAAAAGAAGGGTAAAATGGGAAATGAGTAGAGCACAAAATTAGTGTTAAGGGCTTATGTGCAGAGAATGAGGAGTGGAGTAAGCCAAGATGTCTTCTTGGGGTGGGGGGAGGGGAAGGGTGAAACAGCCAACTGGAGGAGAAAGTGAGAAGAGATATGTGTGCACAAGAGTAATGGGGAATAGGGTTACAGGAGCCCTGTCTCAGAGATAGATGAGAATGATATAGTCCAAGGAGTGAAAAAGATCAAGAGTGGGAAAGGGATTGGATGATAATTTGCAGGTAAGTCAATCTACTGCCACTGAGTCCATTCCAACTCAGGGAGACCCTCCATCAGGTTCCTGAGGCTATAAATATTTATACCAGGAGACCATATATCTTTCTCCCATGGCATGGCTGGTGGATTCAAGCTACATTCGATGTGCTACATCCCCAGAGCTCTTGACTACAGGAAGAAGGAGCCTATATAAAAATGGAAGACTAGAAACAAAGATGTAATGATGGGTTGTGAATGGTATGGAGGAGACAAGGGGAGAAATTACAAAAGGGATGGGAGGGTGGGAGAGGGTGGGACCAAGGCACTGTGCCTAGATGGACCCTAACCTTGGTTTAATGTTCTACGGTGTTCATTTTTGCTCAGAGTCCCACACTTAATTTTGCACTGTTGTGGTCACTGTTGTGTGCCATTGAGTCAACTACAACTCACAGCAACAGCTACGAACAAAGAATCTGAATCTTGCCCTGCCCTGTGCTGTCTTCATCTCTGACACTCGAGTTCATTGTTAGTCACTGTGCCGATCCATCTCACTGAAGGTCCACAAATTAGGCAGCTGGGCCTGGTTGGGTCTGACCAGGAAACTGAGATGGTGGGTGGGATGGGCAGCGTGAGACCCTAATTGATAAAGAGGGCCCTGGATAAAGCTAAGTATCTGTAGGGTAGGGAGTGAACAGAGATTGTGAATGACAAGTAAATGGCAGGTGAGTGGCAGGGATCTGAGGTTACTGGAGATATAATGGACAGGTGCAGATCACTGACGGGTTGCAGAATTGTCCCTTAACTCCCTAGAGGATGAAGATGAAGACTTTACATGAAGGAAACTGTAAGATAACACAGGAGTCAATGAACGAAGGGGAAGTGGTGGCCAGCTGAAGTGCTTCAATCCCTGACAATGTGTAATCAGATGACAGGAAAACAGAATGGGCCAGGTCAGGGAATGAGTGGGAAAGTGCTATGTATCAATTCTTCTCTCCAGTATTTCTGTGTGAACCTTTCCTGTGGTATCAATTTAGAAGTCAGAATTTAGATGTGGATGCATGTAACATGTGGATCTGCCAATTTCAGAAAGTCCATTGTACCTAGTAGGGCGTCATCTATATTCGTCTATATTAGATAGATGATAGATACGTAGGTAGGTAGGTAGGTAGGTAGGTAGGTGATGATAGATATAGATAGATAGATAGATAGGTAGATAGATAGATAGATAGATAGATAGATAGATAGATAGATAGATAGATAGATAATGATAGATAGATACATAGATAATGAATGACAGAAGATAGATAGATAGATAATGAATGATAGAAGATAGATGATAGATAATGAATGACAGATACATAGATGATAGATAGATAGATAGACAGACAGACAGCTAGATATGAAGCATACATGTGTATATACACGTACACATAAATAGTGGGAGAAGAGGGCATGCCCACAGAACTGAAGACGGGACATGCTAACCTAACCAGAGCTGACTGGGGAAGCGGAGTGTAAGAGAGACTGCTGCAAGGAAGGATGGGATGCTGAGGGATGCTGGAATCAGTGGGTATGACAGGAATGGGTCTACAGCAGAAGGTACTATGACGGGCGGGGCGAGCGAGAGGCAGCAGAGAGGGACACTGATTCCTGACCTCGGCCATCCTGATGCTTTCTGCCTGAGGGCGGCCTCAGAGCTGCTGTGGAGATCGCAGAAACTGGGCCGGAGTGTGGAGAAGGGGCTGTACCCGACTCCCGACTTCTAAAGCGGCGCCCCCTTATCTCTAGCGCCAGCAGGGCGGAAACCCAGAGAGCGGAGCGTCCTCCCGTCGCCTGGCAACCTCCACGCCCCCTAGAGGAGCTCACGGGCTTCGGAGGGAGGCGGAGCTCGAAGCTCCGGAAGCCGCACCTGGGTGGCATTGCGCATGTCTGCAGACCGCCTCGAAGGGGCGTGGCCAAGGGAACTAGGAGGCGGTGCCTCTGAGACGCTGGGAGGGGTATCCTGGTGGAAGCAGGAGTTAAAAACCCTAGAGAAAGGGGAGGATAAATAGATAAGGTGTCGGGGTGCGGGGAGGTGGGAAGTTGTGGAGCAAATAATTTCGAACCAAGAGGGAACTTTATACCAGAATGTGGATCGGAGAGTTTGGGATGAGGGAAGGATTGACAGCTACCCTCTCTGTTCTCTAACAAAGCTGCTTAGACCAACAAATCATCCCCTCAGTTAAACTTGTGAATTATCTGAAACAGAGAAAACGATGGGAAAGAAAACACAGACCTTGCTTTGAAAGGCTTGAAGAATAAAAGGGTGGGAGTGTAAAATGGTGCAACCCCTGTGGAAAGCAGTATGGCGCTTTCTCAAAAAGTTGCAAATAGAGATACCATTTGACCCAGCAATTCCACTACTGGGAATATACCCTGGAGAGACCATAGCTGACATCCAAGCAGATATATGCACACCCATGTTTATTGCAGCTTTGTTCACAATAGCAAGGAGTTGGAAACAACCTAAGTGCCCATCAACAAACGAATGGCTAGAGAAGCTGTGGTATATTCGCACAATGGAATACTATGCTGCATTAAAAAACAAGGAACTCATGCAATATTATTCAAAATGGTTGACTCTGGAGAACATTATGCTGAGTGAAATATCCCACTCACAAAAGAACAAATATTACATGATGCCACTGTTGTAGAATGGGACTGTCCTTGGGGTTGGGGAGAGACTGAGTAAGATGGGTTCAATAATGTATACTGCACTGAAACAGAGGAGGGAGAGAACCGTTTAAAAGAGAGATATAACTGGGTATTTCTGTCATCACAGGAGACTAGAGCGAGGGCTACATGGTGGAGGGGACCTGGGGGAGGGTTTGTGAAACAATGAAAGAATCTTTTCTTTTACTTTTCCATAATTTTTGACTCATGTACTTATAACTTGTTAGTCAAATTTGTGTCTTCTAGGTTGCAACACCCCCATGATACATCTTCAAGGATATGAACATGTACAGCCAAGCACAATCAATAAGAGTGCATCTAAATTCCAAAATCAATCTCCATAATAGTCTATGTGTTTCCTACTGCCAAAGGGGCCCTTTAGAGTAGTGAGAGAAGATCTTCACCCTGAAACCCACAGCGTCCCTTTTCAGCAGGAAGTAGCTAAGAGAATACGCCATCCCCTTTTCCTTATGACTCAGGGTGAAGTCTCTCTCAGGGAGGAGTGATAGGGAATGGCAAAGGACACACTGACAAAGAAGATTAATCAGAACTGGCTTTGACAAGCACTGTGGCATTTGGACAAGAACAAACTGGGAGGAGGGTAGAGAGAATAGTGCAACAAGGAATGAGTGGAAGCCCAAAATCTCTGTAAATGTTTATGAAAATTAATAAAATATAATTATAGAAAAAAAAATAATAAAGGGTGCGGGAGTTTAGCTGAAGACTCCCTGGGAAAGTATACGTGGAGCCATGCAGTGGAAACTTCAATAGCGCCTGGGGATCTTCTCCCGGAACCCCTTTAGACTAGAAATGCAGAGTAGAAGGAATCACACTCTTTTTTCATGAATGTGGAAGACACTATCCAGTCCAGCTCATTCTCCCCCATCTCTAGCTCATCCCTCAGCACATGTATCTATACTACTGTGCGACCATGTGTATTTTTGAAAAGTGTGTGGCACCTCTATTAATGTGATTTTCCTTTTTATGAAACTAAGGGCTGAAGAGTAAATAAGTCACTTTAAAAACCCAAAGGTGTGCCTGACCCAAACTATGGTATATTCAATTGCATTATATACATGTGAAAATTGCAAAATGAATAAGGAAGACAGAAGAAGAGTTGATGTCTTTGCAGTATGTCGGTAGAGAACACTGAATTGCCAAATTGGAAATGCTCCTTAGGGACAAGAATGGTGACACATATATTTTGGACAAGTGTAATCAGGCAAGGCTAGTCTCTTGAGAAGGTCATTATGCTCTAAAAGGTAGAGAATCAGGGAAGGGAAGGAAGACCCCAAAGGAGATGTACTGATGTGGTGGGCGGCAACAATACGTTTGCACACAGCAGAGACTGAGGATGGTGCACAATCAGCAACGGCTCAGTTTGTTGTGCATATAGGGTCACTGTGCATCAGAACGGATTCCACAGCACCTAAAGACAATCTTTTATTTTAATAATGGTATTAAAGTGTGGCGGTCACCTCATTTTCCACTTTCTTTCACTCAATGTTCCTGTTACAACTTTATTCCTGTTGGAATTGGCATTGACATTTCAACTCTTGGGCTGCACAGCATCACCTATCATGCATCCACCACATTTAACGTTTCTGAAGTGACTGGTGCCCACGCTGCCCCCAGCTCTCCAGTTTGGCAAACAATGCAGTGATAACCACATCAGCACGTGTCCCCTGATAAACCTGTGTGCACGGTCCTGTGAATCTTCCTAAGGGTGAGCCACAGCAGATGCGTCCAAACTCAGAGCCAACCACAACAAAACCCACTGCAGCTGAGTAGACTCAGAGCAGCCCTCTAGAACAGAATAAAACCCACAAGCGCCGCCACTGTGGCTCCAAGGCCTACCACCTCCAGAAGTCCACCTGTGGCAAGTGTGGCTAGCCTGCCAAGTGCAAGAGAAAGTACAGCTGGAGCGCCAAGGCTAAAAGACAAAATACCACCGGGACTGGTCGTATGAGGCACCTTAAGATCATGTACACCACAGATTCAGGCATGGATTCCGTGAAGGAACAACACCTAAACCCAAGAGGGCAGCTGTTGCAGCATCCAGTTCATCTTAAGAATTCCACTGTTTAGTTCTGCAATAAATTTTCTGGTATTATAATTTTAAAAAACAAAAAGTGCCCCACAAGGTTCTCCAGGCTGTAAATCTTTACAGAAGCTAACAGACATAGCATAGCTGGTGGATTTGAGCCTTTCTGTTGGCAGCCTCGCTGCTGTGCCAACAGAGATACTTGCCAAGGTCCCAATGCAGGATATATATATCCTATTAGCTTTACAGGGACCTCTGGTGGCGGATAAGAAGGCACATGCTTCAAATCCACCGCTGCTCCTGGAGCGAAAGATGAGCCATCTCCTCCCTGTGACTAACTACCTGCGACACCACATTGCAGGGTGACCTTATGAATCGGCTCTAACTCGATGGTGATGCACAGTATCTTTGCCAAGTCACGTACCTTAGCAAAGGGCTTTGATACCTGAACGATGATGCCTTTTTTATTCCTCCACAAAGCTCAGCTTCCTCCTTAGAAGTCTCCAACCCCCCATAGAATGTACCTTTATCTGCCCAGAGATGGCATCACGTGCCTGAAAGTATTCTTCGAGGTGGCAGATGAGGCTGGAAAAGCAGGCTGAACAAAATTGTAAGCAAGGGAATGGAAATGTGGAGCAGCAGGGAACAGACACATAACCCAGGTGGTGTTGCGTGTTAAGGAAACTTGCTTACACAACTGTCAGAGTGCTATGATCCGTCATAAGATTCCTGAAGGTACATAATGCGGAAAACTCCCAGGTTTCCTAGCTGCTCCCCGTATCTTGCACCGGTGTCAGTTATGGGCTCAATACCTCAGAGTTCCTAGGAATCTCCTGAAGGATCATATCATGATCAGGTGGTCTGCAAAGGTAACAGAAATTCAATCTAGAAAATACTTTTTAAAACAAAGCAAAACCTTTACAGGAAGCAAAACCTATAAACCTTTACCTTTATAGACCAGGAAGCAATTACCAAAACAGAACAACGGACCCCTGGAGGAGATGGATTGATATAGTAATTGGTGTAATGAAGGTCTCAGAGACAGTGAGATTAGCTTAGGATAGGACAGGATTCAGAACTACTGTGCATAGGGACACTAGGAATCACAAGCAACATGGATTAAAAGATCAGGAAGAGTATGTGGTATGTGTCAGAGTCGTGTCTTTTCTCCATAGCTATTTAATCCATATGCCAAGCAAATCATTCAAGAAGCTAGACTATAAAAAGAAGTGGCATCTGAAGTAAAGGAAGATTCATCACAACCTGTATTATGCAGATGACATAACCTTGCTTGCAGAAAGTGAAGATTTGAAGCATTTACTGAATAAGACCAGAGACAATAGCTTTCAATGTGGGTTACATCACAAGAGCAAGAACACAAAGGCATCACAAGACTAATAGGCAACATCATGATAGATGGAGATAAGATTGAAACCATAAGGCTTTTTCCTTTTTACTTGCACCCACAATCAACACTCACAAGTAGCAGTGGTACCCCCATGATACATCTTCAAGGATATGAACATGTACGGCTAAGCACAATCAATAACAGTGCATCTAAATTCCAAAATCAATCTCCATAATAGTCTATGTGTTTTCTACTGTCAAAGGGGCCCTTTAGAGTAGTGAGAGAAGATCTTCACCCTGAAACCCACAGTGTCCCTTTTCAGCAGGAAGTAGCTAAGAGAATACGCCATCCCCTTTTCCTTATGAATCAGGGTGAAGTCTCTCTCAGGGAGGAGTGATAGGGAACGGCAAAGGACACACCGACAAAGGAGATTAATCAGAACTGACTTTGACAAGCACTGTGGCAATTGGACAATTAAAACAGACATTCGGATGGCGGGGGAAGAAGAACAAACTGGGGAGGAGGGTAGAGAGAATGGTGCAGCAATGAAGGAATGAAAACCCAAAATCCCTGTAAATGTTCATTAAAACTAATAAAATTTAATAACAATAAAAAAAAACAAAAAAAACCCCAACAAACCAAGTAGCAGTGGTAAAGACATCAAAAGATGTGTTGTTGTGCCTGCGGGACCTCAGATGAGCATTCTGGGATGTAAGCCCCGATGGAGTAGCTGGGTCACAGGGCATGCACCTCTTCAGTCTGACAGTGTGACCAGCCCTGGTCCATGGTTTACAGCCCAGCCTACCCTGCCACCCACAGAGCAGAGGGCTGGTGTGTTCCCGTAGTCCTGCCAACACAAGTGTATCCAGCTTTCTAATTTTTGCCATCTACCGGAAGTAAAGTGTAAAGTGATAGCTTGGGATTAAAAAAAAAAAAAAAAAGATGTGCTGTATTGGGAAAATCTGCTGTCAAAAATATCTCCAAAGTGCTGAAGAGCAAGGATAACAGTTTAAAGACTAAGATGTGCCTAAGACAAGCCAGGGTGGTTCCAATTGCTTCCTGTGCATGTGAAAGTGGGACAAGGAATAAAGAAGGTTGAAGGGAAAAACCAGTGCCTTCAGACAAAGAATACTGAATAGGCTAAAGAAGGATTGATGCTTTTGAATTGTGGTGTTGGAGAAGAGTATTGAATGGACTGCCAAAAAGAACAAGAAATCTGCCTTGGAGGAAGTGAAGTCAGAGTACTACTTGATGCAACTTTATCTCAGACACTTTAGGCATGTTTTCTGAAGGGACCAGTCCTTGTAGAAAGGTATGCTGGGAAAGGTAGAAGGTCAGCAAAAGAAAGGTAGGCCCTCACTGTGATGGATTGGCACAGTACCTACAGCAATGGCTGTGACCTTGGCACATAAGCTGAGGATGGTGCCAAATAGGGCAAGGGTCTGACATGCTCTTTATAGAGTTGTTGTGAGTCATAGTTAACTTGATGATACTTGGACTGCAAAAGCAACCAAGCTGACTAAAGCAGGGTCACCTGCCTCAAGTCCACAAGTGGGCACTGAAAGAAGTCACTTAATACATAAATCATTATAGCACAATACAGCTGTATCCAGGATGTGCCATGTGGACAGGAAGCACTGTGGGAGCTCGGAGATGCGAGGCTGCTACAGAGTGATATGATACAGAGTCAGAAAGACCCAATCTGGGATACCAGAGATTTACAGGAAAAATGGAAAGGCATGTTCAATTCATAGGAAAGATGCACTGGTGGGTATATGCATGGATGGATGAGTGGATGGAAGGATGGATAAATGGATAGATTAATTTATTCCTAAAGGGGGACGGGGGGGAAAGCTTGATTTTGTTTTCCAGATCATGGAAGAGTCACCACTCAGGTCCCCTTTGTTGTTGTAATGAAAAGTAGCACTAGGTGGCATCACAATACCAAGAGTATTAATAGATGCCTTCTAATTGTCTAGGAGCTAGAGGACTAAGAGCCCAGAGATTGACTCAAATCCTATTTTAGGTAAATAAAAGAACTTCTATTATTGTCACTTTTTATTCCATCTACTCCATATATTTGTTGAATGTCTATTATGTGCTCAACCCTATAATGTTCACTGTGGAGAATGTAAAAAGAGTTGAAAATGGGATCTTCACCTTGAAAGCGAATTGTGTTGTTAGGTGCCATCGTGTCGAGTAAAACCCACAGCAACTTTACAAGCACCAGATCTGAACTCTGTCATATCCTGTGCCATCCTCACACTTCCTGACCTAATAGAGCCCATTGTGGCAGTCAGCAAGTCAATCCACCTGGTCAAGGGTCTTCCTCTCAGTCTTTGACCCTCTACCTTGGCAGGCATCGTGTTCGTCTCCAAGGAAAAACCCCTCCTAGCAACATGCCCAGAGTATGTGAGGTGAAGCCTCATCATCCTTGCTTCCAGAGGGCACTCTGGCTGTACCCTCTCCAAGACAGACATCTTTTTGTCTTTTGAAAGAGAATAAGCGAAATAAAACCAAAACCTATTGCTGTTGAATCGCTTCTGACTCCCAGCAACCTTATTGAACAGAGTAGGAACTCACAGGTTTCCAAGCTTGTAAACTCTTCTGGAAGCAGGCGAATACCTTGTACTCCCAGGGAATAGGCCCTGTGGCTAGCCATTGAGTGCTTAATCACAACCACGGTTCCTAAACTGAAGGAACATGTAGTTGTTGTTGTTGCTCGGTGCCGTCAAGTGAATTAACACTCACGGCGATCTTATGGACCACAGATCTGAACTTGCCCTGTTCTGCCTGGTCCTCATGATCTCCGTCATGCTCAAGTTCATTAAGTTAGTCACTACGTCAACCCATCTGGTGAAGACTCTTCCTCTCTTTTGTTGACACTCTAGCTTTTCTAGCATGATGTCTCTGTAAAGACCGGTTACTCCTGAAAATAGGCCCCAAGTAAGTAAGATGAAGTCTCAGCACCTTTGCCTCTAAGGAGCTCTCTGTTTGAACGTCCTCCAAGACAGATTTATTTGTTCTTTTGGCAGTTTAACAAATGAGAATATACAATACTCTTTGCCTACACCACCATTCCAAGACATCAATCATTCTTCAGTCTTCCTTATTCAGGGTCCAACTTCCAGATGCTTAGAAAACAATTGATACCAATTGACCAAATGATAATAATCAGAGGGTCAATTAAATAAGAGGATATAGATATAATCAATATCTGTGCAACTAATCACAGAGTCCAAACACATAAACAAAACGTTAATGTATTTGAATAAAGACATAGACAATACCACAATAATAATTGTTGTTGTTGTTATGTGCCACTGAGTCGCCTGCAACTCATAGCAACCCTATGTACAACAGTCATAAAGCCTGCTCTATCCTGTGCCAATCTCACTGTTTCCAACACTCCTATCCCCTCTACTCTAGTCTCTGAATCAATCCATCTCATCAAGGGTCTTCCTTGCACTGTCCTTTCACCCTTCCAAGCATGACATTCCTCTCCAAGGACTTATCCCTCCTTGCAACATGTCCCAAGTATGTTAGTTATTGTTGGATACTTCAATACATCACTCTATGAAGGACAGAGCAAGTTGAAATACACTCAGCAAAAACACAGAAGGAGTTATTAATACAATTAAGCAGCTGACCTCATCGGCATATATGGAATATTAAATTCATTAAGGGTGCAAGATACCTTCTTTTCCATCGCACACTGAACACTCTCCAGACCCAATTCTCTACTAGGTCACTAAGCAAACCTCAACGAACTAGAAAACATCAAAATACTGCAACGTTTCTTCTCAGGTCACAGTACTATATAATTAGAAACCAATATCAAGATGGTCAAGAGGAGGAAGTAAAATATCAGAAAACTAAAGAACAGGGGAGCTCTGGTGACATAGTGACAGAAAGCTGCACTGCAATCCCAGAGGCATGCAGTTCAAATCCACCAGATGCTCTCCTGGAGAAGGCGGGAAAATCTCCTCTCGTACCAATCAGATCCGATTTGATGGAACACACACAAAAAAAAGAAGGAAGGGGGGAAGGGAAAGGAAGGGAAGAGAAGGGAAGGGAAGGGGAGGGGAGGGAAGGGAAGGGAAGGGAAAACTAAAGAACAGCCTGCTATAAACTTTCACTCATATCACATAGTAAAAGGGGAAAGGGGGATGGAAGAAAGAAAGAAACAGCATGAGTGAAGGAATGGAGAGGCCTTGGAAGAATAGTCAAGAAACGGGTACAAATTGGAGAACTGAATTAAAGACATAGCCATTTGCTCTTGAATATAAGCTCAAGAACTGTCGTGACTCTGCAAAGCTCCTTGTTTGAATGTGGGTTTAATTGCCTCTATCAGTACCCACGCAGGGCCTCTTGACTGTGTGCTATAATGCAGTGATCAGAGTCACATTATGTACATGGGGCTCACCTCCTCAAAAGCTTCCAGTGAGGATAGAAAGTGAACCCCTACAAAAAGCATTGACATGCAGCCCAATGGCCTGCCATGCAAAAAACTACACCCAAGACAAGTGTGTCCCACTAATGAAACAGAGACGTTCCAGAGGGAATTTCCGGGGTTCTGCACAATTCATAATTGCCTACTCTCAGATCAGTTACTGCTGCCCAGAAGAATATTACATCTTCTTCAGGGCCATAAGGGAATGAACCTGGAGTGGATGGAGAAGCGGCCTATGGGAAGCTAAGCTTGTTATATCTCCCGGGAATATATAATAGAGACAGAGTTGCCATCCAGCTATTGCTGGAGACACTAACTGCATTTCTGAAGGCCAGAAGAGATCGGGAAAGACAGGCTTCATCAAGAAAAATGTAGCAAATACACAGGTGCAACAGGTGGGAGGAGATGGAGTTAGTCAGTGGTCTTTCTTCAGTCACAGATGCCTTTTCAGGTCTTGGTAATATCTCCCCCAGGAGGTCCAGAAACACCTGCCCCACTGGATTCTATTAAGACACTTTGCGTGCATCTTCCTAAAATTTGCCTTATTTGTTTAAGCTCGCTGAGCCTTTACTGCTTTAAAAAACAAACAAAACACTTGTGCTATGCAAGCCCTGCTTGCCTTCTTGTGATATCACTGGATTTAGTATCCACGAATGCTGAAAAAAACTGCATTTAGAGTCCCAAATGACACGGTGCAAACAGCTCTAGTCGTCATGTCTAACATTCCTCCTCCAGGCTGCTGGGAAGATTAAAAGCCCACGTGTCACAGAAAATTGTTATCATTTATCAGCCGACCCCATGGTCACCTTAGATGACAGAGCCGAGTCCCAGCTGGCTGGTGCTCTCCAAAATTGTTCAGGGCATATTTTATTGCTTTAATCTGCTCCTTTTCCAGCGTGCCGCAGACCTAACTTAACAGAACATTTGTTGAGCATTTGACACCAGTTCCCGAAGGGTCTCTGTACAAAATCCCCTCTTGATATCTGAGGAAGCGACGGAGCTCGGGCAAATTTATTAGGAAGATTGAAAGGTCAGGCATGAGGTGGCAGCAGTGGGTGAGCTGGCACTGCAGGTGATCATTTCTCCAGGAGAAGAAGACCCCACTGTCACAACCACCCTGTCATTTCACTTGCCTTAAATGTTACTGATTTCGCAGTGACTGTACTTCACCCAGTCTGATTGCTTTTGGGGGTGGTTAGTCTAGCTCACTCGGCTGGTGCTTCGCCCAAGAGGCCAAGGTCATCATATTGATGTTCTCCTGGTGAGAGCTTGTAGGAGCCATCAATTGACCATGCTGGTTAAAAAGACAAAATGACTCTGTTCAACCTGTTCCTGCTACAAAGAAACAAAACATAGCACAGATCCCTGTGATGAGAGTGGTAAGCCAGTGCTCTTATTGCTACTATTCCCTCACAGAGCCCTTATTTTCAAGTCTCTCTAGGCTTTCTGGAGACAAAGGTGCGCCTGATACAGGTCATGGTCTTTGCAATCACTTGTTATGAGTCAGGGAGTTGGAAAATGACTAGGGAGGATAGAAGGAGAATTGATGCCTTTGAGCTGTAGTGCTGGAGAAGAGGATTGAGTGTACCATGGACTGCTAGGAAAACAAACAGATTCACCCTGGAGAGGGTTAAACAAGCTGCTCCTTGGAGGCAAGGATTCTGAAGCTTCATCTGACATACTTTGGGCATGTTGCAAGAAGGGACTGGTCCTTAGAGAGGAACATCATGTTTGGGAGAGTGGAGGGACAATGCAGGAGAGGAAGACCCTCGATGAGATGGATTGATTCTGTGATTGGGGTGGTGGAGTGAGCGTGTCAGAGACGACAAGGTTGGCAATAAAGCAAGGTTTAGGGCTCATAACAACAACAACAACATAATACCATGGAGGGGAGCAGATTAACCAATAATTACTGTATATGCAAGTTTCATTGTGCTTACTTATTAATCTGTAGTGAACAGTTTTACTGCTGATTAATGTTGTTGTTGTCGCTGTTGTTATGTGCCGTCAAATTGACTCCAAGAGCAGTAAACAATTTTTTAAATTTTATTTTTATTATTTTTGTGTGTGTACCATCAAATCGGATCTTAGAGCAGTAAACAATTCTACCTAGGTTTCATCAGTGGTCACATTACCACAGATTAGTAAATAGTAAGCAATTTTACCTGTGCTTCATCTATAATGAATAATGTTTGACTAATTCAAAGATGTGCAATTGTTCACTGCAGATTTAATACGTAAGTGCTGTTAAGCTCACTTGAACTTTGCTTGTAGGGTAATTAATCCATACAAGTGTTGACAATCACTATAAAGGATCAAAAAAATGCAAAAACCCAGTCAGATCTGTAGTGACACTGTGAAGAAATGGGGGCCTAGTAGGCTAGCCATAGTGCTGCCAACCCAAAGACAGGCAATTTGAATTTGCCGGTTTGCTCTACAGGATATAGAAAGATGGATAATCTCCCTCCATGCAACTTACAGCCTCTGAAAACCCACTGGAAGGTCAGCTATTAGCCAGTTCTGATTCCACAGCAATGAGTTTTATTTGTTTTATACATATGCTGTTGTGGTTGCATGCTGTCAGTTTGGAATCAACTCATCACTGACCCTCCAGCAGGCTTTTAGAGACAGTAAATTGCATGAGAGGAAACTGTTCCTCTTTCTCTCATGGAGTAGCTTGTGGCTTCGAACTATGTGCCTTGGAGTTTGCAGCACAGGTCTTTACCACTAGGCCACTACACACACACACACACACACACACACACACACACGTGTAAATATTTTAGGCTTTGTAAATTATACAGTCTCAGGAGCAACTATACAACTCCGCCATTGTTGCGCAAAAGCAGCTATAGATAATATAGAAATGAATGAGCATGGCCAGAAACAGTCCAGAAATGAATGGGCATGGCTGTGTTCTGATAAAACATTATTTCTCTAAAGAGACAGCACTTTGGTTTTAACCAACTCACCATAGTTTGACCATCCTTGATCTAAAACAATGCTTTGCCTATAGTTGTTGTTCTTGTTCTTAGGTTCTGTCAAGTACATGATCCTTTGAACAACAGATCTGAACCTTGCCCTAGTGGATCTTAATATTTATTGGAAGAATGAATGAGTAAATGAGGGACTTACTATGTTTACAGCAGGATTATTTGTGTTAAAGACCCAGTGTGTTGAATAGTCCATAGGTTATTGTGTTAATAACCAAATAATGACATGTCTCTAGTAGTTTGAATATACTCACAGCTCCCCTAGAGAAATATGAGCACTCTCCTTCCTTCTTCAGATATGCAGCACTGGATGGAAGAGTATTACCATGAATCAGAATCCGTTGATAGCAGCAAGGGTTGTGGGGCTTTAGGGGGTGTTGTTTTGTTTTGAGAGAGAAAGAAGGGAGAAAAATGGACAATCTTCTCCTGTGTGATTTACAGCCTCTGAAAACCCACTAAAGGGTCAAATATGAGCTAGTTCTATATCAACATCACGTAGTAACAACAGTTATAAGCGGCCTCCTGAGTGCTGCTAACCCAAGGTGATATCTCTCGGGTGCTTCAAACCAGCAGTTTCTCTAAGAATGACAGGCAGTCTCCTCCTATGTGATTTATAGCCTCTGAAAATCCACTGGAGAGTCAGTTATGAGTCAGTTCCAACTCGACAGCAAGGAGAGGGTTTTTTGAGACTCTGACATTATAGAAGCTCTGGTGGTTAACCTAAAAGTCAATGGTTTGAATGCACCAGTTACTTTATGGTAGAAAGTTATGGTAATCTGTTTCTGTAAAGATTTACAGCTTCAGAAACCCTACGGGGCAGTTTTATCCTGCCCTATATATTTATATGAGTCAGAATTGATCCATGGCAATGGGATTTTTGGTTTAATCAGAAACTAAAACAGCTCTGAGAGAGTTCTGGTAGACTAGTGGTAAGGAACGCTGCCAGCCCAAAGGTTTGAATGAACCAGCCACTGTGCTGAAGAAAGATAGGCCATCTCTTCCCGAGTGGCTTATAGACTCTGAAAACCCACTGGACAGTCAGCTATGAGTCAGTTCTTACCCAATAGCACATAACAAGAGCCCAAACCAAATGCCATTAAGTTAACTTCACTGATTCTCACGATGATGATACCATCTGTTTCAGAACAAAATTTTTCTCCATAATATTTTCAACATCTATAATCATCAGATAGTAAATCCCCAGCCTCTTCTTCTGAGAGGATTTAAAATCTATCTCTGACGGATTTGAAACATAAATCTTTTGATTAGTAGTTCCGTATAAGCCTTTTGTGTCATCCAAGGACCAAAAACAAGCTCAATAGACATTATCTGACCAGTGCTTGACTCCCACTGGTAAGTGTGGAGGGAAATAAAAATTAACACATGTAAACCACCAAATGCTTCCATAACTGAGCTCTCAGACAAGAGAGTGGCTTAAAGGGGTGGTGTGGTTTTATTTCAAACTTGTGAGTGGTGATCTATGTTTTATTCAAAGAAGGGTCAGAGATAAAAAGGAAAAAGAAAACACATACTGCATAGGGCCACTGTTGTAAAACAGGACTGACATTGGGGTTGGGGAGAGACTGAGAAAGATGTGATAAATTTTGTATACTGCATTGAAACAGATGATGGAGAGAACTGTTTAAAAGGGATATATGATTAGGTATTCTTGTCATAACAGGAATCCAGAACGAAGGCTGCATGGTGGAGTGGATTTGGGAGAGGGATTGTATAACAAAGAAAGAATTTTTCTTTTATTTTTTAAAAATGAAGGCTGCATAGTGGAGTGGACTTGGGGGGAGGAATTGTGTAACAATAAAAGAATTTTACTTTTCAAAGAGAAGAGTGAACTGGGGCAGGGTGGGGGAGGTTGGGCAGGGAGAAAAGTACAACAATGAATGAATGGAAATCCAAAGTCTCTGTAAACTTTCATTAAAATTAATAAAAAATATAACAAAAAATTTTTATAAAGGAAAAAGAAAACAGATTTCAAATAGATCACACAGGTTATTGTTACTCACAGGGTTGTTCTGAAGAACCCATCTTTTGTGCTTGGATAAGCAAATATATTGGGTGTGAGGTAAGACATGTTGTTCTGTGCCATTGAGTGACCTGAAACTCATGTAAAATAGCTCTGAATCCTGCCCTACCCTGAGCCAGTCTCACTGACTCTGATATACCTAATTCCACTGCCCCAGTTACTACATAAATCTATATCATCCAGGATCTTCCTCTCCTGCATTGTCCCTTCACCCTTCCAAGCATGATATCCTTCTCCAAGGATGGGTCTCTTCTGGCCTCATGCCCAAAGCATGTGAGATTCAAATTATAGCCTCCAAGGAGAAACTTGGTTTCACTTTCTCCAAGACAGTCCTATTTGTTCTCCTGGCAGTCCATGGTGTGTTCAAGAATCTTCTCCAGCACCACAACTCGAAAGCATCAATTCTTCTGTCATCCTTAGTCACCATCCAACTCTCTGATGCATAGCAAGTAATTGTGAAGACATATATTTTTAAAAGTTTGAAAAACACTTTGCCTCATTTTAGTGTGATTGTGATTTTGAAGGGGATTTACTTTGAACAACAACAATAAAAGATATACAGTGTAGTAAAGGAAGGCAATATTCTGGAGTCCAAATACCTGGTTCAAATCCTACCTTTACCACTTATTATTATTATTATTTATTATTATTGTTATTGTTGTTGGAACTTTGGGCCATTTACTCAGCTTCTCTTTACCTATTAAATAAGAATGCCAATGATGGGATCCAAGATGGTGGCAGAGGCAGAGACAGCGTGGTGAGCTGCAGTAGTAGTGAACCACTTAAAGCAGGGCCATTATGGCCTTCCACAGACTTCGGCTTATTGATAATTGAACACTTAAACAGTTGATGACTGGCCCTCAGTGAAGATTGA
>NW_006399756.1:26488668-26521710 GCF_000299155.1 Elephantulus edwardii
AATATGTTTTTCCCAATAAAAAAATATTTAAAAAAAAGAATGCCAATGATACATACAGTATAGAGTTGCTAAGAGAATTGATACAGTATCTGGGGCAAAGGAGGTTGGTGTGTCCGAATTAGTGAAACTGGCTCAGGACAGGAAAGGGTTCAGAGCTGCTGTACATAGGGTCGCAGGCAGCTCAGCAACTCAAGGGCACATAAAAGCAACAATATACCATATTGTTGTTTGGGGTTTTTTTAAATTTAAGCTTTTTGTTTAGAGTCGACAAGACCTGGGAGGGGGAGGGCCTTTGTATTTCAAGTTGGTTGTTATTACCTTGTGGAGGAACATGCTTCTGTCAATATGCTGTACTGAGGTAACCTGGGGTTGCTGTGATGCTGAACCTTGTACCATTGAGGTGTCAAATGCCATTATGGTTACCCATGGTGGGCAGTGTTTGGTGGTGCTCCCAATTCAAGACAGGTTTGGAAGCAGGAGTGGTATCCACTTCCTAAAAACATGCCTCTGTGTAGTTGCTGTCTAGCCAGAACCTGCTCATAGCCGACCCTCCAGCAGGTCTTCAGAGGCTATAAATCATGCAAGAGGACATTCCCCATCTCTCTTCCACAAGAAGTTGGTGGATTCGAACCGCTTGCCTTTGAGATGGCAGCTTGACTCTTTATCACTGGGCAATCAAGGAAAAGGCCTCTTTTCTCCACCCAGCAGACCCTTCATCCTGAGCACTGACTTCCTGCCTCTCCCATTATCTTGTTTTTAATCACACATGCTCAGATGGCCAAAGTTAGGGGTGAAGAGGAAATCTGCCCACTTGGGTATATTTCCTTTCTCTCTCCTTTTAAATTCCAGTCTTCATAACTTGAAAGTGGGGAATAAGCTGTCCAGCAGCTGGTCCAGCACTTCCACAAGTCGCCTTTCACTGTGGAATTTGAAGCCTCATTTAATACCTAGTTATTATAGAGAAAAGAACATTCCATTTATTTTCACATGATTTAATAAAATTTTTTTTATAAAAGCAAGCTAGCCAACAAAAACACAAGCCTGGTCTGACGGTTCATAAAGGATGATATAAAAATGGCCAAAGGAAGAGAGAAGTACATCAGGCTGAGGGGGTTATAATCCCCAGTTGATGTTATATTCCATCAGATGTGGCATCTCTGAGTCCCCTCCTCCAGTTGGCCGCCTGGAGATCTCCCTTCCTTTCTTTAAATTGCTGATACTTGGCCCTGGCTTCTTGGTTTGTTTGTCTTGGTCCCAGAACTTGAACCCTTCGTATTATCCTGTTTGACTCATAGCTGACCCTCCAGTAGGTTTTTGGAGGCTGAAAGTGACCCAGGAGGAAACCACCCAACTTTCTTCCCCAGAGCAGCTGCTGGATTCAAACTGCATGCCTTGAGGTGACAGTACAACCCCCTTTGAATTGTGGTATTGATGAAGGGCACTGAATCTCCCATGGGTTGTCAAGAGACCAAGCAAATCTGCCTTGAAGGAAATGCAACCGGAGGGCTCCTTAGAGGTGAGGATGGGGAAATTCGTCTCGCTTACTTTGGGTTTATTTTCAGTCCTTAGAGAGAGACATCATGATGGGAAAGGTCAACAGCAAAATGAGGGGGTCAGAAAAGAGACGGGGACCCTCCATGACATGAACTGACACTGTGACTATGACAATGGCTTGAGCATGACAGAGGTTGTAAGAATCATAAAGGATAGGGCCAGGTTCAGATCTTAGTTTATAGGGTTGCTATATTAAACCTGGTGGCTCCTTGGAGGCAAGGATTCTGAGGCTTCGTCTGACATACTTTGGACATGTTGTAAGGAGGGACAGGTCCCTGGAGAGGGACATCATGCTTGGGAGGGTGGAGGGACAGTGCAAGAGGGAAAGACCCTCTATGAGGTGGATTGATTCAGTGACTGGGGTAATCAGGATGGGTGTGTCAGATGCAGTGCAATTGGCCCAGGACAGAGTCAAGTTTAGGGCTGTTGTACATAGGGTCGCTGTGAGTCGCAAGCGACTAGACGGCACATAACAACATATGAACCGTAGTTGACTTGATTAACACCTAACAACAATATTGTCCTGTTCTTAAACACAGTCTTCTACAATACAAGTGCTATGGAGACTCTGTGTGTGTGTGTGTGTGTGTGTGTGTGTGTGTGTGTGTGTGTGTGTGTAACCCAGGTATGAAGGTTCAAAGACATGCTAGGGGTGAAGTCACCTATTCCGAGCCTTGAAGATTGAGCACACATGAGTCAAGCAAAGTGCTGTGTGTGCCTGAGAGCAGGCGGCCTGCAGAGGACGTGGGGTGAGGGGTGGACGCGTTAGATAACATGTGTGTGAGGGTGTGTGTGTGTGTGTGAAGATCCAGCTGGGAAAGGAAAACAAACAAGCCAGCCTATCACATTCTGAGAATCACAAGTTCAAAGAACTGTGAGGAGTTTGGGGTGGAGCGAGATATAGTTGGTGAGATAAGCAGAGGTCAGTTGTGAAGGGTTGAGCATGCCAGGTTAGGAGAAGGCCCCTTGTTCTCTTAAGAGCTGTGGGAACTGAGGAAGGTCAGGACAAACAAATCTAACAAGGAAAAACAAATCTAACAAGTGTCTCTTGTTGTTTACCACCAGGTTGTGACTGACTCCAGCGGCTTTTCAGAGGCAGTTAATCGCATGGGAGGAGATTGTCCATCCTTCTCAATGGAGCAGCTGGTGGACCTGAACAGAATGCCTTGAGGATTGTAGCACAGCTTCTTACCACTACGCCACTGCACTCCCTAGGGTCTCTTAGAGGTAAATATATACAGTTAGAAATTGCAGAACCTATTTTACACACAGCATGACAATCCTGGAGGGCTTTTTTAGGGCCCTCGGCACTCCAGCCCAACCTCGAGTTCTTATCCAAAGAGTAATAGGCAGCATCCATTAAGTCCCTGAAGCTGTTCCGCACTCCAGAGCACACAACAATTAATCCATGGGTCTTTAGGAGCTGATGGGTCAATTCCAACCCATTAGGACAGAACAGAACTGTCCTCCAGGGATCTCAAGCCCATAACTCTTTTTTATATTTATTTTTTTGTGTGTTGTGATTTTAACAAAAGTTTATGAAAACTTGGATTTCCATTCATTCATTGTTGCACAATTTCTTCCCCTTCTCCCCCCCCCCCCCAGTTCACTTTGCTATCCACCTCTTATTCTGGACTGTTGTCATGCAAATAATATTTAATCATATATTCCTTTTAAACAGTTCTCTCATCTGTTTCAATGCAATGTTCATTATTTATCCCCTCTATTCTTAGTTTCCCTCCAACCCCCATGTCAGTCTTGTTTCATAACAGTAGCATATGCAGTATTTGTCCTTTTGTACCTGAGATATTTCATTCAGCATAATGTCCTCCAAGTCACCTACTTTTTGTAATATTTTTAGTTTCTTGTTTTTCAGTGCTACATTGTATTCCACTGTGTGCATATACATTCGTTATTTGATGGGCAGTTGGGTTATATCCATCTCTTTGCTATTGTGAACAACACAGCAATAAACATAGGTATGCATATATCTGTTTGGATGGGAGTTCTGGTTTCTTTAGGGTATATTCCCACTAGTGGAATTGCTGGGTCAAATGGTATTTCTATTTCCCACTTTTTGAGAAAGTGCCATACTGCATTCCCTAGTGGTTGCACAATTTTACACTCCCACTAACAGTGAATAAGCGTTCCAGTTTCTCCGCAACCTCGCCAGTATTTGATGTTTGCTGTTAAATTTTGCTATTCTTACTGGAGTGAGATAATATCTTATAGTTGTTTGGGACTGTAACTCTTTCCAAAGTACACTGCTACATCCTTCTTCTGCAAAGCAGTTTGGTGCGTTCCAACCTCTGACCTTTAAGTCAGAAGGCAAACACCTAACCACTGTGCCACTAGGGTTCTGGAGTCAGCAAAGTGACACCCAATCCAGAGATCAAACCTCCCAAGAATTTGACTCACTTACATCAAGCATGGTGGAAATCATGAGGATGGCATAAGATGGGGAGATTCCAATGTGTTGGTCACAGGGTTGCTGAGTCTGGTCACTCCAGGGCACCTAACAACAACAACAACAACATTGGAAAGAGAAGGTCTACTCGACAGTGCTTAAGAGTTAGGCTTTTCTTTTACTTTTCAAAGAGAGGAGTGAAGGGGGGGCTGGGCAGGGAGCGAAGTGCAGCAATGAATGAATGGAAATCCAAAATCTCTGTAAATGTTCATTAAAATTATTAAAATAAATTTTTTAAAGTATAATTTTTTTTTTAAAAGTTAGGCTGTTAACTGAACGGGGAAAATCTGCAATTCCAACCACCTGGCAAAAGTATGGCCGTCTATTTACATAAAGATTTAAAGCCTCAGAAAATGTGGAGTAGTTTTGGAATCAACTTGATGGCAAAGGTGTTTGGGAGCGATTTGGGGGAGAAGCTTTGGTGAAATGTGTATTATGTGTTGGGCTAATCTGAAAAGCTTGGGTTGGAATCCACAAGCAGAAGGAGAAAGGTGGGCAGTCTCTTTCTAGAAGGATTTCTATCCTCAGATATCAGTGGGAGGGCAGTCCTGAGTTAATCCACTTATCCCCTCATTTGTGGGGAGGGTGGGCAAGTATTCCCCTCTTTCAGCACAGTTCTTCCAGGACCCTTCCCACCAGCCCCCACACGCTGTCATAACTGACCCCAGTGTAAGGAAAGACTGTCAGCAGCAGAAGCTTGAAAATAAAAACACCTGGGCCAAGGCCCAGACGGTCTATTTTTAGAAATTGTTCTCACTGACCGTTTATCGTTTAGGCTCCTCCTACCGTCTTCCAGGCAAGTGTAGAAGTTACTGGTCTGAATTAAAAGAGAAGGATGTCAAAGATCAAATAGCAACTGCCATGGTGATAATCAATTCCCCACCAGAGTTTAGTTTCTCCCTGAACAGCTTGATGTAGAATCCATTCAAGTCCTGCCTGGCCAGTTCTGCAGGTCAGGTCATAGAAGTCCTTAGTATCACAAGGGCTACAAAACAGAAGTGAGTGTTTGGAACCCTTTCAGTGGTTCTGCGGAAGAAAGACCTGGTGACCTAGTTCTGTCATATTACAGCCCAGGAAACCCTCGAAGGCTGTTTTTCTTTCTCACATAGGATCACTATGCCTCAGTCTACTCAATGGCACCTGACAAAAACAACCGGCTTGGACCTGCTATTGCAGGCATCCATCTTGGCCTCAGTTTCCTTATCTCTAAAATGCAGGTAGGAGTACTGGAGCAAAGGAAGCTCTGGTGGCCTCTTCCACCAGCTTCTCTGAGAGAGAAAATGGGAAAACCTCCTGAGCCTTTTACAATCTATGAAAACCCGCTGGACGGTCAGCTATGAGGCTGTCCCACTCCATGGCAGTGCGTTTCCGAGTCCAATACTGGACCTAACTAATTTTACAGGATGCAGACGGTCAGCTGTAATAGGGCTTTGGAAGCTAAAAGCATGGGCCCTTAAAGCCTCCTTCGCTTCTGGTCCTTGAGGAGGAAAAAAAGGTAACAAACAAGCATTAATTTACTATGGAAAAAATTATTGAGTTATTTTAACTGTACATGAGAAAAGGGCCTTTGTTGTGTCTGGATTTCTGTTTTCTTTCAGAGACAAACTATTTGCTCCCTCCAACACCCCCCTCCCCAGCTCCACTTGTAAAACGCGCGGCTAAAAAATGCTGGTTTGTAAGAGGACTTGAACCCCTTCCACTCCGCTAGCCTAGCCGGTTCTTAAGGGCGCCCCGCTTTCCATGCGCCCCAGGTTCGTGCGCAATCCCACTTGACCACCTCGCCTGACCTCCGGCTGCCTCTGCTGTCTGCAGTTAAGTGTTTGGGGGATCACTAAGCCGATCCTTCACCGACGCCCCTGAGTCCTGTCCTCCTAACCCCCTTGGTCCACCTTAAGGAGTTTCCGAGGCCGAGATAGAGGCGGGTGTTTTGTTCTTTAAAGGAGGAAAAAGTTTGTGACATCCAGGAAATGAGTAACTCCTGAGCCCTTTAGAGCCCCGCTGATGGAGGCGAGAAGGCGGGAACTGGCAGGGGCATCACCACCCCCTTCTCTTTAATCGCCCCCAGATTGCAAACCGCTGCGCCCCAGCCTGCTGACCGGCCGCCGGGCTTGGCTCCCACGGGGCTCCCCCAGGGGCAGCGGGGGTCCGGGGCTCCACGTAAGTGACGGGCCCGCAGCCCGAGGCTGTCCTGCTTCCCTGGGAACCTCGTGGGTTGGTTGGGAGGGAGGAGGGCGCACAGAGACGGGGCGATAGGAGGATGGCGCGGGAGATGGCGGCTTGGAGCCGGGGACCCGAGGAGGTTGGGGGCTGACTTTGGAGACCCCTGAAATGCGCGGCTGCAAAGATAGGGTGCGTTTTTTGGTTTATGCTAAGTGATGGGCCCAAGTCTCCCCTTTAGCCGAGGCCTGGGAGAAGGTGGGCGCTTCGCTGCAGACGGGCGCACGGGCGACTCCTCCCCCCGGGCGCTTAGAGAATTCGAGCACTGAACCCCAAGCGGGAGCACGTGTTTTGTTCTTGGCGCCCCACGATCCGTTACTTTTGATGGTCTGTATAGAATGCTCCTGCCGGAAAAAAAGCCGATCGACTAGTTTTTCCATCAACTCCTTCATCGCCTTGCTTCCTCTCGTGGATGGAAGAAGTTGTGGGGATGTTTGTTTTTTCTTGGTTTAAGGTAGTTCGGCTATGGGCGCGTCTAGCCATATAAAGACACCTTCCCCCTTGCTTCCTCTTTTGGCTTTTAGTGGAGGAAGTGGAGGGGACCCCTCTCTGTGCAGAACTTTTTGTTGGTGCTGCCGCCTGACCCGTTAACCCTACCTCCAGCTCCCTTTCGGTTGCCTGGTGAATGCGTTCAGCATGACCTCTGCATCTTAAATGCTCCTCTTTAAAACCAAAAATGCCGCCGAACTGAACCAAGCTAGGTTCCATGTCTTGCCTTTTGCCCCACTATTTGAAGAGAGCCAACAATTCTTTGCTTTGGGGACCTAAGGAATGACTCAAGCTGCCCCTCCAGCGGGTTGTCGGAGGCTGCACAGGAGGAGTTTTATAGCCTCTGGAAACCGGCTGGAGGGGCAGCCATGAGTCAGTTCCAACTGGACAGTAAACAACAACAAGAAGAACAGCCCATCTCCACCCCTCAACCCTCCCCCCATTCCGAGCTACTCGTGGATTCGAACTGCTAGCCTTTAGACTGGCAGCACAAGGAGATCCCTGTTCCCTGCCCGCGGCTCACTTTGAAATGAAAAGACCACCGATTCTGGCACCATCCTGACTCCGGGTCTCGGATCTAAGTAATTTCAGGTCATGTTCATTTTCTTGTCCATTTGTGGATTTGACCTCATGTCCTTTTCTTTTATGAACTAGCTCTACGTAGGAGAGGCTACCAGCTAAAGTTAATCTGGGATGAGCCTGGGTTAGCAGTGACAGACACAGGTTGAATTACTGTCACTCACCTCATTAATAACAGGATGAGGTCGGGCTTCTCCTTCCAGCCCACATGCCCAAATGCCTTTCATTATGTGCTAATTACCTGTGTGGGGCTGTTGCCGGTGAGGACCGTTTCGCCCTCCTATTTTCCACTTCTGGGTAACCATTAAATGGTTATCCTGACTCCCCTTTCTCATCACTGGGCAGAAAGAAAGGCTTTTGTTCAAAGTGCTGGTCCTCTGGGTCCCTAACTGTCAGAGATGCAGCAGTTCCCAATGCTTCTGACTTTCAGGGGGCAACGAATAGAACTTTTTCCCTCCTTATATATATGTTTTTTAATTTTAATGAAAGTTTACAGAGACTTAGGGTTTCCATTAATTCATTGTTGTACTTACGAATTGAACTTTTAACCCAATGCTGTTATCCCAGAAGTCCTCACCTTCCAGGAAGGTGCTCTCAACCTCCTGCAGGACCCATTAGGGAAACAAAGAGAGGCTGTGTGGGGGATGCTTTTCTCAGAGCACAGGAAGTGGTGTGGGGGGAACTCCTTAGTTGAGGCTTCTGGAAATGTTGCCCACCTGATTGGGTTTTGTGTTGAGGCACTCCCAAGGCTTTGTCTGTCTCTCTTCTTGGACCCCTGGGCATCAGCAGAAAGGAAGGAGTGGGGTTCTGTATGGTGAAGAGGGTTGTGGGTCTCAGTGACAAGACAAGCCCGCCATACCTGAGGTCCCAGCACAGTGGGGTCTGATTGATGGGCCGCAGTTGCCTAGTACCCATGCGATGTCCCTGGAAGGACACCACTGTCTAGTCTGAGTGAGTCCTGAGAAGGGCTGAATGGTGTTGGAGGTTCTGGGAAGTGTGTGTGGGGAAAGTAGAGGGAATAATGGACAATATTTGCCCTAAGGATGCTTGGTGGGACCTGACTGAGGGTTTCTCGGGCATTTTACAGAGAAAAGGAACAGGCTTGCTCTGCCAACAATTTAGAGGCGCACTGGTTAGGGGAGCAGGAAGGTGGAGCCCTGTTCAGTAAGACAGAACCTTACAGTATAGCTATCATTGTCACGAGAAGCAGGTAGGCTTCAACAGAGGAAGAAGGTCCCCTCAGAGTTCCAAGCACCTAGGGCACTTGATTTGGGGTTGAGAGTTCTCTTAATTGGGTCTCACAAATGGTCTCACAACCTGAGGACTTTGGGGAGGAGTTTGGGGCGGGTTGGGGGCCAGGTCCTGCAATAGGGTAGCTGAGGAGAGGGACTTTATTTGTGACTCAAGTAAGTCCTTGTGGCTCTCCAGGATAGACTGACACAGTGACTGTAACCATGGGCTCCAGCATGTCAGGTGGTTAGGATGGTGCAGGAGGGACAGAGTTCAAGTCTGTTGTTCACAGGGGCCTTATATGTCATATTCAGCCCACTGACACCTAACAACAACAACCATCCAGTCTTGCTGGGAGGAGGGCATAGCCAGGAAGGTACAGAGAGCTGATAATAATGACCTTCAGGACAGCTGCTTAGCCTGTTGGTGCTTTATGTGAATTACAAGAAGGTGCTGCTTCTAGGCAAGACAATGGCTTTTTGGGAACACTGAGGCACAGGAAATTCAGGGACCTGGAGGCTGAATCCCAATCACAGATCAAGAAGCAGATTGAGTTTATAAAGCTCATTTAGTTGGTTGTTATGGGAAATAGGGAAAAGCAGTTGTCACTCTCTTTCCTTGTGAAGGAAGAAAATACCTTTTCTTAGCCCAGGTGGAGGAGGGATGGAACGCCTACCTCGCAAGACAAAGAAGGAATGAGACGGCTCCAGCCCTGGTGGCTAGGCGTGGGAGCCCAGGCCAGGCATCCATAACTAACCCAAGTGGCAGATCTAGTTTGGGGCCTGGCGGGGAGGTGATGAGTAAGTAGCACCCGGGTGTGGTGGTGAGGGAAAATGCCGCAGCTGTGTCCTGACGCTACCAACGCCCCTGCCCTCTCCCTGTTCTGTTCCCCTTTCTGTCCACATCCTGGTCGGTCACCTCCCAGCACCCTTTCCCAGCTCATCCAGAAGCTGCACTTTCCTGAAGCTCCACTTCCCAGCTTCACGTATCTCAAAGCGTCTTTTCCACACTCTGCCCTTCATGAGCTGGAACCGAGCATTTTACTGCTTACTGCTTATTGTAGACACTTTAAACAAAAAAGGCTTCTTGGCCCATGAGGAAGTCAAGGTGCCCCCTAGGGAGGGCTGGCTGGTGCCCAGCAAGTTGCCTTTTGGGCGAGTTTGAACTGAATGCCATCACTTGGCCCAGCAGCTGGCTGGTAGCTGTGACCACACACGAACTCTCTCTCTGCAGTTTACAGAATGGTTTGAATTTGGGCCATGGCATCTCCGTTAGAAAGCTCTCAGCAGTGGATGTGGAAATCAGAATTGTGATTCATTGCCTAGGAGACTTTGCAATTTTCATGCAGACTGGATGATATCTGTTCCCTGTTTCTTGGGCAGAGGACCTAAGAAACCAAAGAGTAGCTTATTGGTCATCCATGGATGATGTCTGTTCCTTGTTTCTTGGGCAGAGGACCGAAGAAACCAAAGAGTGGCTTGTTGGTCATCCATGCTGGGGTCAGAGCAAGATGAGGACAGCAATGTTCAACTGCATGGCGCTCTGCTAACCTCAGAGGCTTTAATGCCAGGCGAGTGATACTGGTGCCAGGTGGACCAGTGACTGGGCCAGCTGTGCTGTGTTCATCTCCTCGGCCAGCATATCACAGGCAGTATTAACCTGTTCAAATCTCTTCTATAACTTAGCCATTTCAAATTTAATCAGACACTTGTTTAGTGCTTTATGAGCTTTGACTCCATGCATGCTTTGTTTAAGTAAGTTAATGTCTTTAGTTGAAGGAGCCCCCAGGAGTTCTGGTGGCGTAGTGTATGACCAAGAGGTCAGCAGTTTGAATCCACTGGTTGCTCCTTGGAAGAATTAGGAGTCATCTCCTCTCAGCCTCAGAAACCTGCTATGAGGTCGCTATGAGTAAGAATGGACTCCAAGGCAGTGGGTTTTGTGGAATTAAACGTGCAACCAGTAATCAAAAGGTTGGCTGTTCGAACTCACTCAGCAGTTCCGTGGGAGAAGGACTTGATGGTTTGTTCCCCAAAAGATTACAGCATAGAAAATCCTATAGGGCAGTTTTGTTCTCCACTTTGAGTCGAAATCAACTTGCTGCCTAACTTGATGCCTAATAACCATATTAGGCATCAGTGACTTGAATTAGATTATTGACTGATAGGCTTGGCCTTTTAGTAGTAGCAGCGTGGCTCTATTCTGATCTGTTGTGTTGATGTCCTAGTCTGTCATGGGGGAGTTTTCTCCCCTTCATTTCTGAGACTCAAGCCTGTCAATCTGGGGAATGACTTCCCAATTGGTGGCTCTCTTGTTTCTAATATGTATGTGCGTGCTCTCACACTAAGTTTGTTTAGGGCAGTCTCAAAATCACAGACTCCATAGGGCTGGTTCTACCCACACCTCCCTAGTTTTCTGATGAGGAGATTAAAGTACCGAGACTGTCCTTAGGTGGCATGGAGTGTTAAGCTGAATAATGATCCCTTGAAGTTGACAATACCCTGATCCCTGGAGCCTGTGAGTGTATTAACAGATATGATAAAAGGGGCTTTGCAGATGTGATTAAGGATCTTAGCTGGGAAGATTATCTTGTATTACCCAGGTGGTCCTGCTCCGTCCAGGGCCTCACATGACACCTTTAGCCGGTCACTAGCTACAGATAGTGTTATCAGTATGGGTTTTCAAGTCAGACTGACTTGATTGAGACCTAGTTCCTTGGCTCAGTAGCTGGGAGTTCCTGGGTGAACTTGCACCTTGACAATTCCAAGCCTTGGTTTAATGTTGCTGTTAGGTGCTGTCGAGTCAGCTGTGACTCACAGCGACCCTGTGAACAGTGGATCTGAACCCTGCCCTGTTCTGTGCCATCCTGACGTCTCTGACATGCTCTAACCCACCGTTAGAGTTAGGACTGTCAATCCATCTCGTTGAGGGTCTTCCTCTCCTTTGCTGACCCTCCACCTTTCCAAACATGATGTCTGTTTCCAAGCACTGGCGCCCTTCTTAACAACATGACCAAAATATGTGAGACTTTTTTTTTCTATTTTAATTGAGATTTTAATGAAAGTTTATAGAGAACTTGGATTTCCATTCATTCATTGTTGCACATTTTCCTCCCTAACCCCGTCCAGTTCCCCATTTCTCTTTAAAAAAAATGATTTCATTGTTACACAATTTCCTTCCCTCCCCCTCCGGTCCACTTTGCTATATAGCTCTTATTTTGAATTTTTGTCATGCAAATAATACCTAATTATATATTCCTTTTAAACAATTCTTTCCCTCATCTGTTTCAATGCAGTGTACATTATTTATCCCCTCTTTTCTTAGTTTCCCCCAACCCCCATGTTGGTCCTGTTTTATAGTAGTGGCATTATGCAGATTTGGGCTTCTGTGACTAAGATATTTCACCTAGCATAATGTCCTCCAGGGTCACCCATTTTGAATATTTTATGAGTTCCTTGTTTTTCAGTGCTGCATAGTATTCCATTGTGTTGAAGGATTAAAATTAAAATGGCTCCAAGAGCTCTAAAAGGGCTCCTATAGTTCTCAGCTAAGTTAAACTTAGGAATTTTCCACTGCCCCGTTTGTGTGCCCAAGAGACTACCCCACACCCAGTGTTCCAGGAAATAGCCTAACCACAGGGTACCAGTATTCCAAGAACTGGCCGACCACAAGGGTTGGGCAAACAAGCTGATGCTTTAAGATTTGCTTGACTGTTAACTGTGCAAAAATATGATAATGTGTAAGTGTGCTGTGAAATCCATGTATGAAGCCAAACCAATGAATTCAAACTGTGCTTTTATTACCCAATGAGAAGCTGACACCCTGTTGTATCCCCCTAGAGTGTATAAAAAGAGCCAAAATTGTCTGCTCGGGGTCGACTCGTCTGTCTCCTGCGAGAGATACGTGTCGGCCCGGAGCTCCGCAATAAACCTCTTGCTTTTGCATCAAGCCGGTGTCTTGGAGTCTTGGGTCTTCGCTGTCCGCTCGGAACAGGACCACCGTTTCGGGGGTCTTTCAGTGTGAATATACCAGAGCTTCTCTATCCTTTTGTTGATGAGCACTTTGGTTGTTTCCATCTCTTTGCTGTTGTGAACAAAGCAGCAATAAAAATAGGTGTGCATATATCAGTGTGGGTGGCAGTTCTAGTTTCTTTAGGGTATATTTCCAGTAGTGGAGTTGCTGGGTCAAATGGTATTTCTGTTTCCAGCATTTTGAGAAAGTGCCATACTGCATTCCACAGTGGTTGTACCATTTTGCACTCCCACCAACAGTGAATAAGGGTTTCAGTTTCTCCACAACCTTGCCAACATTTGTTGCTTCTGCTCTGTTGAATTTTGCTATTGTTACTGGGGTGAGATGATATCTCATAGTTGTTTTAATTTACATCTCTCTTAGAGATTTTGAACATTTCTTCATGTGTTTGTTCACCATCTTCTTTGGTGAAATGGAGACAAAATTTTACTATTTTTTCCTCCAGGGAGCACCCTGGCTGCATGCTCTTTCCAAGACATATTTGGGTATTTGTCATTCTTCTCCAACACTACAACTCAAAGGCATCGGTTCTTCTTCTCTCGTCCTTAGCCATTGTTCAACTTTCAGCTGTATAGCAAGTTACTGAAAAGATGATGGTTTCAGTCCTTGACAGCCGACTTTCCTAAGGTAGCATGTCTTTTAATTCCTGGGTGCTGGTGCCAAGAATATTGGTTGGGAATCCAAACAAGACGAAATAGTGACAATTTCTGTCTCTTTTCCAACTCTCATGATGTTGCCGATTAGCCCCATGATGAGTGTTTTTGTTTTTATCAATAAAGGGGTTATAGTTCCTCAAAGTGCTATTGTGAAGGTTAAGCTAAATGATGCACTTAACATGTTTTGTATTATCTGGCATAACGCCCCCGGTTAATGTCTGCTCTTATGGATACTGGAGGTCAACCAGAGATCCTCATTCCGTGCTGAGAGGGCCCCATCCGTGACACAGGGACCTTGACCACCTCTTCAGCTTGATTTGCTAGAACAGAGGACGCTACTGCTCTGACTGACCTTCTGACTGACTCTGGAGAGGGCTGACCGGGCTGAGGCGTACCTGTAACAGGCACCTAGACCGGAGAACAGAGTGGGAGGACATTCCGGGAGAGGAAGCGCCCACGAAGTTAATTAAAAGGGTGCTTCTCAGCCATGTGGCACCTGTGACCTTTTTTCCATAGAAAACACCTTCCCCCTCCATCTGTGGGCCCAGCCCATGACATCAGCGAAATGGAAGCACCTTGCCGGTGACATCACTGTTGCCCCAGGCAACACCTCCACCTTCAGGTTGGCAGAGAGGAGCATGAAGGACCAACTCCCAACTGTAAGGCACTCGTTGGACGGGAGGAGCAGAGGCAGCCCATCCGGCGCAGGTGTGTTGCTCAGAGTATGGACTTGACAGTGGGAGGGAAGGAGGATGGGCTACAGTTGAGGTCTGGGCTGGGAGGCAACCTGGGATGGGGCTTCAGGCCCTGGCGTCTTCTGGAGGGCACATTGCTGACATCTGTTTCCTTGTTCAGTCCTCTGAGGTGCACCTTGGAACAAGGCACTTCCAGTGGCCTTCACAGCTCTGCACCTCTGTCTGCAGTCAGAATCCAGGATGATGATGAAGATGATGATGTTGTTGTTGTTGTGAGCTGCCATCAAACCCCAACTCCAGTCATCCCTAAGCACATCAGAATGAAATACTGTCCACTCCTGTGCCGTGCCCATGATTGGTGGTGGCTTGGATCATTATGATCCATTGGGTTTCCATGGACTGATGATCAGAAATAGATTGCTAGGCTTTTCTTTCTAGCCTGTCTTAGTCCAGAAGCTCTTTGGAGCCACAGCAACACACAGGTTCCTCCAGCAGCCAGGTAGTGCCTGGATGTGACGTACAATGGCTGGGGATCACACCCTTGTGATGGTTCCACCTCTGAGCCACCAGGGTCCCTGAATCTATAAAGGAGTAAGGAAGGTACAGACTGGATTCATGATGGAACTAGAGAAGTGGCTTCCCTTTCACCTCAGTCCCTCAAGAATATGCAAAACAAGTCTGCCCCTACTGTCAGAAGCTCTGGCGGCCTAGTGTTCCACTACCAGCCTGAAGGCACACAGTTCAAGTCCAAGGGAGAAAGATGGTCATTCTATTCTCTTCCCGTGAGATGTAGTGACTCTGAAAATCTGCTGGATGGTCAGTTATGGGTCAGTTCCAACTCGATGGTACCTGACAACTGTTGGGACTGATTAAAGAGAGCCTTCACTACTTGAGCGATTCAGTACATTGAACCCAGGATATGCAAAGTACTGCGCTGGGAACTGAGTGGCCTCCTGGAGCTTTGTAATCAAATGCATACAGAGAGGAGGAATGTATGGAATCCATTGCCCAGAGACTGAGTATGAATGAGAATAGAAACAAGGTCACAGGCCAGCTCTCCTCCAGCTCTTACATTCCAGGGACTTCAGTGTAGATGAAATTAACCTGTGGGATCCCATCCTCTCAGTAGTTCACGCAAGGGATTGGAGAAGTGGGTGAGACACCCGAGTATGTTGAGGTTAGTTAACGTTCTAGCTGTGGGTCTGAACAGATCCCCACCAAAGGGCAGCTCTTGTGAGAGTGCATCCAGGAGGCTGAACTCAACCGCTATGCTAAAGCTCTTGAGCTGCAGAGCCCGGGTTTCGGCTGCATCTTACAAAATGATGCTAACTCTTCCCCTGAACTCCTTGGCGGCGTCCTGGTTAACCTGCTCAGCTGCCAGTTAAAAGGTCGGAAGACAGGCCTTGGCACCTACTTCTGCCAGACCTGCCGGTGGGGAAGAGTCCTACTCCATGCACGTGGGTGGGGTTGCCCTAAGCAGGAATCTGCTTGGCAGCAGCTGGTGCTAATAATGGTACTGTCATATTTAATACAGAAATTCCCCATTCCTGTTGGTGTCAGCACAAGAAGTGGATGATGGAGGAGGGGAGAATTCTCTGCCCTAAAAAGGGTGGAAAACTATACAATTAGTCTCTCTCCAAAGACGTTTCAGAGCAGGGAATTGCTCTGGAACCCCCGCCTTCCCACTTGAAGGAACCCTACTTCTGATGCACCAACGTTGCCTCACTGGTGGATCCAGCCCACTGGTGTCTAATGCTGTTGCCTTGCTTGTTGAGGGAACAGAGCATTTTCAAAGTTGTAAATAAAAGCTAGAGCAGAGGCGAGTGTTTGCAAATGATGCTTCTATTTCTAAACCTGGCCCCTAAATCGTCATGACCTTTTGTCCTTATAAGTAGAAGAACTTTTAAAAATAACTGTTACCTCATTACTTGAGCACCTACTCTTTGCCAATGCTCAGCCAAGGAATATTACAAGTATGTTTCACTTCCTCACTGAGGGGGTATTATTTCAGTCTTGTGAGTCAAGAAACAGGCTGAGAGAGATCAAGTGACTTGGTCAGTGACACAGAGCTGAGAGAGCTGAGGCGAGGCTCCAACTCTAATGTGTTCCCTCCATAGCCTTGGCCTCCTTCTGCCACGTTAGGCCTTTGCCTAGACTCCACGGCCCAGGGAATGAATGCACCATGGTTCAGATGGCGGGGTCCCCACGTCTGACCTGAGCAGCCTTCCTGGCACAAGTCAGTATGTGATACTGGTAGAATATACTCAGTTTTCTAGTCTTTGTAGTGGGGATAATAACAGACAGTGCCATGCAGTGTTCACTTTTGAGATTCTTCAGCTCGAAATCCTTGGAAAAAAGCACAAAGGAACCCAGTCATCAAATGATTGGCTTACAGGTGAACCACTCTTTAGGACCCTGGCTGCCTGGGAGAAGGAGAGTGGCTGGCTCTCAGCCTATGGTTTAACTTTGTAGCTGCTTTCTCCTCCCAGATCATTTCCTGCCACAGATGCTGAGAATCTACCGAAGGGAAGGCGTTGTCAAAGCCATGGTCCTGCCTCAGGGTGCAAAGCCCTGTTCTCAGAACAAACGATTCCCATGGGAGCCTGCTTCAATAACCTTCTTAGCAGTCAGGGGACCCGCCTGGAGTTCATGAAACGGTCCTTTGTTTTCTGAGACTTTGTTCCCAGGTTCTTGAGGAGTGTCCTGGGATTGCAGAGTGTCTGGGCTGGAGGGGGAGAGAGAAGCAAGGACGCCTGGGCACCGTCCCTGGGTGCAGCCCAAAATGTCTCATGTACCCCCTTCTCCCCCATCCCTGACCCTCCCCTCATGCATATGAGCATCCCGGGGTCAGAAAGTCTTCACTCTTCTCTTGATTAATGTAGAGACCTCCCTTTGCCCTGCAGCTGAAAGCTGTTCTGCATTTCCCAAATTATACCTCCAGCAATTTCATGACCTCTGACTCTATACTTCATGTCCAAATTTCACAGAAATTGTTGACTCGGCTTCCCTAGTTGGAACAGGGTGGTTCTGGTGGTGGTGTACCGTCGAGTCGGACTGACCCATAGCTGACCATTGGGTGGGTTTTTCAGAGGCAGTTGCTTGCATGGGAGGAGATTGTCCTTCCTTCTCCAGCAGAGCAGCTGGTGGATTTGAACCGTGTGCCTTCAAGATTGCAGCACAGCTTCTTGTCACTAGGCCACCAGAGCTCGTACAGGGTATACCTCTAAAATTCTGAGGACCCAGCATCATGGGAAGGAAGACCTTTGGCTTAGAGGTGGCATGGACCTGGGTCTGAGTCCTGGCCCTAACCATTAAGAGCTCTTCTATAGGTCGGCAACATCAAGTCTTCGTACCTGGGTTTCTTTATCTGTAAAATGAGAACAGAACCAGCCTCAGTGACACATTGTGATGGCAGTTGCAACATTGTTTGCATGAAGCCTAAGGTTTGCGTGTGTCTCGCCTGCTGTTTGCTAATCCCTCCCAGAGCCTGTCACTCCCAGAGGTCCTTAACAGTATAAATTGTTAACCTAAAGAATGTAGTTGGAACCTACCCAATAGTACTGCAAAAGAAAAAAAAAAAGAAAGAAAGGGCTTGACAATCTGCCTTTGCTAAGGACACCACCGAAACCTCATGGAGCACCATGTACACATGGGGTCACAATGAGTTGGAATCAACTTGGTAGTTACTAACATCAAACACCACCCTTGGCATACCAGTGCCATGCACCTGTTCAAAGATGCATCTTCTCCTGCACATTTTCTTCTGGCCCCTGCATCCCCACTTCACCTTGCATTTCTATGACGTTCTCCAGGCACAGGGAGTTAAGTGTCAAAGGGAAGGCTGGCTGGGGCAGCTGTAGGTCAGATACATTTGTGTTGGGCTGACCCTGGAACAATTTCTTGGTAAATTTTCTCATGAGTCTACCTGCAGTTGGATGAAGGCTGTTCTAGGCCAGAGGGGCTGCGGTCTCTCCCCAGGATCTGCGAGAGCTTCTCCTCACCTTTGTCACGCAGGGACCTACAGCTGTTAGCACTTTGACTGCTGGTGCCCCTTACCCTGTGGAAGAAAAGGCTTAGAAGTTACCTCGTGAGCAACTTCCCACTCCACCCCCATTTCAGATTCCTGCCTTTGGGAGTAAAGACTGACAAGCCCTAACAAAAACAAACAAGCAAACAAAATCAGTTGTCAAGTCAGTTCCCACAAGGGACAGGGCAGAATTGTGCTGCATAGCTTTTTAATGGCTGTCATTTGACAGACCAATAACCAGCCCTCTCTAAGTGTCTTTGTAGGTTATTAATTGACTGCTTACCATGTGTCCTACTTGGGGATGGTTGGGGAGTAAAGGCAGTGAGGTTCTCACCCAGTCCTGACTATTTGTTCGTTTGTTCTACAAGTACCCACAGTGCGTCTGCTTCCACCTCCTGCCGGTCATTGGAGACAACCAACAACTTCATTTCTCCTTCTACGTGCTCAGAGCCCTAGTGCAGGAGCTGATGTTGCCAGGCTGGGTCCCATCTCAGCCTCTAGGGCCTATAGAAGAATCCCCTGAACCTGAGGCAAAAAAACTCCACCAAAATGACTCACCACGAGCAAGTCCATTTTAGCTCCTGACAGCATTGAAGGACAAGGTTGAACTGTCCTATAGGGTTTCCAAGGCCGGAATCTTTACAGAAGCACAACTGGGTAGATTTGAACTGCCGACCTTTGGGTTCAGCAGAATGCCTTAACCATGGTTCCAAACCAGCCAGGTCATTTTGAGAGGATTCTGCTAAGTTGGTCAGGGAACAGCTTTGATCATTGCCCATGAGCTTTTGGGGGAACATCGGTTATATCTCTTTTTCACAGAGGAGTCCGAGTATGCGACCAGCAGGGTTTTGTAAATGCCAAGAGAAACCTGTCCTTTGCCCACCAATGGGCAGCCACCATTCCTCTGCAGTCCTGTTGGCTTTCTGTGAGGCTTAGGAGCCCTGTTATGTCTATCAAGGGGTGGAGCCAGAATCCAAGCCCGAGCAATCTGACACTAGCTTTTAACCCCTTAGCTACTGTCCTCTAAGATTCTGCAGAATGAACAAAGTGGCATTTTGGTGGAGCTCCCAGAAGAAGACAGACTAGGAAGAAAGGTCTGGCAATCTTCTGAAAAAAATCAGCAAAGGCCTTAGGAATCACAATGCTCTGCCCCGCAGCCTGTTGTGGAGATGGTGCTGGAATGCATAGTGCATGGACCTGATGACAGCAACAAAGACAGCCAATATGTTTACATCCCCTCTCTGAATGCGCCCAGCAACAGGAGAAGAGCAGGCATTGTTGAATCAGGGGCCAGAGCCGGAGTTCAAGCCGCAGCAGTTTGACGCTAGCTTTTGGCTCCTGAGCTCTAAGCTGCTGCAAAGTGAACAGACTGGGTATGTGGGTTCAGGAGCTTAATTAAGGCTGGTTCTAGGTGGCCTTGGGGTAGGGTGTATCCTTGTTAACTGTCTTCTGGCCAGCCCTTCTCTGAGCCAGGCCAGTAACTAGTTGTGCATTCTCCCAAAGTAATCTGGACACTTCCTATGGTGGCCTAGTGGTAAGAAGCTGTGCTGCAATACCAAAGGCATATGGTTCAAATCCACCATGGGAGAAGGATGGGCAGTCTCCTCCTTTGTGATTTACTGCCTCTGAAAACCCTCTGGAGCGTCAGCTATGGGTCAGTTCCAACTCACCAGCAAACAGCAACTATGACACAAGACAAAGCAAGGTTCAAATCTCTTGTTTGTAAGGTCGCTATGAGTCATAGCCTACGTACAGCAACACCTTTCAGATTGATCTTGAAACAGCTGCAGCCGGAATGTACAGACAGGGATGGTGAGACCTCCTGTCACATACTTTGAGCACGTTGTCAGCAGGGAAAGGACATCATGCTTGGTAAAGTAGAAGGCAGTGAAGGAGAGGAAGCCCCTCAGTGAGACGGACTCACACACCGTAACGGCAGCGATGGGCTGGACGATGGCACAAGACAGGGCAGGGTTTGCTCTGTTCTATGTGATTGCTGTGGGCTGACTCAGTGACACTTACCAGCAACCCTGTGGACCCAGCACTGCCTGGAGCAGAAGCCAGGGCAGAGCCCATTGTCTAGGACAGCTTGTCATCAGAACCCTGTGGCTGGGAGGAAAGTGTGTGTGGTGATGCCATCTTAGTCCTGTGCAATTTACAAGGAGCTAACTGTGGATGGTCACAGAGAACCAGAAGTGATTGTCAACAGTCTTCCAGTCTAAGCCAGCAACTTTCTTGAGGAGAACAGGTTAGCCCTGACAGACTTGGTCCTAGAGTGGGAGGGCAGGCATATTGTTCAGCCCTGTTCCCCTCACAGCACCAGCAAAGAAGCCAGCCACAAGATGTTAATTTTTTACAATGGGGTTGGTGGTGTTCCTTTTTGTTTCTGTGTGTCTTGCCCTTTTTTTAAGATGAAAGGGGGTTTCTGATCTTTAAGGCCTCTGTGTCCAGGGTGTGTATGTGTGTGCTGGAGGTCCAGGGCCCCTCCTTTCCTCCCCACCCCTCTTCCAAGCCCAACTGGGACCTAGGCTTTGTGTCAGGTGCTGCCCAAGCCACAGGGGACCCCAGGGAGATGGGGTGGGAGGGCAGCCTTGGCTTTCCCTGCAGGGGCCCAGAATCCCTTCCGTGCAGCAGGGTAAGATGGGGTGGATCAGGGAGGGTGGGTCATAGTGTGTGGGAGGGACCTCCCGACGGCCATCGTGAACTCCTGGGGACCCAGCCAGCTGGTCCCTGAGAAGCTGGCTGAGGGTTGGGCCACGCTCTTTCTGAGCTGGTCTCTTTGTTCCCTTCCTGTGATCAAAAGGCACTTGGTGATGGGGAGCCATGCTGGTGGCTTAGTTCCATTCAGCCTCAGTTCAGCTCTGCAAGGGGTCTGCAGAGAGGAACTTCTGATCCACTTTGTCTTCCTGCTATAACCTCCACCCCCACTCTGTGTCCCCACCCCACCCCCACCCAGGCCAGTGTATTTGCTGTTGGCTGCTGCCTGTTCGCATGGGAGCAGTCTCTCTCCCTGCTCCAGTGAACAAGTGGGAGTTTTCTGAGCATTTCCTGGTGGTGGGTTACAGACCCTGGAAGGTGGACAGAAGGGAGGAGAAGAAAGGGGACAAGTTTAGCATGCCGTGCCCACTTAGTAGTGGCACCCTTGAGCCTGGCATGGTTATGAGTAGTCTTTCTGTGCCACACTCTTGACTGAGATGGAGGCAAAAGGCATAGAGGGTGGTCAGAGAACTAATACGCCACGCCAGTGTCTGGGGACCACATCCCTGCTGGACGGCGTTTCTGTAATGGGCAGCACTTTGTGACTTCAGTCTAGAAACCTGAAGAGAGTGATCCTGGAGATGGGTGGAGTGGGAGGGGGCCTTCCATGTGTATCACGGGGAGAAAGGCAGCCTCCTCGCAAACCATCAGTGTTCACAAATCTTCTGTTGGAACCGGTGTCCCTGCTTATGATGAGAACTGTGGACCCCAGAATTCTGTGTCTTTGCAGTGAGCAGACAGCCCCACGTTTGGTCTGTGCTAAGCGCTTTGGTGATGAAAAGCTTAACTAGACTGTTGAGCGTCCAGCCGAGGACTGACTGATGCAGGGGTTCCTCTGCTCTTCGTGGTTGTTGACCTTGAACGAGTCGCTTGGCCTCTCAGGGCGTTTAGCAAGTCTCGGCTGTGAAATGTAGCTGAGCAGAACACAGCACAGATTATACAAGCGAATGATGGGGCGAGGGGCCCTGGAGCCTTTGCTGCGTGCCATGCGCATCGCCACAGACGCCTTATCTGTTACCAAACACCCGTCACTTGCCAGCACTCAAAGCCGTCGTAAATATGTTTGTCTTCCTCCCCTGTTCATCTGCTCTTTTCAGCAAAATGGGAGTGTGGAAGGCTCTCTGGAAAGTACATCTGAGTTTCACCCTGTAATGTGGAGGATTGGGTACTGCAAGCAGAATAGGAAGTATAGGTGTTCAGGGGGCAGTAAATGAAGCAGCCATGACAGGCAGGAAGAAAGTCCCTCTAGGCTGCCTGAGGGGCTGGCCTTGAATATAAGAACTGTATCATATGGGAACCGGAAACCACAAGTGTGGGGAAGGGAGACTTCTCAGGTCGAACCAGCCCCTTAGCTGCAGACTGCAGATTAGGAAGAGATCTGAGTTGCTACTGAATCTGGAAAGAGCTGGAATGTAAGTCTCATTATTAGGAACTCCCTGGTTTGGGGGTTCCCTGGCTTTGGGGAACCACCATGCAGGTCAAAGGCTGGTTTGCTGGTGTCTGGGGCAAAGGGGGTACTGAAACAGGCAAGGGAAAGCTAAGGTGGCCACTCCTTGGGAGAGAGGATGGTGCATCACACTTTGAACCTACATTCAGTTCCCAGGGCCACTGGCACTAAGTGCCATAAACTGGGTAGTTTGAAACCACAGGCATTTATTTGTCCTTCCCTGCATCTGGAGGCCAGAAATCTTGCTCCCTCCACAGGCTCTAGAGGAGAATCCTTCCTTGCCTCACGCATCTTCTGGTGGCTTCTGATGGCTTCAGGCATTCCTTGGCTCGTGGATACATCACTCTGATAAACACCTCCATCTTCTCATGGCATTTCTCCTCTGTGTCTTCTCCACATCTCCTTCCTACAGGACACTGGCCATTGGTCTTAGGGCCCACCCCAGGTAACCCAGAATGATCTCATCTTCTTTAAACACATCTGCCAAGCTACTCTTCCCAAATAAAGTCCCATTTACAGGATCTGGGTATGAGGATGTGGACATATGTTTTGGAGGGCCACCATTCAGTTCATTACAGGGGTGTTTGCCTGTGAGGTGCCTGAGGGCCGAGTGGGTGAGGAGGTGCACTGTCAGCCCAGAGGCAGGAGTCTTGAATCTGAGAAAGATGAACAAAACTCCTCTCATGTGATTTACAGCCTCAGAACCTGCAAAAGCGTCAGCTATGAATCAGTTCAGGCTTGATGGCAATGAGGAGGAGGAGGAGGAGGTGCCAATGGAAAGGAGCCTTGATGGCACAATGTTTAAAGCACTTGGCTGCTAACCAAAAGGTTACTGGTTCAAACTCACCATCTGCCCTATAAAAGAAAGATGTGGTAGTTTGCTTCTGTAAAGCTTTATAGCCTTGGATACCTTGTGGGGGTGCCTAACTCTGTCTAATAGGGTCACTGAGTAGGAATCACAGAGCACTGGGTTAGTTTCCCTTGGTGACTATGGATGAGCGTGAATGCATGCAGGGCCAGGCTCAGATGTCCCCTAGAGCCCATGCCTTGTCCCTGGGACAGTGCTATACAGAAGCAGGACCTGCAGTCCCCTCGTCCCTTCACCCCTCACCACTTCCTTTAACTGCTCTGTGGACACTGGGCCTCTATCTGTCACAGCTGCTGTGATTTTCCGTGACGTCCCACAGGTCAAGGGCTCTGCTACCCTGGAGGCAGGCAGTGCGCTGGACGGAAGGATGCTGTGTGCCCGGGAGATTGATAGCTCCCCTCCTTTCCTGCCTCTCTCTCTCTCTAAGGGACATGCATCTGCTGCTGGTGGGGGATGGGGAACAGGAAGGACTTGGGCTCTTCCACCAGGCCTTGGGCAGGCCCCAGACTGCTGCCCTTCCTGTACCTCGGCGGGCTGGCCGAGCAACCCTAGTCCTGAGGGCAGGGTTCGCATCCTGATGACTTGATTGACAGCCCCTTCCTCTTACGTGTGCGGGCCTTCAGAAAACGGTCCACTTTTGGCAAGTGTCCCCGGAAACCTCCTGTGAGCGCATGCTAGGGGTGACTTTAAGGGGTCTTTGCTAGGAAGGCAGATAATGAAGGGCCTCTCTTCTCTCAGTTTACACCCCTCCCATTGGCTCATCGGTCCACTTGCCCTGGGCTCATTCTGCCCAAGAACAAGAGTCCTTGTTCTGTCAGTCTAGGGTGTCCCCTGGAGAGTAGGAACTCCTCCACCCCCAGGAAAGAGGATCTGCATCTCTACGTCCTTCAGCGTGTGGACCACAGACCTTACACTTAACTATTAAGCTATAAGGTCTCCTCTCTGGAGAGGCTGCAGGGAAGGGAGAAAATTCTTTCTGGCATTTGTATAAAGACCCGAGCTTATTCTTCCATATGGGGCTGAGCAGAATCAGGGCTGAGTCTGGGAAAGGAGGTCAAGCTGGGATGGGGTATGAGACATGATACTGCTGAGAGGAGAGTGAGGAGAGCATTCCCAGGGCGTCCGTGGGAATACGTCAGTGAGTGGGAAGGGGGCTTCAGACCAGGGCCCACAGGCTCTGGGGGGCCCTACAGATATATTTTGTTTGCCTTCCATGTCTTTTTTTTAAAAAGTCTTTTGAATTAGCAGTTAGTGTTTTAAAACTTGAGGCATTTCAATACGATCCAGCTTTCTGACATCTCTTGGAAAACATGCGATCGCTCCGGGCAGGAAACTGTGTGTGGCTCTGCTCTTGGTCTCTGCCATTTGCAGCCTTGCTCTGTCACCATGGGAACTGGCAGAAGCTGGAGGCACTTCTTAAGGAAGTGGGTGGGGGAGGGCAGGGAAGGAGCCCAGTGGCTGGTCTAGACAAGGTGAGCCTGGGTGGGGGCCAGGAGGGAGGTGTTGCCCCAAGGGGAGAGCTGGATGGTAATTGGGGGGGATGGTGGCAGAGGGGTGAAGAGAACGAAGTTACAGAAAACTGAGAGGCTCCCAAGTGCAGCAAAGGCTGGGAGGCTGGAACCACACCCTCTCTAACCACTTTCTCAACTGTGTTCTCTTGGTCCCCTTCCTTCCTCTTTCCTCACTTCCTTTCTCTGCCTGCCCTTCGCTGCCAAGGCCCAACTGCAACCCCCTCCAACTTCCAGTGCTGCTCCCTTGGGGGTACAGGTAAAGAGGGGGCCCTCAACCAGAGAAGGCTGGCCACTGCCTATGGCCTTCCCCTTGTCAGGGTGTAGACCAGTTCCACCTGCAGACGGACAGGGACCAAGGAGGGCCTCCCGAGGTGGGAGTGGTAGGAGTAGAGAGAGCCTTATCTGTCTACCTGTGTCCTGGCTATCTGTCCCTGGTCCCGAGTTAGGCAAGGAGGAAGGAGTTTATGGCTGATACGTCACTCCCACTGCCATATCTTCCCTTGCCCTCCCCTCCCAAACTTGTGCTAAGTCAGCTCCCACAGATATATGGGGAGCCTACAGGCTGCCCAGCTCAGTGCCTGGGGAGAAGCAGGTGGTGGTACAGCTTCTGGGCCTCACTAGAACTGGGCATCAGGTAGGAAGGGCAGGAAGGAGCAGGGAGATGGTCTGGCCTGCAGTAGCAGGAGCCTTGGGAAGAGCAGAGAAGGCCTGAACCAAGGGGGCGGGCTCCCCAGAGAGCAGGCACTTGATCAGCACAGAGGGTGGGTGCTCTTGAACTTGGCCAGGAAGCTGGTTGTGCTCTGCTATGGAAGAAGCATGGTCTGAGGGATAGGATGAGTATGTTGTGCCTTGCAACAAGGGCCTTACCTGGCTTCAGACAGTCCTTGGAGTCCAAGCTCCACATCTGAGACCAGGTTAAACTGGAGTTCCTCATGAAATCTCTCCCTCTTTACGGTCTTGTTTATCCAAGGGTTGGAAATCTTCAGAGACAACCCATCTGGCTGGTTGTGGTGGTGGCCATTGGCAATAGCCATGCCAGGAGAGGTGGAAGGTCGGAGAGAGAGGAAACCCCTCAATGAGATAGACTGACTCAGTCGGCACCAGTGGGCTTGAGCAAGGCAGAGATTGTGAGGATGGCACAGGGTCGGGCAGGCTTCCAGTTATTCACAAGGATGCTGTGAGTCATAGTGACGCGAAGACACCTAACAATGACAACAACATTGGCAGTGGTGTCAGGGAGGGGCCACCTGGCCAGGGAGATGAAGGCAGGGCTCGCTCAGCTTCTCATCCGCCTCCTGCAGGTCTGTAGGGAGAACAGAGAGCGGGGACAGACACAGGCCAGGTGCCTCTCATGTACACCAGTTCAAACCGCAGACCAGGGAACCTTAGACTCAGCAGAGACCTTAGAGGCCACCTGGGAACCCTGTGAGCATCAGTCTATTCGTGTGTAAGATGAGGGTCAATAAAGGTACCCCCTTAAGTGATGTGCTGAGAATTAAACCACTTCACGTCATTCCTGGCAGGGAGGTAACTGCTTCCTGGACGTCATCTTCACTACTCTTCTCTTGGTCTATGGAGGGATTCCCACCAGGCTCTCCTATGAGGGTCCTCAAGGTAACATTCAAGCCTGCCATAGACTAGTTCCAGCTCACTCTACCAAACATACCCCCTGATTAGGTGTCATTGTCCTTATCTGGAAAATGGAACTTATATTAGAACAACTTTTAAGTGCTTTCATATATATGTCATGCTTAGATTCTCACCATTGGGCCGATTGGCAGCATCATGATAGATAGTGAAGAGATTGAGATTATTGACAGCTTCAGTTTGCTTGGCTCTACAGTCAACACCCTTGGTACCAGCAGCCAGGAAATTAAAAGACGAATTGCATTGGGAAAGTCTGCTGTTAGAGACCTCTCCAAAGTACTGAGGAGCAACAATGTCAGTCTGGAGACTAAGGTGTGCCTGATACAGGCCACAGTCTTTGCAATTACTTGCTATGCATCAGAAAGTTGGACTATGATTAGGGATGATAGAAGGAGAGTTGATGCCTTTGAGCTATGGTCCTGGAGAAGAATATTGAATATACCGTGGACTACTAGGAGAACAAACAAATTTGTCCTAGAGAGAGTGAAGCCATGCCGCTCCTTGGAGGCAAGGATTCTCAATCTCCATTTGACATACTCTGGACACGTTGCAAGGTGGGATCAGTCCTTGGAGAGGGACATCATGCTTGAGAGGGTAGAGGGACAGCAGAAGAGAGGGAGATCCTCAATTAGATGTATTGATTGAGTCACAGAGGTGATGAGAATAGGTGTGTCAGAGACGGTAAGATTGGCAAGGGATTAGGGCTGTTGTAAAAAGGGTCGCTATGAGTTGCAGGCAATTCGACAGCACATAACAACAATAACATACTTGCACCAAGAAGCAGTCCTCAGAACAGAGCAAGGTAACACTGCATGCAGGGTTTTATTTACACACACACACACACACACACACACACACGTTGGTGTTGATTGCCGTTGAGCTGAGCACGACTCATAGTGACCCTATGAACAAAAAACTTGAAGCCTTTCTATAATTATCATCATTTTTCAAAGTTCATAGTTTCCAGAGGCATGTTGTTTAGGAAATAGATGCCACTTCTGTTTCATATGTATAAATACAGATATAGATATATAGATACAGTTTCCTTATTGGTTTGTGTTCAGTAATTTGTTTACATTATGTTTCATTCATTTATGTTCATTGTTTTTGTTGTTTGGGTGTTTTTCTTGGTGTTTTTGGTTGTTGGCTTGTTGGTTTCTTTTTTAGCAAAACAAGTGAAAAATGTTTATTATGGCAATAAGACAGAGGCATTGTTAGTGAAAGGTGGGTCATGAAGAATTGAAGTCAAAAAGAAGAAAGAGGGAGAAAGGATCCCTGGAAAGACAGGGGTGAAACCATACCTCAGAGAATGCCTCAGTAGAAAGGGAGAGGAAGGGCTAGAGGTCTGGTCATTGTTTATTTATTCACCCTCTCCCTCTACCCACCAAACTCTGCAACCCGTGATTTTCACACCCCTGTCCCCTCACCTTCCCTAGGTGTATACATGTCTCACAGGTTATCCTTCTTTTTACAATAATGGACCTTTACAGTATTTGTTCCTACGCACCTGAGTTAGTTCACTCAGCATAATGCTCTGTAGCCTCTCCCATGTTGTATAGTATTTTTCTTCATTATTGCTCCTGAGTACTTTATACTATTTTATCATGTGAATGTACAGTTTTCAATCCAGTCCTTTGTTGATGGATATGTGGGCTGTTTCCATGTTCTTGCTATTGTGAATAATGCTTCTATTAACATCAATGTGCAAATCTCTGTATCTCAGCTCTGTTCTCCTTGGGGTATATTCCTAGTAGTGGTATAGCTGAGTCATGTGGAATCTCTATGTTCAGCTTTTGAGGACACACCGAACAGCCTTCGAAAGTGGCTGTACCATTTTACAATCCCACCAGCAGTGTATGAGAGTTCCAATCTCTCCACATCCTCTCCAACATTTATTGCTTGCTGTCTTGTTAAACTTAGCTGCACCCATTGGGGTGAGATGATATCTCATTGTGGTTTTAATTTACATGCCTTAGTGCCAATGATTTTGAGCATTTCTTCATGTGTCTGTTGGTCATCCGAATGTCTTCCTCTGTGAAAGGTCTTCCATATCTTTAGTCCATTTTGTAATTGGGGTATCAGACTATTTCTTGTGGAGGCCCAACAGTAGTCTGTAAATTTTCGTTATGAGACCCTTCTTTGTCTGAGATGGTATTGCCAAATGATTTTTCCCCCCAGTAGGTTTTTTTTTTTAACCCTTTTGGAAAAAGGTTTTGACATCTATGAGGACTTACTTTTTAGAAGGTCCCATTAATTGATGTTATCCTTTCTTGGCTGTGCATGCTAACTTTCTTGAATCTGATTTTGTTTCCCTAAAATGATTGCATCTCATTATCTGGGACTACAAATCTACAGCACACTGTAAGATTTCAGCCCAAATTTCCAGACATTTTGCGTGTCCCTTGCCCTCTTCTTTTTGGAAGCCCCAGAGATGGGCAGTAGAAAGAGGGCTCAAATAGCCCCAAAAGCCTGGACTAAGAGTGTCCTCCCTGCCTTCAGTTCACCTCCTATATTCCACTTTGGGAAGAAAACTCAGGAGCTGCCCCGTTTGGCTCTGAAGATGACGCCAAGGCTGGGCTGCTTTTGCTGTTGTAATTAGTAAGGATTTATGGCAATGGGTTTGGATTTTAATTGCACCTAACTGGCAGGCCTTGGGCTGAGATGGCACATCAGGATCCCCACCCTTCCCCATTAGGAAGACGACTTGGCTGGCGAAGGGGTGGTTGTCAAATTTGAGCAGGCATTAGAACCACCTAGAAGGCTTGTTATAATGCCCTTGCTGGGTCCCACCCAGGAATTTCTCATCTGTAGGGTTGTGTCTAAGGATTTGCATCACAAACGAGTTACCAGGTAGTTCTGCTGATCCAGAGACCACACTGAGAACCGCTGGCCCAGAGGGAGTGCTGGACTGCTGAGGAGTGAATGGGTCAGCTCACCCTGGCTGGGGGCAGGAGGAAGGTGATGGAGCAGAAAGTCTATTGATGAACACAGACATTGGGCACAAGCCCTTCCTGTTCCTAGTTCATTGTGGAAAGAGGGAAGGGGGTAGGCATGGGGCTAAGGGTTTGGACACTGACATCCTCTAACAGAGAGCAGAGTTATAGAAAGTAGGGAGCCCCAAGGGACAGGAATATAGCTCTCCCTGCTACACTTTTGTAGCCAGCTGTTCTAACCCTTCTCCACCACACAGTTCATGCTGCCTGAGATGGTACTTAGTAATTGGCCTTCTCTCACATGGATCGCACTGTTGCCACCACTGAGGGTCATGTTGTATTCCTTGTTGTGGGCCCTGTTAGCACCCAGCATGTTCTTGTGCTGTGTAAATGGGCATAGGAAAAAAACACTGGCTTTGCAGGTGGAAATAGAACAGGCTAAAATCCCAGCCCAGCTACTCTCTTCAAGCTTTGTGGCTAAAAAGTGACAATATCCTTAGGCTTTGGTTAACCCAACTGTGAGAGAAGGGAAACACCCACCTCTTAGAAAGGTAGAGCGAGTTACCATGTACAGTGGCCACCACATCCTGGTGGGAGCTACATGGAAGGAAGCTCGTCAGTGGACAACTCTTAGTGGGATTGGCTGGGTTAGTCTGCAGAGGTCGAGCCAGCTGAGGGGAGACCCACTGATGGAGCCCCTTACATCAGCACCTTGGTCCCGGGCTTCCAGTAAGGGTCTAAGAAAACATTTGGTTCTGGCCCAGGCACACTGACTTCCCTCAGCCCTTTCTACCCCGTGACCTCAGGCCTTGGCCAGACTAAGTTTAGCTGCAAACTGCATAGGCCACCACCTCTGTGGGCAAGGCTGGGGGTGGAGAGGAACTGAGCAGGTTTCCTGTCGGCTTCCCGGCAAGTAGACAGACAGAACTGGTCACCACGAGGTGACTTGGGCGCATTCTCAAGCTAAGCTTACTGGCTCGTACAGATGCTTTGAGGAGAGCACAGGGGACATGCTTGATATTGAGAGGAAGGGATGGGGGGGTGGGTACACACACACACACACACGCACACGCACACGCCTGCCTGCCCTTAGTTTATGGTCTTAGGAGACATTCCCAGCCACATCCTGATTCCGTCCCCTCACTTTTCTGGCCCCTGTGGCCCTTGGCAGTGTTCCTTCTGATTGACTTGATTTATATAGCAAATGTAGCAAAGGCTTTGAACTTGACCCTGTCTAGTGGACACAGAGAGCCATAGCCCATTTCCTCACATCGGCCTGGCCATCTTTACCCCATCCCTTCAGGTGCTACAGACAGAGGCACCTACTTTGGGTTTAACAAGATGCAAAATGACAGCAGGGGCTGGGTCCCTGGGAGGGAGGAGATGGTTTCAAAAAGAAGGTGTGTCACAGGACCTCCTGCTCCGCCTCCTACTGAGATCTCTGAACCTGAGGGGAGCCAAGCTCTGTGGGTGTCCCCCGCTCTGCTGGGGAGCAAGGTGATGTGTGGAGGAGAGCCTTCGTCCTGGCTCACATACAGGACCACGTTGTGCATTCAGTGCGCCTGTGAACATGTGTCACCACGCCCTGGGAGCTGGGCAGAGCCAGTGGGTTTGGCAGGTGAGAAAACGGGCCTGTGGAGACTCGGGGAAAGGAGCTAGTCTGTGTGCTCTCTGTTCCATGCCCGGCACTATGCTAGGCACCCAAGGTGTGTTACTTTAACCTTCACACTCTATGGAGAGGGTGTTATTAGGCCCCTTTCACAGGTGAAGCAATAGAGTCCGAGAGAAGCTGAAAGACTCACCCAAAATCAATCAGCAAGGGGTAGTGTCAAGATTGAAGCCCAGGCCAGCCTGCTTCTACATCCCAGGTTCCTGGGCCACTGGTTCCTTCTGCTCCTTTGAGTCTCGTGTGTTGTTGCCCTGCTGTCACTGTCCCTGTGGGCTACCTGCTTGCTGCCAGAACTCCTTGTCAGGCTGTCCATGTGGACCACTCCATCATGAAGTCCACTTACATGGTCCCAGCTCATTGCAAATTCCTTCCAATGAGAAAACTTGCTCAAGAGCAAGCATTTTGCCAAATGTATCTCATTCTGTCTCATTATTTGACATTTCCCATTTACAACAGTAGTAGAGATTCTACTGTCCTCCTCTTGTGCCCGATGGCACACCATTGGCAGCTGGCAGTGACGAACACCAAGGTGCAAAGCAAGAGTAATGCTGGCGGTAATGGTGAAGCTTGTGTGTCAGCTTGGCTGTTGTGTAATGACATAGTCATCCTCCACTTTATGGTCTAATGCCAATTATCATGTAACAACCTGGCCTTTGGGACCTAATTGAGTCTATAAGGAAGGGATTATATGTATTGTGTGCTTTTTTTTTCTTTCCATTTTACAAGTAAAGAAGCTGAGGTTCCAAGAAGTGATTTGCCCACAGGCACTTATCTAGTAGGTGCAGGTGCTGGGATTCTCGCCCAGCCTGCTTCCTCCAGAACTCGACCTCTTAGTTCCTTGCCCAACGTCCCGCATGGAGTTGGTCTTTCCCGTTACCTTGGAGCCTGAGCCTTGGCTGCCTGTGTACGTGCAGCCCATGATCCTTCATTCAGCAGGCAAGGATGCACAAGGGCGTTGTCAGCTATTGAGTAGAGAGGAGAACTACTGGGACGTAGGGCTCAGTGATGGCAACCCTCTCCACTTGGTGGCATCTCATCCCGCTTTGGCATGCAAACAGGAGTGTCCATGAGTTGGGAGTTGCCACGGGCTATTACTATGATTGGTCAGGGCCCACTGTGGTTGAAAAGGGGGACAGAGGCCTGGAAGGCACTGAGGATCCCTGAATCTCCCAGGGTTCGGACTGATCCCTATTAGCACCCTGTGCCTTAATCTGAAACGCTAGTCCATGTTAATCAGCCAGCCTCACTGTTTGGCCGTGAATCAACATTTCCTTACCCTTCCTATTATGTTCCTCTAATGTAGAAACCAGGGCTGGCCTGTTTCTGCAATTATCCAGCAAGCTGCTCCCTAACTTAGAGAAGAACAGCTGCTTCACTACCCCTGAAATTTTCTCTCATCACCTTCCTCCTCCTAGTCTGCTTCCTCCACTTTCACTGATTCTGTAATTTCTGCTCAGGTGGAACTGTCTTTGAGGAATAAATGTGTGTGTAGACTCACCTCTGCAGAGACCAGATCACCCACTCCTCCAGCTTCTCTTTGGTGTCTGCTGCTGCTACTTCCAGCTGCGGACAGGGTGGAGCTGAGTCACGGCTGAGCAGCTGGCCCTGCCTGAGTGTGGCTGGCGGCCAGCTGTGGCCACCTGTGTCTTGCCTATTGCCAGAGGCAACCTGCAGGGACATCGTCACCTGTTGACAAATAACCTGCTCCTTTGCATCATGTGGGCAAGAATCTGGCACTGAGATTGTCCTGGGAAAGACAGGAGGCCAGGAGATCGATGTCTGATTTGGAGAGAGGCAGGGTTTGCACTGTTCATTGTGAATGAGGCCCGTTCACTGGGCTGTGCAGTCATTGTGCAGCATCCCATCCATCAGTACAGTGACCCTGTACTCTGTTAGAGCAGGGAAACCAGAGCCCAGAGAGGAGAATTGGCACGTCTAAGGTCACACAAGTGCCAAGGATGAGTTTAGAACTTGGCTCACACAAGTGCCAAGGATGAGTTTAGAACTTGGCTCTTTTCTTCTTAACCACTAGGTATTAATGTATTCATTCAGTCAAAGGCATTCTTTAGGGGGAAAGGGTATTTTATTCAGCCCTATGTTTGTTTCAGGAACTGGAAAAATACACAGATTTAAACAAAATGGGGGCTTATTGGCTTTTTCAACTGAAGGGTCCAGTGGGCATGGCTTCAAGCCAGACTGTCTTCAGGACAGGGCTGAGTAGTAGAGTGTGTGTGTGTGTGTGTGTGTGTGTGTGTGTGTGTGTCCGT
>NW_006399756.1:26521810-26536097 GCF_000299155.1 Elephantulus edwardii
AAGGCTCCTTCTCATGGTGGTTGAGAGCCACAAACCCTGAAGGTATAATCCAGTCCTCCAGGCAACAACAGGCTTTTCTCCACTGGTACCAGCAAGATTTAGGTGTGACTCCTATTGGTCTGAACTGGGTCACATGTGCATCCCTGAACCAATCACTTTGGCCAGGGCATAGACTAGGCTGATGGATTGTGTGTTTATTATTGGTGTTGGGAGATGAGTACATTCCCTACTCAAACCATAAGGACTGAGAATGGAAAAGGGACCAGGTCACCAAGCAAAATGGGGCACTGCCTATAGAAAGAGGGATGACTGGAGGGACAGAACATGCCCATCCTGGGGAGTTATTGAGCCAAGAGATGACCATTGGACTTTGAGATTCCTTCTCCCAATGTTAGGGAGCTTCACCTCACAGGTGGTTGCAGTGTATGGGAGACGGATGCGCAAAATCTCCTCCCGACTGATTTACAGCCTCAGAAAACCAATGAAGGGTCAACTATGAGTCAGTTCTGGATTGGCGGCTATGAGTTGATTGAGTAGACCGAGGCATCAGGAGGTTGCAAATGACGGCTGTTGCAGACTGAGGGTAAAGTATATTAACAAGTATTAATAAAATAAAAAGAGGTAAACAGCAGGCAAATAGTTCTCAAACAACTGGAGCGCTGGGCCCAGCTTCCCTTGTGCTTTTATTGAAAATTGCCAGGGAGCAAATCACAAAGAGAATTCTATGCAAATGAAACAAAGCTCTTTCTATTAAAAACCTTATACTTGACTCAGGAGGGAGGGGTTAGCAAATACAGTACAAGAATCAATCATGTAAACGCTTAAGGTTTGCCTTAATGTCTACCCCTGTGAACATTTAAGGTTTGCCTTAATACTTCAGGGTGAATTCCAGCTTGTCTCTGCGCCTCCCTCATAACCTGATACGGCATTTGGTTTATTATAAATATTTAGTATGAAATTTGGCTTCCCACAGAAAGGGACAGCGGGGTAGATGGGGGAACTGCAGGACACGCGACAGCTCTTTGGGGCAGAGGTGGGTGTGAATTCCGAGAAGATGTGATGTTGAGAAGCGCGCAGTGTGACTGTAGGTCTCTCTCTCTCTGTTCCCAGGAAAGCTTCAGCCATGGCGCTGGGGCTCTTCCGAGTGTGCCTGGTGGTGGTGACGGCCATCATCAACCACCCGCTGCTCTTCCCACGCGAGAACACCACGGTGCCCGAGAACGAGGAGGGCATCATCCGGCAGATGCAGGCGCGCCAGGAGGAGCTGCAGCTGGAGCAGCTGCGCCTGGAGGAGGAGGTGGCGCGGCTGGCGGCTGAGAAGGAGGCGCTGGAGGAGGCGGCCGAGGAGGCCGGGCCACAGGGCGAGGCACATGCGTCCTGGGACCTCTGGAGCACGCTCTGCATGATCCTCTTCCTGATGATCGAGGTGTGGCGCCAGGACCACCAGGACGCGCCCTCCCCGGAGTGCCCGGGCGGCGACGAGGACGAACTGCCGGCCCTGGGGGGAGCCCCACTCCAGGGTCTCACGCTACCGGACAAAGCCACCCTGGGCCGCTTCCACGAGCGCTGCATCCGGGGGGCCACAGCCGATGCCGCGCGCACCCGGGAGTTCGTGGAGGGCTTCGTGGATGACCTGCTGGAAGCCCTGCGGAGCCTCTGCAACCGGGACACGGACATGGAGGTGGAGGACTTCATCGGCGTGGGCAGCATGTACGAGAACTGGCAGGTAGACAGGCCGCTGGTGTGCGACCTCTTCGTGCCCTTCGTGCCGCCTGAGCCCTACCGCTTCCGCGCAGAGCTCTGGTGTTCCGGCCGCTCGGTGCCCCTGGACTGCCAGGGTTTCGGCCAGATCAAGGTGGTCCAGGGCGACGACGACACGCCAGGCTGCATCTGCGACAAAACCAAGCTTGGGGAGGACATGCTGTGCCTCCTGCATGGCAAGAACAGCCTGGTGAGGCCCGGGGCAAAGATGGAGGACCTGTTGTGTGCCAAGACGTCACCCTATGTGGACACCATGCAGGTCATGAAGTGGTTCCAGACGGCCCTCACCCGGGCCTGGCACCGCATCGCCCGCAAGTACGATTTCGACCTGGCTTTTGGCCAGCTGGACATGCCGGGGTCCCTGAAGATCAAGTTCCGCTCCGGCAAGTTCATGCCCTTCAACCTGATCCCGGTGATCCAGTGTGAAGACTCTGATCTGTACTTTGTCTCCCACCTTCCCAAGGGACCCTCTCCGTGGAGCCCGGCGTCCAGCATGGACTGGCTCCTGTCCTTTGCTGTCTACGAGCGACACTTCCTCAGGGTGATGTCCAAGGCCCTGCCCGAGGGGGCCTGCCACCTCAGCTGCCTGCAGATCGCGTCCTTCCTGCTGTCCAAGCAGAGCCGCCTGACTGGCCCCAGCGGCCTCTGCAGCTACCACCTCAAGACCGTCCTGCTGCACCTCCTGCTGGCCCGCCAGGCCGCAGACTGGACAGCCGGCCAGCTGGACATGCGGCTGCACGATCTGCTGCGCTTCCTGGAGAAGAGCCTGCAGGAGAAGAAGCTCCATCACTTCTTCATCGGCAACCGCAGGGTGCCCGAGGTGGCCGGCCTCCCGGAGGCCATCCGCAGGGCGGAGCCCCTCAACCTCTTCCGACCCTTCATCCTGCAGCGAGGACTCTACCGGAAGACTGTGGACTCCTTCTATGAGATGCTCAAGAATGCCCCGGCCCTCATCAGCGAGTATTCCCTGCATCTCCCTTCTGATCACACCAGCCTGCCCCCAAAAGCTGCTGTCTTGTAAAGCATCTGGGACTCAGGTGGCCTGGCAGGTCCACATGTCCGACTGCCTGGAGGCATCTGAAAGCCTATCCTGAGCAAATGGTCAGCTTTGCTGGGAGCCACAGCCCAGTGTGTCCTGGAGAGCAGAGGAAACTATTCCAAGCCGAAGCCGGTTTGCTGTTGTCCCCTTGGGGTGTGTTCCTGAGGATGGTGTTGGAGTCTAGGGGCCGAGCCTTTGCCATCTCACTGTTAGATCACCATGAATGGCCAAGACGCTGTCCAAACCTCTAATGGACACAAGTTAGAGACAATAGTGACTTGGGTGTAATTATTATTATTTTAATATCACATGCCCAGTCTTTACTTGAATATCAAAACGTCAACAGAGGATCTGCAGTAATGCTAATGGAACCTGTGTTAGGAGCCGTCCTCAGGAAGCTTTGGCCCCTGCCAAGGCACTGGAGGGACAGAGGTGGAAGCTCACAACCTTTGAGTTTCCCCTGCAAGAGAGGGAGCCCATGGCGTCTGCACTTCCATATAAACTGTTCAGAGAAAAGCCTTTGTGGAAATTCAAGGCCTAACTAACATGCCTGTTCCACAGAAAGGGATGCTTGGTGGCAGTTTTAGAGTTGGCCACTTTTTTAGCCACATTGGTCACTCAGAGGCACCCACCTCCTCTTCCCTCCTCTTTCTCCCATGGTTGTGTTGAGTCCTAAGCATTGTGGGTGCTATAGATGGTGCTGTACAAGCCCAGTGGCCCGTTTAGTCTCCCTTCAGGGGGCCCTTTGACTTCATGGTGGTGGGGATAGGATGAGTGACTGCTGTATGGAAAGAACTGCTCTAGAGAAAGAAGTGAGCCTGGTGTCTAGGTGCTGGCATCTGGCATTTGTCTGGCCTCTGAGAGAAAGTGGCTGAGCAGCGAGGGGTGCCGTGGCCGGGTGTTTTCCTGATGGGTCTCAATCCCAGATGTGCTTGGAAGCAACGAGCTTCAGTCACCAGACCCCAGGTCCTTAAGCTCTTTACTCTGGTAGATCCACCTCATTACACACAAGCTGGCCTCTCCCTGGACCTCACTGGCCACACAGCTACCCCAGGTGCAAAGAGCCTAGCAGAGGCACATGGACTCACACCCCAGGCTGTTGTGAGAGCCGCTGCCCTTGAGTGGATGCCTGAGCCTGTAGCCTGCACTGTACTCCATCCCCAGGCCTGTCCAGGAGCGTGGGGGGCCTCTCTCCCCAATACAACATCACTCGTTGAGGTCCTCTCTCTTGGCATCGCCTCTGCTGAGGGCCAAGGAAGAGGCAAGGATGAGGCGGAAGGTGACTCCTTCACCAGCACCTGTCTTCTCCCTCCAGAAATCAAGCTGGTCCTCAGGTAACACCCATTTCAGCAATGGTGTCCGGGGTCCCTCATGACCTGAACAAAGGAGTATGTCCCCTGTCTCCACCCGCAGAGTGCCCTCGCCCAGACTCAGAAAGCTCGAGATGGTGGAAAGTTTGTGTGGTGAGCTTAATTCATTGCAGAGACTCAGCTGTGAGTGGGATGCAGCAGCCTGTCGGGGACTTTCCTGAGTGGACAGGGGTTCGACCTCGGTCTGCCCTTTCCTGGCCCTGCAGCACTGACCACGATGCAGGGCATGAGCCAGAGCAAGTGTGTCCCAGTCCCTTTCCACTGGGGTTCATTTCCCAATTCCAGGCGGATTTCCTTATTTATTATCTCGATGCCTTTCTTTCCTTCTTTAGCTCTATCCCACTGGGCTTTAAAGAGACCCCAGCAACCAAGAACGGGCCACCCATCTTCTCACTTTCCCTTTTGCTTCTGGGAAAAATTTGAATGGGAAAACCACCTTTTGATGTGTTTCTGTAAAAGACCACAGATCCCCGCGGGGCAACGGGACTCTTTTATGTACCAAAGCTGCATCTGAAGCAGAGATCGGAAGGCTCTCTGCGGCCACTTGATCTCTCATGCTGCCTTATTTATAATAAAGGAGGAATTCACTTCTTGAAAGGACTCGACATGGTCACAGTGTTTCTTTATCACTTCAGGAAAGCTGTGATGCTCCCAGGGCAGAGTCAGGGAGGGGGCTGAATTTCCTGTTGACAAACGGAAGCTTTTACTCCCCTTTTATTCTTAAAAGAAATAACAAAATGGAACCTTTTCTGGCCGCCTTTTGAGGTAGCTGTGCACCAGCTGCAGAGATAAAGAAGCCCCGCAAAGCCAGCTGTAGGGTGGGTTCCAGCATCTGGACCTCACTGCAGAGTGCATGGAAGCTGGGAGTGAAGGGACAGACTGTCTTTTCAATGAAGAAGGTCTAGTTCCCTGGGGCACTCCCCCCACCTTGGGACAGTCTCCGCGCTCTTCCCGAGTCTCCATTCCTGAGGCTGCCTGGCTGCCCAGTGTCTGCATTCTTGCTTACACAGCAACTCTGGACAGTGTTTACCCCCTGACAAGGGAGACCCTGAGGGTCAACTAGTAGTAAGGTTGGCAGTTCAAACTCACCCAGAGGCGCCTTGGAAGAAAGGCCTGGAAATCTGCTTCCAAAATGTCACAACCTCAAAAACACTGAAGGGTTCAGCTCCTTCCTGCACGTGTGGGGTCGCTGTGAGTGGGAATCGATTCAATGGCAACTGGTGAGTGAACTGAGTGGGTGGCTCAAGGCCCAGCTGTTAGATTGGAGGAGGCCTCTAGCTCCCCCACACCCTCCCTGCCCTGTCTTTACACCTGTCTGTCTGAAGTGCAGCCTGGGCTGAGAATCTGAGATCAGATGACAATCAAGTTTGTCATCAGAATCACCAGGAAGGATTTGATTTGATCAAATGTCCAGACCCCATTTTAGAGTGCCCGGGACCTGTCTCTGGAGCGGCCAAGTAAGATCCTGTCTGGTAAGCTTTCCAGGTGGCACTTGGCACTTCTTCCCAAGGAGAAAACCCAAGAGAACAGCTCTCCTTACAGAGTCAAAAATGCCCCTCTGAGGAGCCAGGGAGCCTGTGGGATCTCCCAGTAGTGAGAGAAGAAGAGAGACAAGGCCGTAAGGGTTTCCTTCTAGTTGTCCATGGGAATTCATTAGGAGCCTAGACCTCTACAAGAGGGGTTGACACAGTGACTAAGAATGGACTCGAACATTTCAGAGGTGGTGAGGATGGCACAGGATACGGCAAGGTTCACGGGGCTCTGTAGGTCCTAGTTGACTCAAGGGCAGGCAGGCATCTCACAGCAACATGCCCAGGGCATGTCAGAAAAGCTCAAAAAGAGGAGTCAAGCCAGGGCTGTCCCCTGGGAGACGCAGAGGAAGATTGGTTCCCGGCTACTCAACTGTGAACAGCACAGCAAATACGTAGATAGGCTGCGAGGGGAGGCCCAGGTGAGGTCTGCTGCCCCAGGTGCAGCTGAACAGCTCAGGTTGATTTCTGGGTGCAGCTTCCTGGGCCACACCCCAGACTTCAGCAGAATCTCTAGGACTTGCAGTTTCCTGTGGGAAAGAGCATTTTGCCAAATGACCCAGGTGATTCTGAATCTCCAAGAACCACTGGTATCTCAGGGGATGAAGGAAGGCCTCGTAGTGGAGGTGCTGCCTGATAGAGGCAGTAAAAGATGGGTAGACCGAGGGCCAGAAGCATCGAGCGGGAAGGGGGGAGACATCAGCAAGCGGCAGCCACCACATGCCAGGCCCCCTTCTAGGATCAGAGTCATTCATCCAATCCCCAGCAGCCCTATGGGGTAGGCACGCTTATTGTCCACCTTATTTTCCAGATGAGGAAATGGGGGGACAGGACAGTGAAGTGGCATGGCCAGGATCATGCTGCTCAGAAGCAATGTCAGGCTTTGAACCCACGTGTTGTTAGATGGCATCGAGTCTCGTATGACATAGCGATCCTGTGAACAACAGATCTGATCCCTCCTGTGCCATCCTTACAATTTCGGGCACACTAGAGCCCATTCATTGCAGCAGGAAATCTGTCAGTCTAGCTGGTTGAGGGTCTTCCTTTCTTTCACTGACCCTTCACCTTTCCGAGGAATAGCCTCTCCTAGCAAAATGCCCAGTGTATGTAAAACAAAGCTTTATCATCCTTGCCTCCAAGGAGCACTCCGGCTGCACTTTTTAAAAGCCATGTTTGTTTGTTCTTTTGGTAGTCCATGGGATATTCAGCACTCTTCTCCAGCTCTTCTCCAAGTGCTGGTATACAGTGAGAAGTTGAAAAAAGTTGAAAGGTAGAGGGAGGCCGAACCAGAGACAGCCTTCAGCTGTGGTACTTTTGGACTCCACACAACAAGCAATGGGGAACATGGGAGATTTTTTAAGGAGAGAGAAGGTTGATAGGCCCCAACACTCCAGCGCCCTCAAGCATGGTCAGCTCTGTAGTGGGTGCTGCTGGGTACATGGCCTCCTTCCAAAGCATCAGCGGTGGTGGCAACGGTCAGTGATTGTCCAGGAAGTCCTAACGTTAGTCAGTTTCAAGACCAAGACTCAGAACATTCTCATGCTCCATATAGTCTGTGTCTCATGGGATAGAGCCGGAAGGTTGTTTGGTTTGGCCAGGGGGCTGCAAGGAGGGAGCCAAGAACCACATGGAGAAAGGAAATGGGTGCCTTCGAGTCACCTCATCCCATCCCACTGCGCCCTCCTCTTGCCTCACCCTGGGAGGAGGATTGTTTAGAGTTAACTTTTCTCATTGCTATCCAAAAATAGCTTGCTTAAACTAGTTGCTTTTCTTTTAGTAAAAACAATACACTTGTGATAAAAAAAAAAAATTCAGCCAGTGACAAAAAAACTTAGTAAAAAATGAAAGCTCTTATTCTTCACTTCTCAGTCTACTCTCCAGAGATAGTCAATATTCCATTTCTTGTACAGTCTTCCAACATTATTGTGTGGATAAATACATCACAGGTGTGTCCCTTTTGTGTGTTTTGTTTGTGGGACTCATATCTAATTTTTGTTTGTGGGACTCATATCTAATTTCTCTTGAACATCTTTTTTGGGACATTTCAGTTCAACCAACTCATTGGCGTTGAGTTGGCAGTGACTCATAGCTGACCTCTAGTGGGTTGTCAGAGGCTGTAAATGGCACGAGAAGAGATTCCCATCATGTTCCCTACAGAGCTGCTGGTAGATTTGAACTGCTGGACACACAGCACCTTTGGGTTAGGAACACCCCCTCTCCCCGTGGACTGTGCTGCCCTAGTTTGCCTTGGATGGTTGTTGTTAGGTGCTGTCAAGTTAACTCCAATTCATAGAGCCCCTGTGAACCGTGGATGTGAACCACAGAGCCCTTCAGTGATGAGGGAGGCATTTCTTGTTTCTTTAATGGGAAAAGGTGGGTCTTTAAAAAGCACAGGTGAGTTCATAGGATAGGAAAGGGATAACGGATTTGGGATAATTTGACCCAATCTGTTTCTTTTCATTTTGCTGAACGATATTTTAGGTTTCTCTAAGGATAAATCATACTTAAAATAGAAAGGGCTTGCCAGTTCTGGTCACTTCTCACAAACCTGCCTTCCCGGCTGGCTGGGGGTAACTTAGAGCCCCCATGGCTTCCTTGCTGTATTATTCCTACAGCATGGACTGAGCTGCACTAGACCGAAGCCTCTTGAGACAGTAGTTGAGCTTCCAAGGGATGACCGTGGCTTTGAATCACTTCCAAAAGGTATAGATAATTTTGAGGGAGCCCTTTGGAGATCTGGGACCTCCAGATCAATCCCAAGACCACTGGGTCAAGGTCGACTAGCCAGCCCACACATGCTCCTACTCCAGACTAACCTAGACCTTGAGTAGCACCAGAGAGAGAGCTGGGGCATCTGGAGGTGTTCCGCCCTCTTACTATTCATTTAGCTTTGCCATTTCCTATGGGAACTCTGGTGGTTCATTGTGCCGCTCACCAAAAGGCCATGTGCTTTGAGAAAGAAAGATGGGCAATCTCTTCCCACATTTACTGCCTCTGAAAAGTCATTGGAGGGTCAGCTATGAGTCAGTTCTGACTTGATGGTACACAACAACACCAACAACAGCACGCCGAGCTCTATTGGGTGCAGTGTCAGGTGAGACGCTATTCCCACTGACAGAGAAGTCCCAGCCTAGAAGGGAAGAGTAAGGGGAAGGGAGGGGAGGGGTAGAGACTGAGGCCATCCTGGCAATGAAGAGACAGAGGACGCAGCCATTAGGACGAGGGCTCTGGGGCTGGCACCTGGGTTCAGTCCTGGCTGTATCCATTGCTGACTGTACGATATTTGGGCAAGTTATTTTACCTCCAAACCCCAGCTTACCTATCTGTTAAATGGATGTAATTAGTACTTAACACAAAAGGCCTTGGAGCTTGAATAACTGGACCCAAGAGCATTGCTGCTGAGTCCACTCTTACAGTGATACTGTTGGACAGAGTTGAATTGCCCCGTAAGGTTTTCCAGGAACATAATCTAATGGAAGCAGATGGCCACATCTTTCTCCCTTAGTCTGGCTAGTGAGTTAGAACTATTGGCCTTTAGAGCGCTTACCAACTATGCCACCAGAACGCTTAATGTATGTAAAGTTCCTGGTGTACATTATACAGAAACTCACAGAGACATGCATACATGCATGGGTACACACCCGCACACCCCCGTTGAGAGTTTCTAAACCTCTAAGTAGAACACATATAGGCTACAGTTTTAGATTATAAATGCAGGTTTAAGCAGTTGTTCCTGCTAACAGACACCCATCGCCTGACCTCCCAGCCCCTGCCTTGCTAGCCTTGTCTCCCTCCTAATCTGAGACAGAGGCTGCCCCTGCTGTTCAGGGTTTGGGTAGTGTAGTCACGGAGGCTGCCTTGGTCATGGACAGGCCTGGAATTGTCTCTTCTCCCCAGCCTAGGGAGTGGTTGCCATTTAGTTACCCTTCCAGAGGGAAGCCATCCAGTAAAAACAAAGTAACCTTAGAATTTGTGCTCATGAGAGATCCTTCCTTGGGACGAAAAACCTGGGCAGATTCTGCAGAGCCTGTGTGTAATGGATCTTCCCAGAAGCCAGCAGCGTCAATGCCCTTTGTGGTCCATTCAGCACCCCAGCCGTGTGGTCACAAGAGTCAGGCCTCTAGGCCTTTCAGCTCCCTCATTATAAACCCTCAGGAGAAAATAACTCATTCCAAGAGAGCCATGAGATGTTGGCGACTCCTCCATAACAAGAAAGGAATCTATTATCAATAACATTTCAAGATTTCATGATTCACAGTATTAAACAAGGCCTTAGGGCTGTGAGAAATTGGGAAAGAACTTATTGCAGAAGTTCAAAGCCTACAGCCTTCAGTATGGATTACAATCAAAACATAAAATGAAAATCTCTTCACAGCTGGACCAATAAACTGTCATGACAAATGGAGAAACTATTTAAATTGCCAAGGATTTTACTTGGTTTGACAACCAACACCCATGGTAACAGCCATCAAAGAATCAAATGATGTCTTAGAAGTCACTTCAGAGACTTAAGGTGCACCTAATTTAAGCCCTGGCATTTTTCAGTAGCTTCATATGCTTGTGAAAGTTGGACAATACATAAGGAAGATTGAAGAAGAATGGATGCCTTTGTAGTGTTAGTGAAGGTATTAAATGTACCTTGGACTACCGAAAGCTATTATCCAAACAAGGGAACATTGTACAGCTTAAAAATCTGTGAGGAAGGGTATGTGTCAGGGCTATATCCTTTATTCACACCTATTCAATCTAGATGCTGAACAAATCATTCGAGAAGTTAGACAATATGGAGATTGTTACATTGAGATTGGAGAAAAACTCATCACTAGCCTGTGATACGTGGATTACACAACCTTACTTACTGAAAGTAAAAAGGACCTGAAACACTTGCAGCAGAAGATCAAGGACAGCAACCTTCACTGTGGATTTCATCGCACCATCAAGAAAACAAAAATTCTTAATACTGAACCAAGAGGCAACATCATTCTAAGTGGAGAAAAGCCTGAAGTTGTCAATTATTTCATTTTATTTGGATACACAATTAACATCAAGGTTAACAGTAGTCAAGAAATCAAAAGACATGTTGCATTGGGAAAATCTACTGTCAAGAACCTCTCCAAAGAGCAAGGATGTCAGTTTAAAGACTAAGATGTTCCTGATCCAAGCCATAGTCTTTTATATTACTTCCTATGTCTTCTTAATCTATATGTGGAACAGATTATTCGGGAGGCTGGGCTCTATGAGGAGAAATGTGGCATCAGGATTGGAGGTAGAATCATCAACAATCTGCATTATGCAGATGACACAACCCTGCTTGTTAAAACTGACCAGGACATGAAGCACTTGCTGGAGAGGGTCAAAGCCTACAGCCTTCAATAAGGATTGAAGCTCAACATCAAGAAAACAAAGATTCTCACTGACTGGCAGCATCATGCTAGATGGTGAAGAGACTGAGGTTGTTAACAGCTTTAGTTTGCTTGGCTTTACAATCAACACTCTTGATACCAGCGACCAGGAAATTAAAAGACAAATTGCTTTGGGAAAGTCTACTGTCAGAGACCTCTCCAAAGTACTGAAGAGCAATGATGTCAGTCTAGAGACTAAGGTCCGCCTGATCCAGTCCACAGTCTTTGCAATTACTTGCTATGCATCAGAGAGCTGGATAATGACTAAGGATGACAGAAAAAGAATTGATGCCTCTGAGTTGTGGTGTTGGAGAAGAATCTTGAGCATACCAGAGACTGCCAAGAAAACAAATAGGTCTGTCCTGGAGAAAGTGAAACCAAGTTTCTCTTTGGAGGCTAGGATTTTGAAGCTCTGTTTTACACACTTTAGGTATGTGACCAGGAGAGACCAATCCTTGAAGAAGGACATCATGCTTGGAAGGGTGGAGGAACAGTGCAGGAGAAGAAGACCCCAGATGAGATGGATTGATACAGTGACTGGAGCAATGGGAGTTAAGTGGGTCGGAGTCAGTGAGATTGGCTCAGAACAGGGTGGGCTTCAGAGTTATTGTACATAGGGTTGCTATATGTCACAGGCAACTCAAAAGCACAAAACAACAACATGTATCTGAAAGTTGGGACAGTAAATAAGAATAAAAGAACAAATAGGTTTGCTTTGGATGATGAAGTGCAACCAGGGTGGTCTTTAGAGGCAAGGATGGTGAAACTCCATCCCACATACCTGAGCATGTTGTCAGGGTGGGCCAGTCCTTGGAAAGAGCCACCATGCTGAGAAAGGTGGATGGTCAGAGAAGGAGAGAAAGAATCCAGCAAGATGAACTGACACAGTGACTGTAACAATTGGTTCAAGGATATCAGAGATGGTAAGGACGGCTCAGATAGGGCAGGCTTCAGATCTGTTGTTCCTCAGGTTGAACAGTCTTAGACGTAGTGCAGCCAGAGTGTTCCTCAGAAGCAAGGAGGTGCAGGCTCACCTTCTTGGACATATTGTCATGGTGGGGGGTGGGGACCAATACCTGGAGAAGGGGATTACTTTTGGAAAAGTGTGTGAGCAAAGCAGAGGAAGACCTTCAACCAGATGCATTGACCTAGCGACAGCAAGAATGGGTTTAATCGCAGCAGAGACTGAGAATGGACAGGGTTTTGCTCTGTTGTGTAGAGAAGTTGCTCAAGGCTGACTCAACAACAAAGGGCAAGAGTCCCAGTTTTCAAGGACTCCCAAGTTTACACACATGAAACAACTCTGGTCATGATCAAGTCACATGCAATGTCAAGTATCTTCTGACATTAGTGAGCAGGACATTAGCAATAGCCTCATCATCATAATAGTACAGGCCACTCTTTGAGCCTTCACCAGGCATACAGCTCCAGCCTGACATTGAGTATTTCATTGTTCTCCAATAACTTTGTGAAATAGGATCTTGTGGTTGTTGTGTATCAGCGAGTGGGAATAGACCCATAGCTGATCCTCTGGTGGGTTTTCTGAGGCTGTTAACTGCATGGGAGGAGATTGCCCACCCTTCTCCCACGGAGCAGCTGGTGGCCTTGAACAGTGTGCCTTTGGGATTGCAGCACACTTCTTGCCACCAGGGCACCAGAAATAGGATTTTAGGAGTCCTGTTTTACAGATACCATTTATCTGTACCATTGACACTGGTGTGCCAAATGTGATAATAGTTACCCATGGCTGACAGTGTTTGGTGGAGCTTCCCAACTAAATCAATCTTGGAAGTAGGAGTGGTATCCACTTCCAAAATGGCTTGGCTCCAGAAACTCTATGAACATGGAGAAATGACCAAAGTTATACAATTGTTCAGGTCTTTCGTTCATAGGGTCCCTATGAGTCGTCTATGACTCAACGGCACTTAACAACAATAACAACGACAACATAGAGAGAGCTCTGTTGACCTAATGGACAGAAGGTTATGCTACCAAGCCCAAGTTGGGTGATTTTAATCTGTGGCCCTCAGACCTGGTTTAAATTGTTTTTGGTCAAATATTCTTCTAAGTGGTATAGCACTGGTCTGTGCATTGGTGTACAGAGGTAACTTGTTGCAGTGATGCTAAACACTGTGACACTGGTCTGTCAAATGCAATAATGGTTACCCATGGTGGACAGTGTTTCCTGGAGCTTCCTGATTAAAACAAGCCTGGAAGCAGGAGTGGCATCCATTTCTGAAATAATTTGCCTCCGGAAACTATGAATGTGGAGAAACGACCAAAGTTATGAGTCATCTATGACTCGACGGCACTTAACAACAACAATAACATTTTACAGATAAGAAACTAGGGCCCAGAAAAGTAAAGCAATTTGTCCAATGGTTGTGATCTTAACTCTATGAGAGGAAAAACTAATTGAGAAAGGGGGGTGGTGAAAGGAGAGTACTGTAAGAAAATTGCAGAGGGAGAGAAAGAGCGTTTTCAGCGACAGAAGGACTAGACTAAGCCAGATGTGAGCAAAATGTTCCAGAAAGACCAAATTGTCCAAAACTCAGTGCTGTGGATGTTGGAAGTGGGTCTCCAGGGTGGGCACAGTGGTCAGTGAATGTGGGGAGGGGATGCTGGAGGCTAAGCAATGAAAAATGTCTGGGTTTGGCTATTTAGCTGTTTGTGAAGATTGCAGGAAATGGAAACCAGGCTGATAGAAACAACAGTCAAACTTGGTTCTTAATACACAGCAAGACTTTCCCCACCTCCAACTAGAAAGTCAATGCCTTTTACCAGGAAACATGACCCAGGGAAGATGTGAAAAGTGGAAAACCAAGGGAGAGACTCCCTCCTCACCACTCACCCCTGAAACTCCAAGGGGCAATGTAGGGGGAACATACAGGCAGACCCTGCAGAGGTAAAAGGAAAATTCCATCTTGTACCCTATAATTTAGAGTAAATACACTTTAACAGGAACAGCTATTTCTGCTATCTGAGAGCAGAAATCTTGGAGCTAGAAAGAATGTCAAATAACCATTATTTATCACCTTCTCCCACCACTGCCAGCTATCCCAGAGACCACTATCGTCCTATTAGGATATTAGTGCATTCAGCTCAGACCTCTGTCTAGAGAACCTCAAAGAAAGGAAATTATTATATTTGGGGCTAGGGGGTGGGGTTTGGGGAGGTGCGGGGGGG
>NW_006399756.1:26536332-26545672 GCF_000299155.1 Elephantulus edwardii
AAAGGAAATCAACACAACAACTTCCCCTGGTCACCAGTCTTAATAACAACAGCATGTGGTACAATGAAGGTCTTTCAACTGCTGCAATTTAAATGCATTTCCTCTTTTCCCAATCTGAAGGATCTAGAGAGTAGCTTTCACCTAAAGCCCTCAAGTTTAAAAAGCTTTCATAAAATAAAGACTGGTTGTTAGAAGGGAATGAGGAAAGGGAAGACTTCCTAATGTTTATTTATATTCTACTTATTTGACCAATATGAATTATTTCTACTCTCCCTACACTTCAATAGAAGGGGTCATTCTTACAGCCTGGTTTTTCTAACCTCATTCCCTTTTCTCCAGGCTGTATCTTTCTACTTCCATTTTGAGGTCGAGAATTCAGGTCTCTTTGAGGGCCGATGACATAAAATGTGGAGTGGTGGGACCCTCGCAAACTGCAGAGCTGATCTAGCTGAAAGCACTCAAATCCCCGAGTAGACTGGGAGTCACCAGCCTGTAACATTTCCCTGCCCCTTGTTTTTCTCCATGCCGCATTTTCTTGTTCTGCCTGATTTCCAAATTACTAAATATGTGGAAGCTCCGTAAGAACATCTATGGTTTTGGCCACTCAGAAGTATGTTACCATTGGCTGGATCAAGAGCAGCTTTGGTCCCATCCATGCTCAACACTCCCCAGCATTTCTCTCCATAACGATGACCTGCCAACAAGACACGCTTCTCTCCCCTAACAAAGTTTGCATGGCAAACAGTGATTCATGTACCTCACTCTGCCTTAGTTTGATGTCATGGCAACCAGGCCCCAGATTCTGAGTTTGCATAGCAGGCTGCTGGCACTCACTGTAAATTCTGGTAGGCCCACTTCACCAGTCAGTCCAATTTCTGTCCAGTTGGCAGGGAGCTACACCTAGTAACTATTTACATGGATCAAAACATAACCAGAATCAGCAGATGGCAGGTTTGGGCTGACTGAGTCAGAAGGAAAGGCTGAGCTGGGCAGAGTAGGAGGCAGGGCAAGTTAAGAAGAGACAACTGAAAACATCACTCCTGCATGGTCATGTCTCTGTGGCTGCCAGGCTGGGAGCATTAAGCACTATCAAAGCTGAGAGGATCGTAAGCGCATGAGTATCTGCTGCTGTTATTGTTGTAAGGCGCCATGGAGGCGAGTACAACCCCTAATAAGCCTGTGAACAACACATCTGACACCATCCTATCCTGTGCCACCCGCACAATTTCTGACACGCTTGAGCCCTTTGCAGCAGTCACTGTGTCAATCCATCTGGTTGAGGGTCTTTCATCTGCCCTCCACCTTTTCCCCGTCTCCAAGGAATAGCCTCTCCTAGCAACATGACCAAAGTATGTGAGATGCTTTATCACCTTTGCATCCAAGGAGCACTCTGGATGCATTCTCTCCAAGACATATTTGTTTCTTCTTTTGGTCGTCATGGGATAGTCAGTACTTTTCTCCAACACCACAGCTCAAACGCATCAATTCTGTCATTCTTCTTCACTGCCCAGCTCTCAGATGCATAGGAAGTAAATGAAAAGACAATGGCCTGAGTCAGAATTTTCTGTGATTATCTAGACAGAGATAATATGGCACTGAACAGACTCTGTCTCATTCCTATTGGGTTGGCCCTTCACACATGGGCCACCAAAGGAGCCAGCAGAGGGGCCAGTCCTAGATGGAGGCAAGATTCCCATGAGCAATTGTCCATCTGATGAGTGAAGAGATCAGGGCTTCCGTGGGGTAGGGCATATGTCTCATCATCTGTACAGTTCCACATGACCCAGGGCTAGAATGCAGCAGCTGGTAAATAAGATGCAGTTGTTGAACAAATTGAAAGAGGCAATGGGTGTGACGCCAATCCAACAGCGTGACCTTTGCTAGGGCCAGGAGTAGGCTGCGGGCATGTACTTTTTTAAAGCAGGATGTCGGCTTTAGAACACTGTGAGACTTCCTGACTCCTGACAGCATCAAATTCTGATGTATTTGGTCCAGGGTGATAAACTGGTGTTTCATTTCCTGCTTTGGAATTCTTTCCAGTCATAAGACCCTTGGTGTCTCTCAGGCCCACGGCCAAGGTTTGCTTGAGGGTGAGAATCATGCACGCCCACATGGGTAACAGCTTTCATTGGCCAACTGGAAGGCATCTGGAAATAGAGTGTTTTCTTCTTCCTTCTCTGTCTTCTACAGGTTCTTTCTCACAAGGGAGGTCTTACAGTGACAAACCTCCTCAAGGGGAAGGCGCGGAGCCCCAGTATCAACATCAGCATCAAGAATCTGAAGGACAAATAGGGATGAAGGCCAAAAAGTGAGGAAGGCACACAGGCCCCCAAAATATGTTCAGAATTGCACCGGGCACTTCCTGAAAAATCTTTAGAAGCTACGGGCTGGAGGAGTCAAATGATTATCAGAAAGAAAGCACTTCATTTCCTACTCCTGGTGTTTGTTTTTTTTTAAAAAAAAAAATTTATTAAGAACCTCAAAGATAATGAAAAGAAACTGAGCGACCCTCAAGACAATCCTCAATGTGGACTGACAGTATAATTGAGCATTATGGTTTGTGAAGGGGTGGACTGTAAAGTTCAACAGACTAGCCCATAGTCAAAAGCATCAGGGTCGTTCTGAAAATAGAGATTCAAAAAGCCCATGAACGTGCACTTGTCTGTGTACAGAGCACAGACTACAGGGTCTTGCTGCATGCCTGCCATCCACAACTTCAGCGTCGGGGTGTGGTCTATGCAGCTGCAGGACAAGAAAGAAGTGTTAGCACATCAGGAGTTGTAAAGCGAGCATCCCATAATAATTTTACAAGGTCCTGAAAAACTGATCTTGCTGTTAACTGAAAGGTGGCACCTCCCTGTCAGTTCTGACCCGCCAGTGGCTCTGTAGGTAAAAAAAAAAAAGGACAATCTTCTCGTATGTGATTTACAGCCTCTGAAAACCTGATGGAGGGTCATTTATGAGTCAGTTCCAACTCGACAGCAATGAAAGAGAGAGAAAATGGGTTCATTTGTGGAATGCAGACTAAATGATGACACTCTGTACTAGGTATCACTCCAAATTCATGTCACCCTGAAACCTCAAAAATGTGATTTAAAAAAAAATGGGTCTTTGCAGATGTAATTAGCTAAGTCATCCTGGCTGAGGGAGGATCCTGATTCTAATTACTGGTGTGTGTAATGTAACAACACCTCAGGAAGACAGTCATGTGAAGATGGAGGCAGAGTCTAGAATGATGCCGTTATAAGCCAGGGGTTTCTGGGAGTTGCATGAAGCAGGGAAACAGCACGGAAGAATTTATGCCTTCAGAAGGAGCCAATCTCTTGACCTGAGAGTTCTAGCCTCTAAAACAAATTTCTATTATTTTAAGCCACCCAGGTGTGGTCCTTTGCTTACAGTCCTAGGAAACCAATAAATATTCACTTGACAATAAGATAAATAAGTTAACCTAGAATCAGATTCCAGCCAAGAAAAATGTATAGAATAGTTCTCCTTTCTAACACAAGCAGCCACTATGAATGGGCCTCCTCGTGAAGGCAGTGGGTTCAGGTTTGAGGATTATCAAGTAAGCAAATTCATGTCTTAGAAGAAAATCTTGTTTTGTGACTAGCTGTATGTGTTTTTGAGTTGTAGGAGGAGTTGTTGCTTTCAATAGCAGTGTTAAAATACGTGTGGCCGGACAGCTGTGGGACTTTCAGGGTTTGTGCTTCCGTCCACTCTTTTCCAACAAAAGGACAAGTCATTGAAATGACTGTCCTGTCACTGTCAGCTTTTTACTTCATGGAGTTTGAGATCAAATAGACAATTAATTTACAAAGCATTTTTGTTAAAAAAAATTCATGAAACAATCACCATTATTGAAATAATAGGGCTGGTAGGGCTCTTGCAAGGATAGATGAGGAAACTTACGTCTAGGATCTGTAAAGCAACTTGTTCAAGCATGACCCAACAGGTCAGTGGGAAATCCAGACCCAGAAGTGAGTTCTCGTTATAACCTGTGGCTCAGTGTTTTATCCTCTTAGCCAACAAGTTTTTGTCATGTTTGAGTGTAGGTTTTAAATTATCAAATATGTTGCAGCTTATCTTCCCTTAAGGGCAGCTCAAGTCAGAAGCACATGTGACAGTTGAGTAGACCCAAGCCTGTGTGTTATCCTGTGGGTCCTGACGTGGCTCTTATGTTTCAGGACCAGACTCTCTGCAAACATCAGAATTGTCTGCTACCAGTTAATGCTGCTGCTGGGGTTTGAGCAAGTGGGGAAACTAATCCCACTTCGCCTGCACAGTTCTCTTCCAGAGTTTTGTCTAAATAGTTAATGTGCTGGGCTAATAACTGAAAGGTTGGAGCTTGGAGGTCACCTACAGGTGCCTGGGACGAAAGGCCTGAGCATCCACTTCTGAAAAGTCAGTCAGTGAGAACTCGAGGGAACCCAGCTCCACTCTGGCACATACAGGGTTGCTGTGTGTCAAAATCAACACAAGTGGTTTCAGTGTCTCTATCTGATCCCAATTTATCTGACCCACCATCAGGTTTCCTAAGGAATAAATCTTTACAGGAGGAGCTATCTTTCTCTCAGAGGAGCTGCTGGAGTCAAATCATAGACTTTTCGGTTGGCAACTAACAAGTATCACACTATGCTTCCACAGTGCTTGGTAATTTTATTGTTTAATATCAGGATATATTACTTAAAAATATTTTTAAAGGGTATTTCCTTTGGGAGATGTTACTGCTGTGTATTGTCAAGTCAGGACCAATTATAACTAACACTTCAGCAAGTTTTCAGAGGCAGTAAATCACCCAGGAGGATATTGCCCATATCTCAAGGAGCAGTTAGTGCTTTGAACTGTGTACCTTTGGGATGGCAGCAAAATTCCTTACCATAAAGCCACCAGAATTCCAGAATTCTCTCTGGGGAAATACCACAAGGGAATTAGATGTGTCTAAGATAGATGGTATTGGAGAGTGACAGCAGGATGGTCTGAGGGGACGAGACCACAGAGGTAGCTGCAGGCACCAACACTCAATGCCTGCAACTTTTCATTTGTTCCATGATGAGCATTGCCTGGATGGGCTAGTAAGGACAGCAGGCATGGAGCACTAAAGGGGGTTTAGGATGCCAAGTCTTAATAGCAGAAATGTGGGTAAACTTTGGGCCTACAGATAGGACATGAAAGTATAGATGCATTTTTACCAGGAAATGTGTGGTAGATTTAGAAACCCAGTTTCATTTCACCTCCATCCCCAAATGCATCCCCACATTCAAACTGAATGCGATGTCATAGAGTTGATTCTGACTCATAGCACAGGACGGAGAATGGCCTCTTCCGATTTCTAAGGCTGTAACTTAAACTGACAGCAGGCTGCCACTTCTTTCTTCTGTAGAACAGCAGATAGATTCAAACTACCAACCTTTGGGTGATCAGCAGACCACAAAGCCACTCTGTCCCCAAGGTTTCTTGAAACATACCCAAAGAGGGATAAATGATACACAGCCCTATTTCAACCACTGTGACCCCAGGAATTCACTACTCCGTGGCCAAATGTCTTACTCAGCTATCCCATATACATCCAGCCGCTCAAACCAGGGCCAAAAGAGGTAATCAATCATGGATATACAGTTTCCGCCAAAGAAGGAGGTCCTCTGATAGCAAAGAATCTAAAATTGAAACAGAACAAAAAGTAAGTTAATGACATATTTACACATGCACACACATTCATATGCATATACATGTCTGCTGGCATCATAGTCACAGATACGACAAGCTGTTGTTGTTAGGTGCAGTGGGGTTGGTTCCACTCACAGCGGCCCCGTGACTGGCAGAACACAACAGTGCCCAGCCCTGGGCTGTACAGACATTTACATTTTGAATTTGCTTTACTAAAACAAAGTTAATTTCTTCCCAAAGAGGGAGAACGAAGGCTTTGATTCTCCTTCCTGTTTGCTAGAAGAATGCTTCTCCCCCTCTCCTGAGGTTTCTTCCTCTTTTAGGGTAATGTTCCTGGGACACTCCTCTCACATTTCAGCACTAGAGCACCAGCATAACTCATCTGAGAGAGAATGTACAAGGATTATCACTAGATCACTGGTGCTGCAGTCCATAGCACGTTGTATGGCAAACCAAAAGGCTTGTGTCTCCACCAGGTCAAATCCACCAGTCACTTCTTGAGGGCGTCTCCTCCCATATGATTTACAGCCTCAGAAGCCTGAGCGAAGGTCACTCTGAGTTGGAACCACCTTGGGGGCAGCATTAGAGGTGGTTTAGGTTTTAGTTTACCTACACAGAGGCCACCATACCCTGCCTCCCCTTGGGATGCAAAAGGCTCCTCCAGGTGCTAAACTTTCCAGGGCTGGGAATTGCTCCAGGAGAAAGGGCCCAGCCCCAGGTCAGCACTGCCTGAGATTAAGGGGATGTGGGGGAGCCTTGGCCTGATGCTAAGGGTCTACAGTAGGAGCCCTACTTGTTGTAAATGTGTTCCCCATTTCTCCACCTTCACCAGTAACTGGTGAAGAATGTAGTCTTCCTTTGTCTTACTCCCTTTTCTGATTCTTTAATTGGTTTAAACCCAAGACAAGAATTGGCTGTGCTATTTAACGGACTCCTTCAAAGTTGTTAAAGATGAAGCAAGGATTTTTGGTTTTGTTTTTTAAATTTTATTATTTTTGTGTGAGTGTACCGTCAAATCAGATCTGACTGGTACAGGAGGAGACTGTCCCTCCTTCACCAGCAGAGCATCTGGTGGATTTGAACCGTGTGCCTCTGGGATTGTAGTTGCAGCTCCTTGGCACTAGGCCACCAGAGCTCCCCTGAAGCAAGGATTTTAAGGCTCCATCTCACATACTTTGGACATACGGCCAGGAGGGACCAGTCCTTGGAAAGAGACATAAGACTTGGAAGGGTGGAGGGACAGAGCAGGAGAGGAAGATCCAGCCTAAGACGGATTACAAGAAGTTTACTTGGCCAAGTCTTCCAGTAGCCAAAGACGTGGATTCCCTGGTAAGTTTTACCTGAAGTCTCAGGATACACTCGGGCCTTATTCTTCAGATGGCAGATCAGCTTCATGACTTATTGTGGGAATCCTAGGGCTGTAGTTAAGAGGGTAAACTCTGGAGCTGGTAGACCTGGCTTTATGGTGGTCTTTAGCTCTGATTCAACATGGAACCATGGGCAACTTACTTATCTCTTCCTCCAAGCCTCAGTTTTCTTATCTATAAAATGGTTGCACTGTCAGTACTCACTTCAAATATTGTGGTGAGGATTAAAGTAATAAAGCACACAAAATACTTGGGGCCCATTCAGTAAACATGCAATGTCCTGATAAGGAGTATTGTTCACTGGTTCATAATAACAAACAGGTGTCACTTTAATGTGTATAAAAACATTATATTATTATGTTAAAGATGTTTTAACATATCTGGAAGTGTTTCTTTAATGGCTTTATGCTTAGGAAATGTACTATTAGGGTGTCATAACACTTGAAACTTGGCTTTTCTAGCTAGCATTAGGCCCTGTTGGGGGCATAATCTCCAGCAACTTTAATCATCAATAGCTGTGAAACCAATTTAAGAGAGACATTTCCACATTACCAAAAAGGGCACTTACAGTGGTAGAGAGATTGTGAAGGGACTGTGGCATTGTTGGGAAAAGACTGTGGCAAGGTGTAACCAGAAGAACCACAGAGATAAAGGCTACAGTTAAAGGTTTTGCTTACTGAATGACTGAAGGAAAAGCAGACTTGTTACTGCTCTGAGATAAAGTTTGATGGATGACTGAGGAAACCAGAGGTTCATTTGTGTTGCTGAACTGAACCTGGACTTTCACAATCTTGGGAATTGTGCCTTGTTAACCTGGTTTGAGAATGCTGAACTAAACTTGGACTTGCATTGTGAGATAATCTTTGCCCTTCCCACTCTCCAACCTATTTCCCCAATAAACCCTACAACTGTGAGTAAAGTCTGTGAGTCTTGAAATAAACATTGGACCCAATGAATGATAGAAAAAGGTATGGAAACATAAGGGGTGGCATGTCTGGCCTTGTAGATATTTTAGTACTTTGGATATTATTGATGGAGACATTTCCCCTGTATGAAGTAAGCAGGAGTCAGACTCAGCCATCCCACATGGCAATTGTTCATTTTACAATTATATCCTAAGACAAACTGACAACAAAGATGAAACAACAGCAGTAAAGCAATCAAAAGACAGGTTGCATAGGAAAATCTGCTGGCAAGGACCTCTCCAAAGTACTAAAGGGCAATGATGTCAGTTTAAAGACTAAGGTGTTCCTGACTTAAGCCATGACGTTTCCAATTGCTTCCTAGGCACCTGAAAATTGCACAGTGAGTAAGAAAAACAGAAGAATAATGCATGTCTTTGCATTGTGGTGTTGGAGAAGAGTACTGAATATCCCATGAACCACCAAAAGAGTAAACATGTCTTTCTTGGAGGAAGTGCAACCAAAGTGCTCCTTAGAGGCAAAAATGGTGAAACTTTACATAGTTTGAGCAGGTTATCGAGAGTCCTTAGAAAAAGCCATCATGCTGAGGAAGGTGGAGGTTCAGAGAGAGATAAGGAAACCCTCCAAAAGATGTGTTTGTAGAAGAACAAAGGGCTTGAGCATAGCAGCAATCATGATGATGGTGCAGGCTAGGGCCAAGTTCAGATCTGTTGTACATATGGTCACTATGAGTCACAACTGACAGCACCTGACAATGACAGTAACAACTATCAAACTGTTCAACTTATTGTACAAATGAGATTTAAAGACAGATTTAAGAGCAGAACTTGTTTGTTATGCTAGAGCTCCCTACAAAAACTATGGTACCCAAGCACAATATCTAAATTACATACATCTTATGTCACAGAATGTGCTGTTGACATTGTTTCATGTCTGACTGAATAAATGCATACTATTGAGAATCGTGACCTAGCCAAGGTGATACATAACATTAATCATCCCAACCTTCTAGGACATGGATCAGCACAGTGGCTTCAACAAGGAGCGCAAACAGGAACAATTGTGAGGATGGTGCAGGGCCAAGCAGTGCTCCACTCTGTCACAGGCAGAGCCAGTGTGAGTTGTAAGCAACTCAGCACAACCTAGCAACACCACCTCAGACTTAATGGAACTGCTGCTGGTGGTGGTGGTGGTGGTATTGTTATTGGCTTCGAGTCAAGCATGACTCATAGCAACCCTATGAAGCCTCTCTACAATTATCAACATTTATCAAAGGTCATAGTTTCCGGAGGCATGAGTTATTTAGTAACATGATAGTTTAAAAACTAAAGTTCTTTTGTAATTAGTGTTTCTTTGGTAGGTATTTCAAAGATTTTCCTTTAGGGG
>NW_006399756.1:26545918-26573610 GCF_000299155.1 Elephantulus edwardii
TACACATGTGTGTATATATATGTATATATATATAGTCACAGAATTGGAATAAGTTTTATTAAACATCCTTAAAGAAATCCAAACCCTAATGAAGTTATGGGATGCAATAAAAAGTCTAGAAGAGCATACAGATGAAATGGATGAGGCATTTGAGCATATGAATGAAATAAATGTGTGGGCACAGTCACGTAAGAACAAATACTGTATAAAACCATAATTGTTAAAATTGAAGGATAACTGGTAAAATATGTACGGGTACTCAAGGGCAGAGAGGGCTGAGGATGAGTAGGAGTGAAACCACAGGGTTGCACAGTTCAGTGGGTGAAGGAAGGGGGGAGAAGTAAATGGGAAGGATTGGGGCAAAAAGGGCAACAATGATGGGCAATGTACAATGGTGATTAATTTAATAAAACAATGCATGAGAATTGTATGAAACACAATGTGAATGAAGAATAGTGTGAAACACAATGTATATGAACTTTATAAGCAAACCAATTTTTAAAAAGAATAAAATTTTAAAAAATAAATGGGTGAGGCATTAACTATCCTGCATCCCTGCCCTCCCCTCGTTTAGAAAGGCATACACTTGGAACTTGAGATCACTCACATCACTACACTGAGTTCTCAATGTAGCTGTAGATCTTGAACCTTAAGCTAGACAAGCACTACTTCACCAGTTTAATTCTAAAAGTCCCCAAAGAAAGAAAACATTTGCCATAAAAAAATGATGACCCTTTTACAGAACACCCTAGATAGGCCTTCTTAGAGTTCTGCTGAACTGTTTAGGAGGTCTCGTGGGGGAGGTCCCTGCTATGCAAACTTAGAACCTTCCTCTCATGTGAAGTTTTTTTTTTCCTTAGGATCCTTGAACATCAGGTACTGGAAGGGCCTTCACAACTCATTTGAGTGACCGTGGTGACCTCCCTTCATTTTACCATCTGTTTATACCAGGCTCATTATGCAATGTGTTTGGTTCAGAAAGACTAGAGGTACAGTACACAACATGAATACAATAAAATAACAAATATGAAAATAAGAAAATGCTGAGATCAGGAAAATGATAAACGACAACTGAAGGTCCATGTCAAAGGAGGAAAGTAGAATATGATATCAAGCTATTATAGGTCCTGTCTTCACTCACTGCCACCAAGTCAGAAAACAACTCACACTTGACCTTCACGCTAGGTTTCTGAGACTGTAAATCACATGGGAGACTCCATCTTTCTCCTGTGGAGCTGCTGGTAGGTTTGAACTGCCAGAGCGGAGTGGCCTTTGGGTTTGCAAAGTTCATTTCCCTATGAACTGTGCTCCCAGAGCTCCCTGATATACCCTGCAGAACCCCTTAAATACTTTGAGCTTCCTGACAGCCAAAAGAAGGAAGGAAATATGTTGATTCTTATTTTTCGCACATAGAAGCAAAAGTAGAGAACTTCACCATGACAAAGGAAATCTAGAGCTAGACAAAGGGGTTCTCTGGTCAGTGTCAGGATAAAACAAAATCACTACTCTCTTACTCCACGACTAGTGCCAATCATGTGTCAATTTCAAATATGTAGTTATGAGAACTCTAATGGTTCTAATTACTTGAAGAAGCTTCTTCAAGTCTCTTGTGAACTCATTGTTAGCTCTTTATAGTTTAAGTAATAGCACAAGGCCAGGAATCAGCAAGCTCTGAAAGCTGTCCTGGCCCAGATCAGAGCTTCTGTGTGATGACCCCTTCTTCACCCACCTCATGCTCTCACTCATGATAAAGTCCCTCATGGGAAGACAACATACCAGCTTAGTCCTTCTTTCCTTCATTGATAAAAGGGTGTTCTGCCAACTTTATTAAAATAGTTCTTCTCTGATTTCAGTTTAAAGCAAATCCCTTGCATTTATAGTCAATTAATTCTCTGAAGACATTTTAGATGAGAGTCAGAGGTAAAATTAACTGAGAGATATTTATAATAATCTTTTATTTATAACAGACTTCCAATATTTTATCATTTCTCAGTGTTTTTTCAGCATACATGAAATGGAAATGGATATCATAGTTCAGACCACTTAGCAGGGGTTGTTGTTGTTGTTGTTATGTGACGTCGAGTCGCTTGCGACTCATAGTGACCCTATGTACAACAGCTCTAAACCCTGCTCTATCCTGTGCCAATTGCATTGCCTCTGACACACCCATTCCGATTACCCCAGTCACTGATTCACTCCACCTCATAGAGGGCCTTCCCCTTCTGCTCTGTTCCTCCACCCTCCCAAGCATGATGTCCCTCTCCAAGGACCTGTCCCTCCTTACAACATGTCCAAAGTATGTCAGATAAAGCCCCAGAATCCTTGCCTCCAAGGAGCAGCCTGGTTTAACTCTCTCCAGGATGAATCTGTTTGTTTTCTTGGCAGTCGATGGTACATTCAATACTCTTCTCCAGCACCACAGCTCAAAGGCATCAGGGGTTAGCAGGTGTTAGGTTAAGATATTATGTCAATTGAAAGAATTGGATTCTCTGACCTGCCTATGCAAAGGCTTTTGACTTTTGTGGCTCAAAACAAATTATGGCTAACATTGGGAAGAATGGGAATCCCCAAACACTTCATTGTACTCGTGAGAAATCTATACATAGACCAAGAGGCTGTTGTGGAACAGAACAAGGAAATGCTCCATGTTTTAAAATTAAGAAAAGTGTGTATCAGGTTTGTATCCTCTCTCCATACCCATTCAATCTGTATGCTGAGAAAATTATTTAAGAAGCTGGACTCTATGAAGAAGAATGTGGCATCAGGATCAAAAGAAGACTCATCAATAACCTTCATTATACAGATGACTCAGCCTTGCTTGCTCAAAGTGAAGAAGACTTGAAGCACTTGGTGCAGAAGATTAAAGACTAAAGCCTTCAAGGTGAATTGCATCCCAACATCAAGAAAACAAAAACTCTCACCATTGGATCAATAAGCAACATCATGATAGATGAAAAAAAGATTGAAACCATCAATGATTTAATATTATTTGGATCCACAATCAACATACTTGGTACTAGCAGTCAGGCAATCAGGAGATTGTATTCTACTGGGAACGTCTGCAGTCAGGGATCTCTTCCAATTACTGAGGAGTAATGATGTCAGTTTGAGGACTAAGCTGTGCCTGATTCAGACCATGAGCACCTGAGAGCTGGACAAGGATGACAGAAGAAGAATTGATGCTTTTGAGCTAAGGTGCTGCAGAAGAATATGGAATAACCAAAAGAAAAAAACAGATATGTCTTGGAGAAGGTGTAGCCAGAGTGCTCCTTGGAAGCAAAGACAATAAAGCTTGCTAAAAGAGGCTATGGGAGAGGAACACTATCCTTGGAAAGATGGAGGGTTGGCACACAACAGGAAGACCCTCAACCAGAGAAACTGACACAATGACTGCAGCAATGGGCTCAAGTGTGTCAGAGACTGTGAGATGGCATAGGATAGGTGAGGGTTCAGATCTGTTGTTCATAGGGTTGCTAGGAGTTGTACTTGACGGCACCTAACAGCAACACCACCTACCACATATAATGCTATTCTCAAATACTGCATTGCCATTGAGTTGAAACAGACTCTTAGGTGATCATCCATTGGGGTTCTGAGACTATGAACTACACAGGAGGAGACCGCCCATTCTAGAGGATTTGAACTGCCACAGAAGCTCAGCCTTGAGTTAGCAGTGTAACTCCCTACAGATTGTGATGCTAGAGCTCAGTTATAATGTAACTGGCAATTCTTAAAGCTGAATGGCTTCTTTCACAGTGGAATCCTTCACTTTCAGAACCGTATCATCCAAGGCAAAGCAACTGCTTAGAAGACATTTTTCTCCAAGGGCCCCAGACATCCAGAAAACTCCCACAAAGCACTTTGTTAAGCTTCTAACCCTCATGTTTTCTAAATGCATTAATAAATTTCCAACACAGATTTGAGAATCAAAATTTCCCTTTTTTTGAGAAAAGTCATGTGATTGGAATATTAGAAAAGTCCATTTCTCAGTTTTCTTCTTTTCTTGCACCTTTTGCTTTTCATTGAGGGATACCAAGTGAACAACGTGAACAAAGAAGAAGAAAGTGCTTGGGAGCCAGTGAAGGTCCCATGTGTCCATTCCCACTCTGTGAACCAGAAAAGCCTGGATGCAGGACCTCTCTGGCTCCACCACAGGGACAGAAAGAAGCTGGCCGCCTTTTGAAGTCCATCAGAGCACGAGAAGGGGAAAGCACAGGGCTCCCCCTTGTGGCAATCAGTGATGAGGTGAGCAGTCCAGACGGTTCAAAAAGGCAAAGAAATCACAAAGGTTTTCGTAAAAGGTGCAAGAACACAGAGAGATGTGAATCTCAGATGTTTTCAAACTAAGCATGCAACAAAATTCTGGTCTAAAGTCTTGTGATTTTTAGTTCAGCGTTAGTAACTGAGGTTCAAAATTCCAGCTAAATCCAGGGCTCTAGGGAGCACTGGTGGCCTAGAGGCAAGAAGCTGCGCTGCAACACCGAAGACATTCAGTTCAAATCCGGCAGCTGCTCCGCAGTGGATAGGCAACCTCCTCCCATGCAGTTAACTGCCTCTAAAAACTCGCCAACTATGGGGCAGTTACCCTTGGGACTTAACAGTACAAACAATAACCGAGCATAGAGTGGTGGACCACGGCTGGCACCACTGTCCTGCCACAGAAGGAACGATGGAATGATGGAAAATGCCTCACCTCATCCTCAAAGGCATAAAGCACCACCAGTACATCAGCTTTGTTCAGAGGTAGCAAGAAAGGATTCAACGCTGGCACTAGTCTTTTCAATTCATAAAGGGCAAGCAAAGGTCCTCGAGATTTCAACTCTCAATGCTGCGCTAGGCTGCTAAGCGAAAGGCCTGCAGTTTGAACCATCAGCCACTCCACAGAGAAAGATGCGGCAGTCTCTTCAAATTCAAATGTACATTCTGGAAACCCAGTGGAGGGCGGCCATGAGGTGGACTCAGCCAAACGCAAGTGGGCTTGGTTTGATTTGGTTCAGCTCCACAAATACAAGTGCGGCAGGACTGATGAGCAGATTCCCTGTAAAGTGAACCCAGGTGGTAGATAAGCGGCTCCCTCCTCCAGAAGAAGCTTGTGGACTCAGGTGGATTCCTTGGCCAGCGCACCTGACGGACTCCCACCTGCACGTCGGTCAGTGGAGCCTCTGTACCGCGATGCCGCTGAACAGGCGAAGCAAAGCATCCAGACCAGGAAGGAAGACCTGCTCCGATCTTCTTCCTCTGACCACAATGGTTTGTCACACAGCTGCCCACGGGGACTGAGCAAAACCAGGCAACATTTCCTTCTGCTGAGTGGGGGAGTGGCTGTAAGTCAGAGGAACCTAACATCATGAGCCACAGTAGTTCTTAGCCTATTATTTGATGTGTGTGAGAGGGTGAAGAAGAAAGCCAAGAAAAGAGACACAACAAACGCAAGCATATCAAGGAAACAGTCATCAGACTTAGATAGCTCATGAAGTGACCACAAAAGCACTCATCCTGAAAATCCCTAATTGGCCATCATGAGTAGAGGATAACTAGTTCTCTGATGTGGAAGAACTTCTGGTTACACTTAAAATGGTGTGGTTGTCATTAATTCACTCCTTTGCCAGCAAGTCAGCGCCTACCCATAGCTGGCTCTCTGGTGGCCTTCTGGGAAGTAGTCAACCACAAGGAAGGAGACCATTCATCTTTCCTCCTCAAAGCTGCTGAAGGATTTGAACTGCCAGAGAGGCACTGCCTTTGAGGTAAGGGTCCAACTCCCCATGGACTACACTGGTAGACATGCCGACTTAGCTAGTAAGCCAGGAGAACTGAAGATGTATGTCCACACAAAAACTTGCACACAAATGGTCACAGTAGTATCACCCCAGTCAGAATAGCAAAATTTAACAGAACAGCAAGCAACAAATGCTGGCGAGGTTGTTGAGAAACTGGAACCCTTATTCACTATTGGTGGAAGTGTAAAATGGTGCAACCACTGTGGAAGGTGGTGTGGCACTTGCACAAAAAGTTGCAAATAGAGATACCATTTGACCCAGCAATTCCACTCCTGGGAATATACCCCAAAAAGACCATAACTGACACCCAAGCAGATATATGCATACCCATGTTTACAGCGGCTTTGTTCACAACAGCAAGGAGTTGGAAACAACCTAAGTGCCCATCAACAAACGAATGGATAGAGAAGCTGTGGTATATTCACACAATGGAATACTACGCTGCATTGAAAAACAAGGAACTCATGCAATATTATTCAAAATGGGTGACCCTCGAGGACATTATGCTGAGTGAAATATCTCAGTCACAAAAGGACAAATACTGCATAGTTTCACTGTTGTAAAACAGGACTGACATCAGGGTTGGGGGAGACTGAGAAAGACGGGTTCAATAATGTGTACTGCATTGAAACAGATGAGGAATTGAACTGTTTTAAAAGGGATATATGATTAGGTATTATTGTCATGACAGGAGCCCAGAATGAAGGCCGCATAGTGGAGTGGAGGGGGGATTGTGTAACAATGAAAGAATTTTTCTTTTACATTTCAAAGAAAAGAGTGTACTGGGGGGGAGGGGGGCAGGGAGAAAAGTGCAACAATGAATGAATGGAAATCCAAAGTCTCTCTAAATTTTCACTGAAATTAATAATAAAAAAAATTTTTAAAGTGCAACCAGTCCAAATTAACAGGTTAGTAAAATGTGATTACCAATGTGTTGACTTAATGCTACGATGTCTGAAGCTTTGTCCCAGTGCTTCAAACACTAGCAAGGTCGCCCAGCCTGGGTAAACAGGTGGCAGCAGAGGCCCTAAAGCGAGACAGAGTAGGAAGAAAGGCTTAGCACTGGAGTAAGAGAAAACCTGTGGGCGACAAGAGAATATTGTCTGAGATGGTGCTGGAGGATGAGCCCTCTAAAGCGGAAGGCACTCAAAATACACACAGGGAGCTCCAGTGGCCTAGTGGTAAGAAGCTGTGCTGCAATCCTGAAGGCACACAGTTCTAATCCACAGCTGCTCCACTGGAGAAGGATGGACAATCTTCTCTCATGTGATTAACTGCCTCTACAAACTCGCCAAAGTGTCAGCTAAGCATTGGTTCTGACTCGACGGTACTCAACCAACCAATCAACCAACCACAGACGCAAAGGCTGCGGTGACGTACACCACCAACCAGGCTAACACTGTTTGTATGGCGTTGCCATGAGTCACCTGACTCCATAGCAACTAATAACTAAGAAAGAACTGATTAATAAGTGCAAGAAAACGAAAAGCAAAAACCCAAAACTTGCAAGAGATCTGGCTGCATCCTGCCTTGCCTTGTGGTGCATTTGGACTTGATTTGAGGACTTCCGCAATGAAAATAGTTTGAATGAAGTCACTGGCAGTAAAAAGTCACTGAAAGGTTCTGCCGAGTTCAGATCCACAAAGATAAGACAAAGCTGGGCTATCTTGAAATAGGAAATTCAATAATAATGGAAAACAAGTGGGAAAAAAAAATCAAACAACCCATGAGCTTCTTTGATTAAAGATTCAGCAGAGATTAGAAACTGGCTAAAGATTTAAAGCAAGCTTAGAAAAGGGCAATGAATAAAAACCAACACTTTAAAAACTTATGCCAGTGTTCATAACAGCAAAGCTAACAGGAGGCTGTTGGTTTGATAATAACAACAGCAGAAATAGTCTCAATTATAAAAATTTTAATTATGAAAATATTTTTAAAACATGGTTCTGTAACAAGTACAATGAAACTCTACTTTTACAAAATAGAATTTTTAAATGAAAAATGGTAAAGTCAGCTAAAACATTAAAAAAGATGGGCATATCAGCATTTAGGCTGCAAAAAGCAAATCAAGCCTTTTGCTTGAGAATAGAGTGGCAGGAGCATATACATTGGAATCCTAGCTTATTTAACATGCAGAGAACTCATGTCTGTTTAAGATCTTTTCAGCTCACACAAGATTGAGTGTACAAAGCTAAGGAGAGAAGCTGCATGAGTCAGGGGATCAGCCACAGTGGAATTATTCTGATTCTATTTCAATTGGATCAGTTTCATCAATATCTCCTAAGGTAAACATACAGACGAATAGAGGAACAGATGGACTGATTCAAGCTAACTGGGGGTTGGGTTTGGATTCTTATACTGCTGCAGAGGAGTCAGAATTCCGGCTAACATTTTATCACTTCACACGTCTTAGGACAATGCTGATTATCTAGTGGTTCTTAAACTGTTGATGTTTTCAAAAGTGCTGTGAGTCCCCTACAACTCTTAGTGACCCAATGAACAACAGATGGAAACCCTTCCCTGTGCTGTGCCCTCCTCAGGATCTGTACCAGTGAAAAGGCTACCTCAACCTGGGCTGGTTAACAGCGGGTGTTTCCAGGGCTTGGGCACTGAAGAGAAGGTGGAAATGTGTTCCTCAGTGGTGTCTTGGAGCTAGCAGACTGAGTCTCGGGGAGTCTTTAATGTTTACATCTCTATCTAGTACCCAGCCCAAGGAGTCCTGTAGCACAGTGGTTGAGTACTTGGTTACTAACCAAAACACCAGCAGTTCAAAAGCACAGGAGAAAGGTGTGGCCATCTGCTTCCTTGAAGATGGCAGTCCAGGAAACCCTCTGGACACTTCTGCTGTGTCCCATAGGGTCACTACGAGTCTGAACCAATTGGACAGGAATGGGGAGCCTCTAACTCGAGCCTGCTTAAGAGGGCGGTTGGGTGGGGGCTGGTGCCATTTCCCTGAGAAGGTTGCCGGGAAGATTCAGTGAGGGGAGGTATACAAACTATCCAGAACACGATGCCTGGCACCAAAACACTGGTTTACTTTTCCTGCAAAAGAGCCCAAGTGTGGAAAGAACTAGTGTTCCTCAGGTATCACTTTTCTTTGTGGTTGTTAAGTGCCATCAAGTCGGTTCCAACTCTTAGCAAGCTGTGTTCAACAAAAGGAAACCCTGTCCAACAGTACACCATCCTCACAATCGCGGCTCTGCGTCCGCTGTCAAGTCATGGAGTCAATCTCTCCTGAGGGTCATCCTCTCTTTCGCCGACCCACTACTTTGTAAGCTGGACGTCCTTTCCCAGGGACTGGTTTCTCCTGAGAGTGCACCCAAAGTAAGTGAGATGAAGCATCACCAGCTTAGCTTCTAAGAAGTGGGTATTTATCGACTCTATGGCTGTGGGTTTGGGTTTGTGAGTTTGGTTTTAGTTTTTCCACACCCAGCAGTTCTCAGTAAGAAAGTGACCAGATAGTATGGGCCCCAGGTCAGATTATCTTTAAAATAAAATTTTAAAAAAAACAACCCTTTGAAAATTCTTTATTTGCCAGAGTTTTCAAGCTTAGTTTGAAAACCATAATCCTCCACCCTTATTTGTAGGGTATCTCCATCTCACAAGTAATAGCTTATTAGACGCTCTGTTAAGCAGAGTGGATAAGGGCAGGGCTGGTCTGTGTGACTCTGGAACCAGCCTGCATCTCCCTTTCCTGGGTCTGAGGAGCACACATTTCAAAGACCTACCTTTCATCATAAACATGAAAACACAGGCCCAGAGCTTTGCTCAAGGTTCTGGAATCTGACCAAGGCTCAGACCCAAGGGCCCAGATTTTCTCCACTGCCCCACAGTCCCCTTCAGATTCAGGACCACAACCCTTGGCCTGAGACAAAAGGTTGGCATTTCTCACACATGACCATCCACCATCCACAAATTCTGCAAACAAATGTAATCTGCTTCTACTTGATAAAGGTCAAGTGGAAGGCTATTAATAATATCTGCCTTCCCTTATATGATAATATCAGCCTCAGAGAGACAACCCACCCAGAAAGGGAAACGATCCATTTCTGGAGCAAAGATAAGTCAGAGAACTACCTACCTTCCAGATTGTTCTAGTAGTGACTGATTGTTGTTATGTGCCTTCCAGTGAGAACTGACTCATACGCGCCCCTCTATCAGGTTTGCACAGGCAGTAAGTTGCACAGGAGGAGATGGCTCATCTTCCTCCTTCACAGAAGCTAGTGGACTTGACTCCACATGCCTTTGGGTTAACCCACTAGGCCACAAGAGCTCCCTAGTGGTAAGTGACTACTACTAGTTAATGAAGAAACTATTGGCAGAGATTATTCCTTGCCCATCCACAACCACCTTCTCCAGTTATAGAGCCCCAATTTTATTTAGTGTCCTCTGGAGCAGGGTCAAGTTGGTGCCTTCAGAGACCACTTCCAGGCCTTGAAATTAAAGGGAGCTGGTGAGTATGTTCAACTTGTAGTAATCACCTGGATCCATGGAAGTGGATGGAGGAAGCTTACAGAAGACAGGTGAAGCCTGTTCCTTTAGCTTAGCTAGCATGCATAGCTGTACGGATAAGTGAAAAAGGATTGTTGGCTTGAGAAGCAGGGAGTCATGAGGACCCCAGGCTTGCTGACGTGGCCCCATGTGAGGCGGAGTGAAGAGGCCAACCAGCCTGGAATGCAGGGAGAAGGGTGGACTCCTGAGTTTGCGGCTGATGCCCGTCTGGGCCTACAGGGATGAGCTGAGCAGAACCCAAGCAGCTGGAATGATGATGATCCATGCTGCAAACTCTACTTGTAGATTCAGCTTCGCAAAGTTTCCAAACTGAAGATTCTTTGGCAAAAGCGATATGCTTGTTACCTCAGAGTGCTAGTTTGATGGGGAGGGCAAATCACAAATTGACTGTCTAAACTGGGGCGATTGGATCTTAAAGCATAAGGTATGGAGTAGCTGGCTTACATGCTTTTGTGAATGCAAAAAATGAATGCAGGGGTGAAACCCCACAATATACGTGAATGAAATACAATGTAAATGAAAGATTGTATAAAACACAATGCCCATGCATGAAACACATAGCAATATGAATGTCTGTATGCAAGCCAATTTAAAAAAAAAAATAGAATAAACCTGTGGTTTCAGAATAAGCAGGTGAGTGATTCAGAATCACTTCCTTCACTGTATGTGACCAGGAGAGGGGCCCCTTCCTGACCTCTTCCAGGTTGCAGAACTCCTGGCGCAGTGCTCCCTTCAGGTCACAGCAGTCTCTGCAGTTTCTGATTGCCAGGAGACACTCCTTTGTCAAATACGGGACCTAACCAGAAGACAAGGATCTTAGTGGAGGGGACTGAGGGAAGGCCATGTGCCCTCTCTGTTTGAAGATGCTGTCACAGCTTTAAAACCCCAACATGATGAGCCAGAACCCTTGTATGGACTCCCGCCTCCCTCTGCAGGACACTAGTTTAGCTCCAATTCCAGGAATGCACATCTCATAGCACCCCAGTGAAACTAGGCATCTTCAAATGATTCTACAGTATGCCTTACTTGATCAGTTGCTTCACTGTTGCACCATCTTAGACAGGGCACTTAACCTCTCTAAGCATCAGTGTTCCCATCTGAAAAATGGGTACAATATTAGTACCCACCTCAAAGGGTATTTGTGAAGATGCAATGAGTTAACCTATGTAAAGACGGTAGGACTGTGCTTGGCCCATAAGTGCTCGATACGGCTCAGCAATTCCTGTCACTGAGTGGGTTTTATTCCTTTTCTTGTCAAAGGTAACTATCTTAAACTTTCTCCAATACTTTTCTTCCATTATCAACAGATGCCCCCTTTTCTCTACTCTACATTTCCTAGACACAAAGGACAATCCCCTTACATGAATAGCCACATGCATAACTTCAACATTTTTTTACTTCAAGTCTGAGAAGCACTTCCTCTAAAGCATCACTTTCCAAGTTCTTTCAAGTCACAACCATCTTATAACTATACCTCCTAGATTACAGATTTCACTATACCAAGTGCAGTGCACCTATCAGTTAAAACTTTAACCTTTAACATCAGGGATTATAAATCACTTTTTTATTCCACACCAGTTATCCTCCTGAGACATACATGGGTGGTAAGACAATTCTACCACTAATAACGTTCTTAAAATGGGTTGAAGTTCGGAAAAGAGAGACATATGTGAAATAAAATGTACACAGACTTTCAAAACAACACTTGGATGTACCTTACAGAATAGATCCAGTAACATCTTTTGGCGCGCTCTCTCGTAAGGGTCACATGGAAGCAGCTTCTTTCCGGGATAAGCCTCATCCAGGTACTCACAGATGATGACAGACTCATAGATGAGCTGACACTGGCTGTTCTCCAGAACGGGTATTTGGCCAAAGGGCTGCTTTGTATAGAACCAGTCAGGCTTGCATCTCAAATTAATGTTGACAACTTGGTATCTTGAAAAGGAGACAGAAGAAGATGAAAGCCTTGTGTAAGCAGATGCTCATCTTGAAAGCAGACGCAATCTAGTTATGGAATGTAAATTTGTACTTGGTTTTTAGAAAAGCCAAGGGGAAAAAAGGGGGGGAAGAAAATAAAAAGAAAAGCCAAGGAGTTCTGATGGCCTAGTGGCAAGAAGCTACACTGCAATCCTGGAGATTCGTGGTTCAAGGTCACCAGCACCTACTCAGTAGGCGAAAGATTGGCAATTTCTTCCATGTGATTAAGTGCCTCTGAAAACCAGCTGGAGGGTTGGCTATGGTTCAGTTCTGACTCTATGGTACACAACAACAACATGATTTAAAAAAAAAATGTATAAGGGGAGCTCTGGTGGCCTAGTGGCAAGGAGCTGCAACTACAATCCCAGAGGCAAACGGTTCGAATCCACCAGATGCTCTGCCGGGGAAGGAGGGACAATCTCCTCCTGTACCAGTCAGATCTGATTTGACGGTACACGCACACAAAAATAATAACATTTTTTTTAAAAAAACAAAAAAAATGTATAAAGAAAAATATATAACATCTGTGTCTTCATTCTGACAGTAAAATGTGTCCAGCACCTCATTTCATTTGTGCTATGGGTTATCCCCACATAAGGTAGGTTTCTCTTGTAGGAAATGAGGCTCTTGCAGGCTGACTCTCAGGTCCAAAGTCACCCACTGAATAGTAACAGAGCAATGTCAACAACCTGACTCAGAGCTCACAGATTCCACCATGCACTAAGGAGTTTAATGCATTTTAAATCCTGAAAGTAGACATCTGATTACATTTAACTGTTAAGAGCATGTGTCTGGCATCAGAGTTGGGTGTGGGTGCCCTTGGCAAATTCCCTAACATCTCTGTGTTCAGTTCCTTCACTGTAAGATGAGAGTAACAACAGTTTTCACCTCTTGTCATTGTAAAGATGGAATAAATGAATATGCTTAGGATAACATCTGTTGTTGCTGCTGCTGCGTGTTATCAAGTCGGAGCTGACTCACAGCTGATCTTCCAGCAAGTTTTCAGAGGCTGTAAATCATCCTGGAGGAGATGGCTCATCTCTCTCCCTCCAGTTTCTCTTTAGAATCCAGCTCCTGGATTTGAGCCACATGCCTAAAAACCTCATTGCTGTTGAGTCTGAACCGGCTCCAGCTGCCCTGCTAGCCAGTTTTCCAAGACCTGTGAGTCACAGGAGAGGGGTTGCCAATCTTTCTCCCACTGGGCAGTCATGTGCCTTCAGGTTGGCAGCACAAATCCCACCCACGAAGCCACCAGGGCCCTCCTACAGGGTGTATATCTTAACAGAATAAGAACTCCGAGCTCTGGTGGCCCAGTGGCAAGAAGATGCAGTGCAATCCCAGAGGCATGCGGTTGGAATCCACCAGATGCTCTGGTGGAGAAGGAGGGGCAATCTCCTCCTGTACCTGTCAGATCCGATTTCATGGTACACACACACACAGAGAGAGAGAGAGAAGAAGAAGAAGAAGAATAAAGTAACTGCAACAAGAACAGATATATGCATACCAATATTTATTGCAGCGCTATATATAATAGCAAAGAGTTGGAAACAACCCAAGTGTCCATCATCCTAGAAATGGATAAAGAAACCACTACATTCACATTGGCGTATTATGCAGCACTATAAAACCATGACCAATTTGTGAAATACTGCACGACATGGATGACACTAGACAAATTATGCTGGGCGACATCAATCAGTCACAAAAAGGTCAATTACGGTATAATAAGTCCACTAATAGAAAAAGCTAAGAAATACCTTATACACAGAATAAAATCCACGTTTGAAGGTTGAAGAGGTGAGACAGAAGGGAGGGTGAGCAACATACAGAAATAAAAATCTGTGCAATTCACTCCCAGCCCCCAACACATGCCCGGCTGCAGCTTCTCACCTGATTCCTTTGGCCTGGAGGACAAGGCGTGTTCTGTGTGAGTAGGGGCAGAATCTCATACTGTAGACGCGGATTAAGCCCTCTGGGACTGGTCCTGGGGGCAGGCATCCTGCAAGACAAGATAGGTTAGCTTGGTGGGGAAAAGAGCTCACTCACTTTCCAGGGAGCCTCAGGACAACTGGGATTTTATCCTGAATACCAGAGAGTACAGTCCCAGAGAGTACTTTGTAGGGTTCTGGCATGTGACTTCTATGCAGGGGAACCCTCAGAGGCTCTTCTCTTCCCTCTACCCCTCTGGTCTGGGGACCAAGGCCTGGCAACCTCCCAGATCAACATCCCAGCCACAATGTACCCCCAGCTGGCGGGGTGGTGGTGGTGGTGTGTGCATAGCACTCACCATTCCTGAGGGCCTTGGTGGCATTGGACAAAGCATCAGTAGCCAACAACATGGGTTCCAACTCTTAGCAGGATACCACCTGCTCCAAGGTGACTTCCTGAGTGACCGAACCCTGGGGGAGTAGAGGCAGAAATGATCTGGGCAGGAACTTGTATACCCACCTGGTGAGACATTGCCCCAGGCATAGAAGCAGAAGGATAGGGGGTACATAAAAAACCCCTAAATAGTGCACCCCTTGCTTTGGACACGTGTGTATAGTGTTTGGTTGACCCTCTTCTCTAAATGGGGAACATGTGAAGAATGGGCACTTCACCTAGCAAGCAGTTCAATGAAAATCGCTTAGGAAAGTCTATTGCTGTCAAGTTGATTCCGACTCAGGACTATCAGATACATCACCAAGATCCTCACAGAGTTTCCTCGGCTGTAATCTTTCCTCAAGAAGATCACCAGGCCTTTCCTCCACCATGTCTCTCAGTGGGGTCAGTCAACTTTTGAGTTTGTAGTGAAACACAAACTGCCCACCCAGAGAGCCTCCATAGATTACAAGGGAGTTTAATAAATAGGAAACTCTGGTGGCATAATTCAGAGATAATTGCACTGCTAACTCAAAGGCCTCGTCTCTCTGTGGGTTCGAATCCACCAGTGGCTCCAAGGGGAAAAGATGGGTCGATTCCTGCCATGTAATTTACAGCCTCAGAAACCACTGGAAGGGCAACTATGAGTCGCTTTCTCTTCAACAGCAAAGAGAGTGAGTTGAAGAAAAATGAGCCAGAAAACACTGACTTTTCCTTTCTGATGCTAAACCTGTAAGTCATCACTAAGAGAACTGGTTTCACCTTCTGTATAAATGAGTTGTTGCTGCTGCTGCTGTTGTTATCTGATGTCGAGTCACCTGTGACTCTATGTACAATAGCTCTGAAACCTGCCTTGCTCTGAGCCATTCTCACTGACTCCAACTCACCTACCCCACTGTCCCAGTTACTGTATCAATCCATCTCATCCAGGAGCTTCCCCTCCTGCACTCTCCCTCCACCTGTCTGAGCATGATGGCCTTCTTCAAGGGCCTGTCCCTCCTGGCCATGTGCCAAAATTTCCTTATTCTAGTAAGACCAAACTTTCTCAGGAGCAGGGTTCAGAACTGTCCTACATAGGGTTGCTATGAGCCGCAAGCAACTTGACAGCACATAGCAACAACAAACAACAAAACAGGGCCTCCATATGAAATAGCCTGATAACCCAATTACAAAATGGGCAAAAGACATGGAAAGACCTTTCACAGAGAAGACACTCAGACGGCCAACTCAAAAAACACTGGCAATAAGAGAGATGCAAATCAAAACCACAATACCCTCTTACTACAGTAGCAGTGGCAAAGTTTAACAGGACAGCAAGCAATAAATGTTAGAGAGGGTGTGGAGAGAGTATAACTTTCATACACTGTTGGTGGGATTATAAAATGGGATAGCCACTGTGAAAGGCAGTTCGGCATTTCCTTAAAAAGCTGAACGTAGAGATTCGATATGACCTAGCTATTCCACTGCTAGGAATAGAACTCAGATACTAACAGAGGTTTGTACACCAATGTTCACAGCAGCATTTTTCATGGTATCTAGAACATGGAAACAGCCCAAATGTTCACCAACAAATTACTGGGTTGAGAAATTGTGGTCCATTCACACATGGACTATTGTGCAGCACTCAGAAACTATGGTTTTGAAAAATACTATATAACATGGGTGAGGCTAGAGAGCATTATGCTGAGTCAACTAACTCAAGTGCATAAGAACAAATACTGTACAAGTCCACTGCAGAAACAGAAAGATAATCTGTGAGATGTGTATGAATATACAAAGAGGGAAAGGGGGCTGAGGGTGGGGAAGGGACGAAATCATGGGGTTGAAGCATTTGGTGGGTGGATGGAGTGAAAAAACCAACCAGACAACTTATATGAATGAAACACAATTTAAAAAAATATATAATAGTATAGCTGTGTCTCATCCAGGAACCCTAGTGGCAAAGTGATTGGTTGCTAACCCGCCAGGTTCTGCAGGAAAGGGGCAGGGCAGGCTGCCTCTGTAAAGATTTACAGCCCAATGGGGCAGTTCTACTCTGTCCTACAAGGACACAACTAGTAGAAATCTACCAGAAAGGGATAGGTAGTTGCACATTCCACCGCACTATACTCCTTATGCAAAGTCAAACCCTGAAATGCAAATAAACTTGGTGAAACTAGGAATAAAAATCAGAGCAGTCCTATGGAAACAGTTCTTCCTGAAAAGGAAGCACTATAGTGTTATGTTCCTCACTGTGAACTGTGGGCCTGATGGGCTGACTTTCAAGCATGATTTTGGTGCTCAGGCAAGCTATTTCACCCCTTTCCATTTCCACCTCCTCACCTGCAAAGTGAGAACAGGAGTAGTAGTACTCATAGGGACCTCTGGTGGCCTAGTGCTAAGGATTCAAGCTGCCAACCGAAAGACATTCCGTTTGAATCCAACAGCCGCTCCTTGGGAGAAAGATGGGCAATCTCCTCCGCTGTGATTTTACTGCCTCTGAAAACCCACTGAAGGGTCAGTTATAATCAGTTCCAACTCAACAGCAATGAACTTTGGATTTGAATACTAAGTAGGACTTATTTAATAGCTTTGTTAGTCTTATGGAATGAAATCAAACTGGACAGCATCAGTATAACAAGACCTCCATGTGCTTTGAAATTAATAGCAAACAATAGAGAATAAGGACACATTTTTAACAACATAGCACATTCCAATTTTGTATCCATTACAATGAAATACAGTGCAATTCAGTTTTACCAAGCATATTAGAATTAAAATCAATTCACACCACTTATTTTGCCAGTTTAATGTCAATTGAATGCTGCAGGCTACATTCAGTAATGCAGGTTTTTAATCTTACACTGAACAATAGTTTCCCTGGAAAGATTTTAATTATGACCTTTCTGCTTATTCTTACTTCCTTTTTAAGATCCACTAAGTACCTCTACAAATGATTTTTTTTTCAAATTTTCCTTATGCTATTATGTTGTTTACACCTCTATTATAGTGACTCACTCAAGCAAGAAACAGTAATAAAGCTGTATTAAGCTTTTTTTGAATTGGTTTCCAGCCACCTGAAATATAATCTGGTCTGTTTTGAAAATGTTAGGCTCATTGGTCATGGGTGATTAATTACTTAAGCCTTCTAGGAAAAAAAAATGTCAACACAGAAATTATTTCTTCACTTCTTTTTCATAGGTCTGAGAGAGAGAGAGGAAGTAATGCAAATTTTAAAAATTCTGTAAGAGGCCATTCTGATAGTGGAACAAATCTAATATATTTAAAAGATTATATGATTAGGTATGCCACTGTTCACCATGTGGAAGAGGGTGAGATAAGTGAGAGGGAAAAGACTCTATTCTCAACTATGCATAGATTCAGGATTTGTTTCCACTAAGTGAGAATCATGAAAGAACCATGTGTCCTAATGAAAACATCTTTGGAAAATATTAAACCAGATTATTCTAGTTGTCAGGAGAGGAACGTCTTTCCAGCTAGGGAAAGAAGGATCAAAGGAGGATTTATTTTAAGTAGTTGATTCTGGTTTCCTAGCCCTACTTTTGTTTACAATTGAGTAATCGGGGGGGGGGGGATTACATTTTGACATCACATTTGAATAGAGATAAACTTTTAAGATCCGTTAAAAAAATTCTGGAAAGTCAAAACACATTTAGATTAGGAAAAGGATATCATTATAGCCTATTAAATCTCTGGCATAACAGTGTAAGTAAAAAACAAGAGACATTCTTTTCTTCCTGGTTCAACCTTTAAATGATAAGAGTCGGTGTAATAAGGGCAGAAGTGTATGTAATCTCTTAAAAGTAATCTTGATGAACAACCTATGAGATCAAATTGAAAAATTAGAGAAGAATCTTAGGGAACAAGGGAGTTTATGTTACTTACTGGTTGTAGAACACTTAGGAAAAAGAGGATGAAAATAGCTGCACACCTTGAGATTACAAGAGTAGTATTTCTGAGTGAAAGGTAATTTAGCATTAAGAGTCCAATCTTCTGGGTGACCAAATGCAAATTATCACTTTCTATGTCCTGCTGGTCCCATCTACAGGGGGTTAATAGTACCACTACATCATGTACTTTTAGTAAGATTAATTCAGATGCCGTTATGTTGTTGTTATGTGTCATCAAGTCACCTGTGACTCATAGTGACCCTATGTACAACAGCCCTAAACCCTGCTCTATTCTGTGCCAATCTTATCATCTCTGACAAACCTACCGCCATTACTAGCTAAGAAAAATTTCATACTAAGCATATGCCTTATTGACTATGCAAAGGTACTTGCCTGTGTGGATAATATTAAGTTATGGCTAACATGAAGAAGAAAGGGCATCCCAAAGCACTTACTTGTGCTCATGTGAAAGTTAAACCTAGGCCAAGAAGCTGCTGACTAAACAGAACAAGGGAACTCACTGATTTAAAATCAGGAAAAGTGGGCATCAGGGTTGTATCCTTTCTCCATACTTATTCAATCTATGTGATGAGAAAATCATTTGAGAAGCTAGACTACATGAAGGAGACTGTTGCATCACGATTGGAGGAAGATTCATCAACAATCTGCTTTATATAGCAGACACAACCTTGCTTGTTGAAAATGAAGAGAACTTGAAACACTTGCTGCAGAAGACTAAAGACCAAAGCCTTCAAAACAGATTACATTCCAACATCAAGAAAACAAAAATCTTCACCATGGGTCAATTGGCAACATCAAGACAGATGGAGAAAAGATTGAGGTTGTCAATAAGTTAATTTCACTTGGGTCCACAATCAACACTCAAAGTAACAGGAGTCAAGAAATCAAAAGCTGTGTTGCATTGGGGAAATTTTCTGTCAAGGACCTCTATAAAGTGCCAAAGAGCAGCAACGTCAGTTTAGAGACCGAGGGATGTCTGATCCAAGCCATGAGCGTTCAATTACTTCATAAGCATCCAAAATTTGGACAACGAATAAGGATAACAGAAAAAGAATCAATGCCTTTGAATTGTGTTGAAGAAGAGTACTGAATATAGTGTAACCAAGGATGCTCCATAGAGGAAAGAATGGTGAAACTTCTATACATTTTGGGCAAGTTGTCAGGAGGGGCCAGTTCTTGGAAAAAGGCATCATGCTGGGAAAGGTGGAGGGTCAGAGAAAGAGAGGATGACCTTCAACAAAATGGACTGACACATGGTTTGTAAGAATAAGTTTATCTGAGATTAAGAGGATGCCAGAGGACAGGGCAGGCTTCCGATCTATTTTTCATAGGGTCATTATGAGTCGTAGTCTACTCAGTGGAACTTAACAACAACATATGTCTGGTATTATGCACTTAACAGGAGCTATTAATTTTTTTCTATTAATATTGGAATAGCAGAGAAGACTTCCCAGCCTTTACAAAAGATAGTAGATTTCCAGGGACAAAGCTCCCCTGCCAGCCAGTGTCCAAATTATGCAGTAGAATTTACTCACTCACTCACTCACTCACTGATACTGTGTCAGAATCAAATCATAGCTGACCCTCCACTGGGTTTCTTGGGCTATAAATTGCAGGGAAAGAGAGTTCTCATTTTGTCTGAGCAAGCCACTGGTGGATTTGAACTGTTAGAGAGGCATGGCCTTTCCGTTCGGATCACAGCTTCCTGTGCACTAGACCACTCAAGTTCCCCCAAACTAACCCAGTGGTGCCCAGTGCAGGGCTAGGATCTAATGCTCTGGGGTAGTTTTCAACTTCTTTCTAGAAAAACAAAAATAAATAAGAACACTACAATGAGCTACTTTTTAAAGTAAAAGTATTTGGTTGAAAGTTCTGGCTGATCTTTATTCTTTGATGGTGGTGGTGGTGGTGGTGGTGGTGTGTACTATCAAGTCAGAACGAACCCATAGTTGACCCTCCCAGAGGTTTTCAGAGGTAGTTTAATTGCACCAGAGGAGATTGCCCATCCTTCTCCCACGTAGCTGGCAGATTTGAACTACGTGCTTTGGGGATTGCAGCACAGTTTCTCACCACTTAGGCCACCAGAGTTCCCTATTCTTTCATTGTTGTTGTTGTTGTTGTATACAGTAGATTCAAAACGGGCCCATAGCTGACCTTCCAGTGGGTTTTCAGAGGCAATTAATCAAATAGGAGGAAACTGCCCATCCTTCTCCTGTGGAGCAACTGGTGGCCTTGAACCGTGTGCTTTTGAGATTGCAGCACAAATTTATAGAAAAATTGAAAAAATAGTACAGAGATCTCATATACCTATTAACTAGTTTTCCTGATATCACTGACATGGCACAATTGTTATCCTCAATAAGTCAATAATGGCCCATTAACTAAAGACACACTTTCTAAAAAATTTCTTAGATTTTACCTAATGTCCTTCTTCTAGTCCAGGATCTCAGACTACATTCAGTCATCATGCTTCTTAGGTCCCTGTCCACTCTATTTCTCAGGCTTCCTTTGTTGTTGTTTTGGTTTTTCTGATAGGCAGCAGTGAGGAGCCCTTGGGTTGTGGTTAAATGTTTGGCAGCTAACTGAAAGGTTGCCAGTTCAAACCCACCACTCTCATAAAGACTACAGCTTTGGAAAACTTATGTCATTCTACTCTGTCCTAGAAGAATTGCTGAGTCAGAACAGCCTGGAAGACAGTGGGGCTTTTGCTTGGTTTGTATTTTTGTTACCATTATGAGGAACACTGGAAGAGTTTGGTGGAACAACCCTCAACTGAACGTGATGCCTTTTCTCATGGCTAAAACTGTGATGAGTGGAGTTATCGGTTTAGGAAAGACCACAGAGGTAAAGTGACATTTCCAAGAACTATCAAGGATACATCCATACAATCAAGGATACATCCATACAATCAAGGATACATCCATACAATTAACAAATCTTCTCACTGATGACAGTGACCGTGATCGCTGGCTGAGGTAGTAATTGTCAGGTTTTTCCACTGTAAAGTCATTCTGTTCTACTACAAAGTTATTGTATTTCCTCCTTCCTTTACACTTTGTAAAACAGGGACTATTAAAACTCACACTTTAAAATTTTTTTTTTAAAACTCACATTTTAAAGAGTGGTTCCTTGAGCACACACTATCTACAGACATTTTTTAAAAGAATCCTTCTGCCTGGGTGATCTGTCTCCGCCCTTACCCATCATTTATTTGTATCAGTATGGACTCATGGATACTTTTTTTATATTTCAGGTTGTAATTCACAGTTGAACTACTTATAACTTCGTGGTTATTACTGGTTGAATGGTTCCCGTCTTGGAGTTACTTCAGTCGGCTTCTTTGACCATCTGGCATGCCATAAACATTCTGTTTAGTCCTCCTACTCTTCTTTTTTAAATTTGTTGACATGTTTCTCTCTCTTTTATATTCAAGTCTCAAAGGAGACGTAGAAGGTAATGAGTCGGGTATTCTTTTAATGTAGTTCCCTAAAACCAAAAGTTTGTACAACTATTCTGGTCCCCAAAGTCATCAAAACCTCAAGGCTCAGAATTGACCCCAAAACATGTTTCCCCTGAAACATACTGCGCAAACCTGACAGACAGACTCCGCGAGAGAAGGAGACTGCCGCCTTCACATCCTGCCGGAAGCAACAGTGGTGAGGTCCGCCCCTTCGAGCAAGACTTTAACAGCAACTGGACAGCCACGCCCACAGGTTCAACCAATCCGCAGGGGCTTTGGATGCATCCCGGATGAGCTGAGCCAATGGGTGACAGCGTCATAGGCTCCTAGCAACCGGAATGTTGTGTCTTTGCCAGTCTCTGCGGCGGACATAAGAGAGAGGTCTTTAGAGTTTGGCCTTGGCTCTTGGCTCGGCAGCACCCGGGATCACATTTAATGGAAAATGTGCCCATAACTTGAACTTCAGACCCCCGCCGGGGGCTGTAAGATTGGCAGGTAGCCCGCAGCAGAGGTGGGGAGCCTGCAGCTTAGGCGTCCGAAGATGGCGGAAGGACCTTTCATGAAGTCCACAGGTTCACAGCCCCCCAGGCACTTGCATTAATGTGGACCTCAATGTCAAGAAGCAAAAATTCTCACCACTGAACAGATAGATCATCATGATAGATAAAGGAATGAAACGGAACGACTGCATCTTACTTGGATCCACAGTCAATAAATACACTTGGCACCAGCAATCGAGATCAGGAAATGTATCGCACAGGGAAGGTCTGCAGTTAGAGACCTCACTAATGTATTGAGGAGCAGCAGTGTCTGTTTGAGGACTAAGGTGTACCTGATTCAGGCCATAATCTTTTCAATCACTTATTATGCATTTGAAAGTTGGAAAATGAAAAAGTGGTAATGCCTTTGAGCTGTGGCAATGGAGAAGAGTACTGAATATCACAGACTGCCAGGAAAACAAATACATATTGGAGAAAGTGCAACCAGAGTGCTAAGAGGCAAAGATGATAAAGCTTTGTCTAATATACTTCGGGCATGTTGCTAGGAAGGGCTGTTCCTTGGAGAGAGACATCATGCTTGGAAAGGTGAAGGGTCTTCAAAAGAGAAGAAGACCCTCAACCCATGGATTGACATAGTGACTGCAGCAACGGGCTCGAGTATGCCCGAGATTGCAAGGATGACACGGGGTAGGAAAGAGTTCAGATCTGTTCATAGTGTTACTCTGGGTTGTACTTGTCTCTACTATGCCTAACATTTTGAATAAAAACTCCAGATTTGAGCCAGGATCCAGCAGTAAGCATGAATGGTTTTCATACACAATTAAACCTAGAACTAATCAGAGATGTTCCTTTCTGGCAAACTTGGCAGGAGAACAAGATATAGAGGAACGGACTGGCAGCCACCTAAGCTAGCTGAAGTTCTAGATGTTTCTTTGAGCATCTCAAGACTTCACTTAACCTCAAAGCTTAGGGTACATCATGTGCAGAATTAAGTATACTGTTCTTCCTACTTTCTTCTCAAGGAAGTGATGCAATAATAAAAGTGAAAGCCCCAGTCAATGATGATGGGATATGGATGCTGGCATTAGTGTGAGTGGAATATGGTACCCATACTTGGCTGGAACAGATAGGGAAATGCCAGGAGTTCAAATGGGATTTGGAAGAGGCCGTGGCACCAGAGATATCATTGCTGATGTCTGATGGATCCTGGCTGAAAGTAAGGAATACCAGAAGAATGTCTATTTATGCTTTCTTGATTATGCAAAGCCCTTTGGCTGTGTGGATCATGAGAAGTTGTGGCTGACACTGAGAAGAATGAGAATCCCAGAACACTTGATTGTGCTCATGAAGAACCTATACCTGGATCAAGAGGCTATTGTGGGAATGGAGCAGGGGAGCACTGCATGCTTTGGAATTGGGAAGGGAGTGTGTCAGGGATGTATTCTATCTCCATACCTGTTCAATCTATATGCTGAGAAAATGATCTGAGAAGCTGGACTCTGAAGAAGAATGTGGCATCAGGATTGGAGGGAGGCTCATTATTAACCTGTGTTATGCAGATGACACATCCTTACTTGCTCAAGCGAGGACTTGAAGTACTTGTTGCAGAAGATCAAGGAATGCAGCCTTCAGTATGGATTGCATCTCTCTATAAAGAAAACAAAGATTCTTACCACTGGACCAATAGGCAGTATCATAATAGATGGAGAGGAGATTGAAACTGGCAACAAATCCACAACATCCTTGGTATGAGCAGCCATGAAATAAGGAGAATATGCATATAATGGGAAAATATGCAGTTAGGTCCCTTTCCAAATTATTGAGGAGTAGTGATGTTAGTTTAAGGACTAAGGTACATCTGATTCAGGCCATAGTCTTCTGAGAACTAGCTGTGCATGCGAGACATTAAGGATGACAGAAAAAAGAATTGATGCCTTTGAGCTGTGGTGTTGGAGAAGAGCACTGAATATGCCATGGATGGCCAAGAGAACGAATAGATTTGTCCTGGAGAGGGTACAGCGGGAGTGCTCTTTGGAGGCAACAGTGATGAGGCCTTGCCACATATACTTTGGACATATTGCTAGGAGGTGCTGCTGTTCCTTGGAGAAGAACATGATATTGGGAAGGGTGGTGGGTTGGCGAAGGAGAGGAAGACCCTTAACCAGGTGAATTGACACAGTGACTGCTGCAATGGGCTCTTATGTGTCAGGGAGAGTGAGGACGGAACAGGACAGGACTAGGTTCAGATCTTTTGTTGGTAGGGTCGCTATGAGACATAATCGACTTGATGGCACCTAACAACAACAACCTATTGCCATGGAGCTGATTCCAATTTATAGTGATCTGACTGAACACATTAAAACTGCTCCATAGGCTTTCCAATGCTGTAGCCTGTTACTCATCCAGCACAGTTTCCATTTTATTGAATGATGTATAGGATACCTTGTTGTACACCTGTTTGAAGAAAATTTGGAACCCATTCAGTGGACGTTAGAACAAATATCTGGCAATATGCTTCTGAAAGGTCACAGCCTCAAAACCCCAAATGAACACAGCTCTACTCTGTAAGACTCAGGGTCACTGTGAATCAGTCAACCCCATGGTCACTGGATTGGTTTTTGCTTCCAGGTGAACACCTGCTTTGTGCAGGGTATCTAAGTGGAAAGATCTAGTCTGGGCCAGACCAAGCTAGAATTGATTTGAAGACATTGTTAGCAGTCCCTTTAGAGTTACTGTGCACCCCAAGGTGGGACATGTCTATGGACATTTTGAGGGGACCTTCTTTCATTACAATTGATTTGGAACCCGCTCAGAGTTGAACCTCCATTAAGTGTTCAAGGCGGGTCATTTGAGTATCTTCCTCTGTGAAAATTCTTTCCATGTCTTTTGCCCGTTTTGTAATTGGGTTATCAGTCTTTTTCTTGTGGAAGCCCAGAATTATTCTATAAACTTTTGTTATGAGACTCTTGTCTGAGATGGTATTGCCAAAAATTTGTTCCCAATCAGTAGCTTTTCTTTTCAACCTTTTGAAAACATTTTTATGAAGGTCCCATTTATCAGTTTTCTCCTCTTCAGACTGTACATTTCTGGCTGTATTTGGCAGTCTAGACTAGGGCTTCTAAGCTTGATCCCAGTAATGCTCCAAATCACTGGCAATAAGAGAGATGCAAATCAAAACCACAATGAGGTACCATCACATTCCAGTAAGAGTGGCAAAGTTTAACAGGACAGAAAGTAATGTGTTGGAGAGAATGTGATGAGATAGGAACTCTTACATTGCTGGTGAGATTATACAATGGTACAACCACTCTAGAAAGCAGTCTGCTGCTTCCTCAAAAAGCTGAACATAGAAATTCTTTATGAACTAGCTATTCCATTGCCTGGAATATACACCAAGAAAATTATAACTGAGGCTCAAACAGAAACTTGTACACCAATACTCATAGTAGAATTATTCACCATCATAAGAACATGGAAACTGCTCAGATGGTCAACCACAAATTAATGGATTGAGAAATTATGGTACATTCGTACAATGGAATACTATGTAGCATGCAGGAGCAATGATTTTGTAAATTGCTACCTAACTTGGGGAGTGACTAGAGAGCATTATGCTGAGTGAACTAACTCAGTCCCACAAGGACAAATACTGTATAATGCCCATTACTGTAGAATGAGTATAAGGATCTAAGGCGGTGCGGGAGGAGGATGGAAAGAGAGGGGTGTGGATGGGGGGTAGGGTGTTAATCATAGGGTTGCACAATTCGATGGGTGGATGGGGTGAAGGAAATGGGAAAGATCTTTTGTGAAACATAATGTATTCAAACTTTATAAATAAATCAGAATAAAATTTAAAAAGAAGAAAGGAATAAAGAAAGTTCTCAAGGCTGTTAGTTGTGTGGGAGCCAGTGCTTTTTTTACTTGCAGCAGCTGATGGATTCGAACCACCTGTGTGTTAGCAGTGCAACTTACTGTGGACTACACCACCAGAGCTCCCCACCCCACAGTTAGGGCAGGCCGAATCCAAGAAAGTGACCCAATAAGAGAACACTTGGTAAACAAGAAGCATGTTGTTCTTTATATTTGACACTCGCGCCCGTCAGAGCCCATAGTCACAGGCCTCGGAGCTGTTCTGCAGGTAAAGCTCTAGGAAAGCCCTGACGTGGTTCACGTCCAAGGCGAGGGCGGATACTGCAGGGTCCTTACTCATGGCTGCCATCCAGAGCTGCAGTTTTGGGGTGTGGTCTACACACCTGTGAGGGGAGAAGAAAATTAATTAAGAGAGAAGGCCTTGCAAAGTCTCCTGCTTAACAGCACCGCACTTCATCTTGTTTTCCTCTAACATTTAACCCCCCAAAGAATCCATTTTAAAAGACTCCTTTAGAATGCATAGTATCATACAGATTGTTGTTATGATGTGCCCTTGAATCACCTGCAACTCTTAGCGACTCTATGTACAACAGTTCTGAAGCCTGCCCTGTCTTGAGCCAGTCTCATTGACTCCAAACATACCAAATCCCATTGTTACTGTATCAATTCATCTCATCTGGGATCTTCCTCTTCTGCGCTGTGTATCAATTCATCTCATTTGGGGTCTTCCTCTCCTGCGCTGTCCCTCCACCCTTCCAAGTATGATGTGCTTCTCCAAGGACTGGTCCCTCCTGGCCATGTGCTCAAAGTATGCAAGATGGAGCTTCAAAATCCTAGCCTCCAAGAAACTTAGTTTCACACTCTCTAGGATAGACTTGTTTTCTTGGCGATCCATGGTATGTTCTAGACTCTTTTCCATATATGTATGTATGTATGTGTGTGTATATATTTATACACACACACACTGGAAGCAGGAGTGGCATCCATTTCCTAAAAAACATGTCTCCGAAGACTCTATGAACTTTGATAAATGTCAATAGTTGTAGAGGTGCTTCAGGACTTTTGATCATAGGGTCTCTATGAGTCATGCTCAACTCAAAGGCAATCAACAACAACAATAAATATATGTTGTTGTTATGTGCCGTCAAGTCGTTTCCGACTCATAGCGACCCTATGCACAACAGCCCTAAACCCTGCTCTAACCTGCGCCAACCGCACCGCCTCTGACACACCCATCCCTATTACCCCAGTCACCGAATCAATCCATCTCATAGAGGGTCTTCCCCTCCTGCATTGTCCCTCAACCCTCCCAAGCATGATG
>NW_006399756.1:26577325-26583763 GCF_000299155.1 Elephantulus edwardii
TGCTGTTATCTGAGGTGACCTTGCCCAGTGACGCATATATATATATTTGGAAAAGATTCTAGAAGTTTTTTTAATGGAAGGGGATATAAGACTAGAGTGAAGTGACTTGCTTAGCATGGTAAGTGGGAACTTCTTGTCCAAAGAGAGGCTTTATAATGGCAATACGAAAGACAATTAAGAATGTTGTTTTATTATTCTATGGCCAACTTGCGACTTAAAAGTAACCACAAATAGAAGACACCTAGGTGGCTGCCAACAGACTGCCCAAGTGGCCCACGTTATGTGCCAACAAGTCAAGTCCGACTCCAAGTGACCCTATGAACAACAGACCTGAACTCTGTCCTGTCCTGTCCTGTGCCATCCTCATCATGTCTGCAATCCCCGATCCCACTGCTGCAGTCACTGTGCCACTCCATCTCATTGAGGGCTTTCCTCTCCTTCGCTGACCACCTCTCCAAGCATGAGGTCCTTCTTCAAAGACTGGCCCTCATAACAATGTGCCTACAGTGTGTGTGATGAAGTTTCACCATCCTGGCTTCCAATAAGCACTATGTTTTACTTTCTCCAAAACAGACCTGTTTGTTCTTTTGGCAGTTGATGGGATATTCAGTACTCTTCTCCAACACCACAACTCAAATGCAGCAATTTTTCTTCTGCCATCCTTATTCACTGTCCAGATTTCTGAGGCACAACAGGTGATTGGAAATACCATGGCTGAATCAGGTGCGCCTTAGTCTTTATACTGACAATACTCTTCAGGACTTCGGAGAGGTCTCTGATAGGAATCTTAACCCAGTGCTTAAATTGTTTCCTGATCTCCCAACTACTAGTACCTAGGGTACTGATTGTGGAGCCAAGTAAGGTGAAGTCATTTGACATTTCAATCTTTTAATCATCTATCATGACATGGCTCATATATTCATCTAAAATTTCCCTTCAAAAAACAGAGTTTAGAAGGAATGGTGTAGAAACCTTACAGGTAAATTGGAGGTAGCATTAGCCACGTGGTCCTTCATAACATCCTTATAAAACTCACATCTTCATGAAGTTTTTAACTAGACAGGAAGGATTAAATGACTAAACATCTTACTACATTTGTCACAAGTCTTCCAGATGGGGGAAATGGTGGGTGTGGGCATATGACATGCCCCGGAGAGTCTAAAATGATATTCCTGTCTGATTGTTCCCACTCAACAGTTTTGCTAAATATTTTCAGCATGTTTCCCTGTTTGTTTTTAGCGGAAGAAAGGTCAGGTTACACCATTCCAACTGGCATCATCCTAACACATGGATAAAATACGCAAATGTATTACCCAGTGAGCTCCAGTGCTTCCAGCCGTTCTAGCCATGGCCATATGAGGTAATCAATCATAGACACGCTGTTGCCACCCAGGAAAGTTGTCTTCTTACTGGTAAGTACCTGAGCATCAGAAAAGATGCAGGGAAATACAGAGCCATTAAAACCACGGACAAATTGTGGAAGCAAGGGTAAAAGTTTCTCTTTCTTCCTTGCTATTTTAATGTCCATGTAATAATTACCTATTTCCAAATAAAGCCCATGACAAAGCATTTTTAGGTGTCTGGCCTAATTATTAAGCATCAGTTTAACTGAAACTGGTTATAAATAAAACCTCATGTGATAATATTATAAACTGTCATAAAGTGACTTGAGTATACAAAAAGTGTAGATGAGCAAGGCAGACACAGTATCAGTTACTGTGATATGAAGCAAGAAGAAAAAATGTTATACCTCCTCTAGCTTGCTGAGTTTTTTACATATTTCTTCTTTTAGATCAGAGCAGTCTTCCTTATTTTTTCTTCTCAAAAAGCTTGTTAACAATGATGGTACCTAAACAGAGAATAATTTCTTAGATTCTATTTCAAAGCTGTTTTATACACACACACACAAATACACACCCCAGCATGACCACCTAAAAATATATTATAGACCTTCAGAGTACCTAGGTGCCAGACAGTCTTAGAAATGTCACAGGTACAGATACCCTACGATGTTAAGAGGTTATGCATTCATCTCAGAAACAACTTTATAGCTTAAGATTTTACCAGCCTAAGTGCTGGAGACTAAGGTGCGTCTGATACAGGCCATGGTCTTCGCAATCACTTGTTATGCATCAGAGAGTTGGACAATGACCAAGGAGGATAGAAGGAGAATTGATGCCTTTGAGCTGTGGTGCTGGAGAAGAGTATTGAGAATACCATGGACTGTTAGAAAAAACAGATTTGTCCTGGAAAGGGTTAAACCAGGTGGCTCCTTGGAGGCAAGGATTCTGAGGCTCCGTCTAACATACTTTGGACATATTGTACGGAGAGACCGGTCCTTGGAGAAGGACATCATGCTTCGGAGAGTGGAGGGACAGCTCAGGAGGGGAAGGCCCTCTATAAGGTGGACTGATTCAGTGACTGGGATAATCGGGATGGGAGTGTCGGAGACAGTGCGATTGGCACAGGACAGAGCGGAGTTTAGGACTGTTGTACATAGGGTCGCTATGAGTCACAAGCGACTCGACGGCACATAACAACAACAACAAGTGCTGTGCATCAGAGAGAGGTGGACAATGACTAGAGATGATAGAAGAAGAATTGATTTCTTTGAGCTGTGATGCTGGAGAAGAGTACTGAATACTGCTAAGAGAGCAAACAGCTTCGTCGTAGAGAGGATGAAACTAGGCTGCTCCTTGTAGGCAAGGATTTTGAAGCTTCATCTGACCTACTCTGGACATGTTGCAAGGAGGGACCAGTCCTTGGAGAGGGACGTCATGCTTGGGAGGGTGAAGGGACAGTGCAGGAGGGGAAAATCCCCTATGAGATGGTGTAATGGGGGTAGATGTGTCAGAGACAGTAAGATTGGCACAGGATAGAGCAGGGTTTAGGGCTGTTATACGCAGGGTTGCGATGAGTCGCAGGCGACTCGACAGCACATAACAACAACAAGTTCCAAGTAGTAGAGCCCACTTTGGTGAGTTTGAGCCATAATTTTATAAGAGAACAGAGAGGCCCAAAGAATTGGAGGGAGGTTGACTAACTAGGCTTGGAACTAAGCTAGAACACTCCAGAAACATGAACAGGTTGTACTCCGGGACACACCACTATTGCCAGTGCCTCAGCTGAGCGCTAAATACTAGATTCTGCTGTGGCCAGAAACTGGACTCTGAGGTCCCTGTTACTCTTGTAACTGAGTTTATCCTAATTCTTGACAAACCCGTGTGTGCAGAGTTGAACTGATCCATAGAGTTTTCAAGATTAATCTTTGAGAAGTAGATCATCAGGCCCCTTTGGGTGAACTGCCCACCTTCAGGCTGATAGGAGGGCAATTAACCACTTGCCCGTAAGTCAGGAGCACAGATGCCATTTCTACCGTCGAATTCAGTCTTGCAATCAACACTGCTCCTGGAAACTGGAAGCTCTGCCACCACTCTCGCCAACACAACCTGGCCCTCAGCAAGCTCACACTGCTCATTCCTGAACTGAGTCTGCTGTCAGCTGCCATCAAGTCCACCCTCACAGGAAGTGCTTAGGTCACAGGTCCTTTGCCTTAGCTCCAGTGAGAGCTGGGAAAGAGAATGTTTCTTTTTTCTACCTTAGGAAGAACATGGGATGTGTTCAAAAGGTTCTGACAACTTAAAACTTAACAAGTATGACAGATATTTAACGTCTGTGGTGGTGGTAGTGTGTTTTAGTACTTTGGTATCATGTGGTTGCAAGAGACCTAAATCGACTCATCTCTGTTAAACAGTCACTTGTGAAGTACAAAAGAACCTCATGAAATTCACATCAACCACGCTTCGCCTCACTGGACCTGGAGCGTTGCATCAGCCCCTTTGCCACATTTCTATCTGGGCTTGTTGGATGTTTCATGTCTCCTTCACCTTGAATACCTGCTCCATGTGATTTTCCACATCTCAGTTCCTTTCACAATGCTCTGTTCCCCTAAAGCTTTTTTACTTGATTTTGGTTTGTCAAGTCTCCAATGATATCTAATTTTATAGCACCAAAGTTCAATGCCTTTATCATGTTAGACTACATATCCCAGTTCCAAGTTCCCGGGAGATAGGCCGACGGGCCCAGATCTAGGAATCCACTGCTCATCTATGACTCTTGATAAAAGGCTACTCCTTCCTGTGCAAATGCAGGCAGGGAAGTAATAGACAATCCCCAACTTCTATTATAGCTCATTTACTTCTCAACAACATAAGGAACAACTCTTGTTCCTTTTTTAAAAAACAAAACAAAACAACTTTCCCAAATCTGTCTTGAAAATATCATATGCCCCTCCATGTCTGACAGCAGGTAGTGCTACTACTCTTTCATTCACCTGCATCCTGCTGAAGTCAGGCACCTCCTCTTCCTCATCGGCTTCCCTTTACAATGTCTCCCAACCCAGAATTTCCTGCCTCTTAAGTCTCTTCCTTTTTCTGCGCATTTCATTCTTGAAAGACAAAGATGCTCTCTTAAAATATGCTGAGCTTTCAACCAAGGCAACACGGTAATAGGGAAATAGTCTAGTATTGCTATTCTTGCTGTCTAAACCCACATCTTTTGGTTGTTTATCAATAAGGATTGTGTGGACAAATCCACAGTACCGTTGCTAAATAACATACAAACACACCTAGAGGAATGACATTCATTCAGTCAGTCGAGCGCTACTGCCAACATAACAGAGGCTCACTGTGAGGCTCTGGGGCTACCCCAGCAAGCACCACCATGGAGTGTCTACCATGGCTCAGACTCTGACCCGTGTGTTTCATATGTCGAAATTCATCCTACTCTTACTGGGAAGAAACCGCTCTGCCATCAAGTTGACTCTTGACTCATAGCATTCCTCCCTAACGTTTCTGAGGCTGTATCTTACTTAGCAGGAGAAGAATCTCTCACAGAGTAGTCAGTGGCTTCAATCCAGGGCTCTTTTTGTTGTCAGCCCTGCATGTAATGCACTGCACCACCAGAGCTCCTTTTTAGCTTCTGAGGTGGGAACAGTTATCATATTTTACAAGTGACAGAACCAAAGCACAGTGAGGTAAAGTATTAAGCTCCTTGTGCAGAGGTCCACAACGAGAAAGTGGAAGAACTGGGCAGTGATTAAGACACGGCTCTTATCCCCAGGGTGTGCAGGTCTTAGGACAATACTCAAAGGGGCAAACAATCACAACACATGGACCAGGCATGTCCAGAAAGGAAAGACCCAGTCTGGGCAAGCTCTGGAAGGCAGCTCCCTAGCCAGACACATGAAAAATGAGGTGGAGGAGATAAGAGGCAAAGGGAGAAGAGAAGACTATGAAAGACTGATGCTAGAAGAGGTAAGAGAGAAAGCGGAAAATTTAGGAAAACTGAAGCTACTCAGCTGGCTGGACCATGTCACTCTGGAAAGGTAAACTGAGCACCCTGATCAGGGACAGGTTTCGGGCCACGTGGGAGCTGACAAGAGCCTCTTCCCATCCTCTTATCCCCTTCCAAGCCCCTGGGTCATACATTACTGCCTTGGTTTCCTCGAGAAATAAAGATGTTTCAAACTGGAGCTGAATTTTTTTTTATATACCTACCTGAGAAAATAATTCAAAGACCATCTTTTGGCAAGCTTTCTCATAGGGGTCATCTGGCAGCAGCTTCTTGCCCGGATATACTTCATCCAGGTACTCACAAGTGATGGACGACTCGTAGATCAGTTGGCCCTGACTAGTTTCCAGTACCGGCACCAGACCCTCAGGATTCTTTGTAAAGAACCACTCAGGTTTATTTTTCAGGTTGATGTTGATGACTTCATGCCTGAAAGGCACACAGAAGACAAGAGAGTCAAACAGTCCTGCACTTTGGAATAAATCCTCACTGGCTCCACTACCCACTCACTCATCAAACCTCCACACTGAGAAGGTGACTCAGCCTTGACTACACTGGCCATGTCCATTCCATTAACCGGGCAAATACAATCTCACCTTAGAGCCTTTTTGACCTTGTTTCTCTCCCTGGAAAACAACTTCTCAAGTCAAACAAATCCTGAGAGACCCTCCCCTCCTCCACACAGCTGTCCAGCCTCCTTTTACATATTTCCATTTTTTTTTTCTCTCGTTTCATTCAACTACTCTCATCTGCTGAGATGTCCTTGTTCACGTCTTAGAATGTTCAACCAATGAAGCAGGGAATCTGCTTTTATTATTTCCATGGGTGAAAGATGGGCAATCTCCTCTCATGTGTTCAACTGTCTCTAAAAATCCAAATGGAGTCTTGAACCCCAATGTCCATAGCAGCATTATTCACGATCTCAAGAACACAGAAACATGCACACCCATGTCTATCGCAGCTCTGTTCACAATAGCAAGGAGTTGGAAACAACCTAGGTGCCCATCAACAAATGAATGGGTAGAGAAGCTGTGGTATATTCACACAATGGAATACTATGCTGCATTGAAAAATAAGGAACTCATT
>NW_006399756.1:26585528-26589937 GCF_000299155.1 Elephantulus edwardii
AGGACACATCCCTGACGTACACCCTTCCCAATTTTGAACCATGCAGTGTTACCCTGCTCTGTTCTGACAACTGCCTCCTGGACCAAGTATAGGTTTTGCATTAGCACGATTAAATGTTCCGGAATTCCCATTCTTCTCAGAGTCAGCCACAGTTTGTTATGATCCACACAGTATAAAATAATAATAATAAAAAAAAAATCCACTGGAGAGTCAGCTATGGGTCACTTCCGACTTGATGCCACACAACAATCCCAACTGTGAACATGTAAGTGAACAAAACTTAAGATGTAAATGCTGTGAGGAAATATCGTTTTAGATAACGACTCCGTATTTGTTGAATTAATGAAGTGGAAATGCCTCAAGATTGTTACAATGATATTCTACTTTTAATTAAGAGCTGTTTTAACTTTAATGTCTGACAGACAACTATTAGAGCTGTGTCTGGTCTGCAGAATATAAGAATCAACATGGAAATCCAGTTCCTTCTGTTCCTTTGGACTACAAACATTTTTGCTTTTATCAATAATTTGGTTTTTTTTTTAAAAAAACTGCTACATGTGTGAATCACAGAAAGTAAATAAAAAAAGAAAGAAAAAAGATGAAGCACAGGCTGTATGTGGATTATAATTAGGTCTGCTTTTTTTTAACTTTTTTTTTTTACATCTAATTTTTATTTTGCCTGAGAGATTTCAGACAAAACAAGAGAAAGCAGAGTTTCATATAAAGTTAACGTCAGGCTCACACTGTAAAATCTGAGTAACAGTTCAAAAGAACAAGTTATTGTTGTTGCTTTTAGGTGTTGTGAATTCAACTGCAAGTCATAGTGACCCTATGAATAACAGAGCTGGACCCTGCTGTATCTTCCACTATCCTCACCTCTCTGATATGCCGGAGCTCATCACTGATTGCTCCAGTCAGTGCCCAATTGACATAGTCATGGTCTCAATCCACCTTGTTGAGGGTCTTGTACTTTTTCTCTGACTCTACTTTTCCAAGGACTGGCCCTCGTGATAGCATACTTATACCACGTGAGGCCAAATTTTACCATCCTTGCCTCTAAGGAGCACTCTCGTGCACTTCTTCCAGGGCTGACTTCTTGTTCTTTTAGCAGTTAAGTTACTGGAAAATACTATACACCAAAATATCTTCCTTTTCCTATTCCACATTCCTACCCACAGTAGTAGCTAAAACAGCATTTCATTTTGAGAGTTTAAAGAGCTAATCCTTCACGGAAATGAAGGGCCAGCAGTCTGAACACTACCCTGGGGTTGTGTGAGGTTCATGAACTGGCAGAACAAGAAACACTCAGATGCCATGCACTGCCAGGAAAACAAGGCCACCTGCCAAGAGTTATCAGCATAATTTCTAAAAATATGCATTACAAAATGCAATGCAGACCCTGGGCCTCTGTGATAAAGGTCCTCAGAATACACACTCTGATAATCTGATATTGCCAAGCAAGAAATCCAAACACTACAACAAGTTCAAAGATGCACCTTTTAGAGAAAATGGTATTTTCTTCTATCATGCAATAAAAATCCAGTGCTTCATTGTTGGAAGTCTCCTGGAATTCACACTAAATACCGATTGAGAAATAGGAAGTAAATTATTTACTCTTTGCCCTACCTAGTAGCTGTGCCTCCTCCACACTTTTTTGTAAAATATTTTCAATACTCCTGAGGAAACCCACTCCAGTAATTAAAACAGGGTTATTTTCAAACTGGAGCGCCAGAAAGAGGCACAGAACCCAAGGCTTTGTGCCCCTGGATCCACGTCCTTCGATTTTTTTTTTCCCCAACTACTGAGCATGACAAATGTCTTTCCTCCTCCCTCTCTCAAAATCCAGTTTGAAGTAGAGTTCCTTTACTTTCAAGAAAAACAGGCGATTTCCTCCTGAGCAATTTACAGCCTCTGAAAACTCACTGGAGGGCTTTTAGCATGTTTGGATTCCAACTTTACAGCAATGAGCAAGTGAGTGAGTTACTTACCATAGAAGGCATTCTGTACATCAAATAACATTTTGGATAAATGGGATTAAATGATAAGCAATTTGTTGTATGTTCAGAGTCATAATTTTAACCAAATAAAATATAAGCAAACCTTAATGAAGGAATGGCTAATTTAAAAAAAATCATTTCTAGGTTTGATGTTGGCTTAGTTTGGAGTTTGTATTTTTTTCTTAAATGTTCAGAATACATTTTACATTTGTGTGTGTGTGTGTGTGTGTGTGTGTGTGTGTGTGTGTGTGTGTTCAGTGTTTCTTTTTTAATTTTTATTTTATGTTGGCTTGCCTACAAAGTTCATATACACTGTGTGTCACACTATCCTTCATTTATATTGTGTTTCACACAATCATTCACATTAATTAAATATTAAATTAATAACTATGCCCACAATTATCCTGTTTTTCCAGATCCCTACCAGATCTTTCCCATTTCCTTTGGGGAAAAGATTTTCTGGTCTAACCATTCTGCCCGTGGAAGGTGAAAATTAATTTAAAAACACTATGGACAGAGATGGGGGGAGGGGGACTACATTTTAAACTTGCAGAGTACATAAAATATCAGTTTAACAGATCCCAAAGGTCAATAGACGGAAAGTTTTTCCACTATATATCCAGTGGCAAAAAAAATATTACCTATTTTCTGTGACTAACAAGTTTGCATCGAAGGCTAATTTAAGAAAGGCTTTGAGGGCAATTTTTAGATATAGCCACTTCCCTTTTATTCAATTCAACCAATAACCAATATATACAATTCTCTCTTTTACATGTCATCTACGTGGCCCCGACTCATAGCACCTCAAAATACAGTAGTACACAGCGCTTCCTAATCCAGTGTCATCCTCACAATCGCTCAACCACTGCCAAGCTTAAAAACATAATGAATGATCTGGATTTTTGGACTGGTTATTCCAGGAGGAATCATCTACTCTACTCGGAGCGGCAGCAAACCGCGTAGGACAGGAAGGCCAAACAATGGGGAGGCGCAGTGGCAAACGTCACAGGAATCAGAAGACCTGCTCCGGGCAAAAGGACCTGCAGCAGCATGATCTGCCGGTGACCAGGGAAATCACTAACTTTACTTAGTCTCCGCTTTTCTGATAGAACTAATAATAATAATAATTGGCTGGTTAGTTAAACGAGGTGTCCTAGACAAGCGGATTGGGCAGCTCTAGTTGCCTGGAGGTAAGAAGTTGCACTAGCAACTCAAAGCTCAGAGGTTCGAATCCACAGGTAGAAAAGGGGCGATCTCGTGCAGGGTGACCGCCATTTAATGCTTCTCAAAGTCCAGTGGAGGGTCATCGTGGGTCGGTTTTGGTATGATGACCAACAACAACAGAGAGATGGATTAGGAACCTCCCACCCCGGTAGCATAGTGGATAAGCGATCAGCAGCTGGCTGAAAGGCCAGATGGCAGGAAACTGCTCTGCAGGAGAAAGAGGCCCTTGTTTCCATAAAGTTAACAGCCCAGGGTGATGTAGGATCATTTAACTCCGCCCTAAGGGGGTCGCAATAAATCAGAATGCACTCGATGCAAGTCCGGGGCAGCTCTCCCACCTCTGAGATGTGCGTCCACGACTTTCATATTATATCCCCACTCCCATCCTCAAGCCCAGAAAGTTCGAGAAGGGTGTTTGGAGTCCTTACTTGATCCCCTTGGCTTTCAGGACGAGGAGCGTCCGCCGGGCGTACGGGCAAAACCTCATGCTGTAGACGCGGATCAGGCCGTCCGGGACCGGGCTTGGGGGCGCGCTGCCTGCGGGCGGGGAGCAGCAGACAGTCATGGGGGAGCAGACGATCATGGGGGCGCCCACCCTCCCCGCACCCCCACCGGCCGCGGAGAGCTTCCCGCGCGCGGGTCCGGCCTGCTCCCTGCACCCGGTGCCGGGCCTGGAGGGGCTGCCCCCAAACCCGCGGGCCCAGGGGCGCGAGATCGCACGCCAGCCCCCCGGCGGCTCGACCTCACCTTTGGCCAGGCTCCGAGCTGACATCCCCAACATCGTGGCGCAGCACAGAGCTTCCCTCGGGTTTACCGGCGACTCCGGGTCTACCCGACTGTGGGTTTATCAGGCAGTGGAAAGCGCCCCTCCCTCCTTTGCAGGGTGCAAAGGCCAAGGCCGCAGTGGGCGAGCGGAGCGGATGGCCGGGACCCCACGTGCTACCGACCCCCAGGGCGAGGTCGCCGGGCGCAGCCGCGAGTGCCACCCTGCGGAAGGAGGCACCCCTGCAGCCCACGCGCTTCCGTGAAAACCAGGACGAGACCCTCGCACCCAGACCCCTCCCCAGGGTCAGGGCACCAGGCTTGCCTAAGACGGCTGGCTCTTAAAACATTCCAGGTTTTGGAAAGGCAAAATCATTCTTAGCTAGCTACCAGGGATGAGAAGGGAGTTGTGTGCAGTCGAGAAGG
>NW_006399756.1:26592456-26610974 GCF_000299155.1 Elephantulus edwardii
TTTGTCTTCTTGACATTGAGCCTCAGTCCATACTGAAGGCTGAAGTCCTTGACCCTCTGCAGTAAGTACATGAGGTCCTCCTCAGTTTCAGCGAGCAGGGTTGTGTCATCTGCATAACGCAGATTTTTGCTAGATCATCCACCAATCCTAACGCCACGCTTCTCCCCTGTCATATATAGATAATAGATAATATAAACACATTCTTGCTCTTTAAGAAAGTCTTTGATAGCAGATTTTCTCAATGCAATGCATCCTTTGATTTCCTGACTGTTTGCCATGGAAGTTGATTTTGGATCCAAGGCAAATAAAATCCTCGATAACATCAATCTTTTCTCCAGTTATCATGATGTTGCTTGTGGGTCCAGATTTGAGGATTTGTGTATTTTTGTATGTTGAATTAGCATCCATTTTGGACGTTGTTGTCTTTGGTCTCCTTAAGTGCTTCAAGCTCTCTTCGTTTTCTACAAGCAGAGTTGCATCAGCTGCATGTCACAAATAGCTAATGAGTGTTCCTAAAGTCTTGGTGCCACATTCTTCTTCTAGGGTAGCTCATAGAATCTTTACTAATACTTATCTTTCATTTGAATAGTAGAAAAATATGTGATGTAAAGGGGCTCTATTGGCTAGTGGCAAGAAGCTGCACTGCAACCCCAAAAGCACTAGATTTAAATCTACCACCTGCTCCATGGGAGAAGAATGGGTAATCTCCTCCCCTCGGATTAAATGCCTCTGAAACCGCTCAGGAGAGTCAGCTATGGGTCTGTTCCAACTCTATGGTACACGACAACAACAAGTTACAAATTACTGAAATGTCCTATTTCTTATATTATATGGACGCTAAAAATAAAATTGTTTTGTAAATAACATGCCTCCGGAACTCTGTGTACTTTGATAAATATTGATGGTTATAGAGGGGCTTCAGGCCTTTTGTTCATAGGTTGCTATGAACCGTGCTCGACTCAAAGGCAATCAACAACAAAAACATTGAATTATATTCGTTACAACATTATCAGTAATTGAACAGAAATCTTTTTACAATTTCCCCCTTTTTTCTTTGTTACTTCATTCTCAAAGAAGTTCTTGACACAGGTGCAGAAATATGACTTACCACAGTATTGTGCTGTTGTTGTTGTTTTTAGGTGGCCATCAAGTATGACTCCCAGAGATCCTATGAGCAACAGATCTGACCCAGCCTCATCATCTATGATACACTTCAGCCCATTGCTGGAGTCATTCTGTCAGTCCATCTGGTTGAAGATCTTCTTCTCTTTTGCTGACCCTCCACCTTTCCAAGAATGCCATCCCTTTCCAAGGAATAGCCTCTCCTAGCAACATGCCTAAAGTATGTGAGATGAAGCTTCACCATCCTTGCCTCCAAGGAGTGCTCTGTTTGCATTTTTTTCCAAGACATATATGTTTTCTTGCAGTCCATAGGATATTCCGTACTCTTCTCCAACACCACAGCTTAAAGGCATCAATTCTTCTATCATTCTTATTCACTGCCCAGTACTCAGATGCATAGCAAGAGACTGAAAATACTCTGAACTGAATCAGGCATACCTTAGTTTTTACACTGACATCATTGCTCCTCAATAATTTGGAGAAGTCCCTCTCAAAAGACTTGCTCACTGCAGTATGTCTCCTGATCTCCTGACTGCTGGTTACCAAGGATATTTATCATGGATACAGTTGAGATGAAATTGCTGACAATTTCAATTCTTTCTCCATCTATCATAATGTTGTTTATTGGTCCAGTGCTGAGGATTTTTGTCTTCTTGATGTTGAGATGCAATTCATATTGGAGGCTGTAGTCTTTGTCCACAGCAAAAATGTCAAGTCCTCCTCACTTTCAGCAAGTAGTATACTTATATTGTAAGTAAATCACCAGAAATTTTATAGGAGTGCATTATAGACCACTAGCTACCAGAAATTTGCATCTCCACCAGTGTTTGATGGACTTAGGGGAGAATTCTCAAACATTTGACCATAGCTGGTAGCGCCTGTGATCACATCTGATCAAAATGATTTTACAAAAAAAGTGTGGCTGGGGGCAGCTTAAGATAGGGCAAAGAGCAGATATCCACACATGTTTCTCAGGCAGAATTTAGTATGAACTCCAGAAGACCTCAACAATGAAACACTAGATTTTTATTGCATGATAGAAGAAAATACCATTTTCTCTAAAATGTGCACCTTTGAACTTGTCACAATGAGAGTTTGAAATTGTGACTTACAATATCAGATTACAAAAATCTGTCCTTTGCTTTACTACGGAGGTGTAGGATATACATTGAATTTGTGTAATACATATTTTTAGTCATTATTCCAATAGTTTCTTGGCAGGTGGTCTTGTTTTCCAGGCAGTGGACAGCATTAGAGTGTATCATGTCCTGCCAGTTCATAAACCTCCTTTCCTCCCTAACTGTTAATGTTCAAACAGCTGGCCCTTCATTTCCATGGAGGATTATATCTTTAAACTCTCAGACTCAATGTTGTTGTAGTTACTACTGTGGGTAGGAATGTGGAATAGGAAAAAGAAGATGTTTTGGTGTATAATAGTTTTTTAGTAATTAACTGCCAAAAAAGCAAGAAATCAGTCTTAGAGGAAGTACAACAAAGTGCTCCTTAGAGGGAAGGATGGTGAAAAGTTGCCTCACCTACTTGCTACACATCTGAGAGCGAGACAATGACCAAGAATGACAGAAGAAGAGTTGATGCCTTTGAAGTGTGGTGTGGGAGAAGACTGCTGTATTATCGCAGGAACAGCCAAACCAATAAACAGATATGTCTTGGTGCAGGTGCAGTCAGAGTGGTCCTCGGAGGCAAAAGCAATGAAACTTCTTCTCACATACACTGGGCATGTTGCTAAGAGAAGTTATTCCTTGGAGAGGGTCACAATGCTTGGGAAGGTGGAGAGATGGCAAAGGAGAGGAAGACCCTCCACCACGTGGGCTGACACAGTCACTGCAGCGACGAGCTTGAGTGTGCCCTGCTGGTGCTTGCTGTTGTAGCTAACAGAGCCTTGCAGTGAGTCTCTACTGTGTCAGCAGTAGCTCTGAGCTGACTGAATAAATATTATTTACACAGACCTGTTTGTATCTTTATTAGCAACAGTACTATGGATTAGCCCACACAATCATTATTCATAAAGAAACAACCAAAAGATGTGTGTTTAGATACCAATAATAGCAGTACTAGATTATCTCTCTCTATTACCACATTGCCTTGGCTGTTTATTCAACATATGTTAAAGGAGTATCTTCGTCTTTTGAGAAGGAAGTGTGTTGACAATCGAAGGGACTTACAATAGGGAGGAAATACTGGTTTGGGAGACACTGTAAAGGGAAGCTGACGAGGAAGGAGAGCTGTCCGGCTTCAGCAGGATGCAGGTGAAACATGGAAGGGAGTATGATATTTTCAAGATAGATTTTATAGGTGTGAAGTTATCAACATCAACCTGAAAAAGAGACCAAAGTGATTCTTTACAAAGAATCCCTTTGGTCTGGTGCCAGTACTGGAAGCAAGTCAGGGTTTAAATAAAGGTAACAAAAGTGACTTGTGTTGTTGGATAGTGAACGAGCTAAGTACACTGGGGATTTTCTACCATCACTTCCCTCCATGCATTTGGCAAGGAGTAGATTTTTATCATAACTCCATCATCTCGACCATAGAAAAGTAAATGAGAAATGGACTCCCGGGTCTCTAATTTTCCCTCCTGGGAACGTAGAACACTTAGGACTGGAATATATAGCTTAACACAATAAAAGCATTGAACTTTGGTGCTATAAAGTTATATGTCCTCAGACACTTGATAAACCAAAGTCACGCAAAATAATTCTAGGGGAGCAGAACATTAAGAAGGGAACTGAGATGTGGGAAATCGCATGCGGAAGACATTTAAAGAGGAGACGTGAAAGATTTGACAAGCCCAAAAAGAACCGTGTGGCTGATGCAAAGCTCCAGATCAAATGAGGTGAAGCGGTGTTGACAGCATGATTTATCAGATCCTCCTGCATTTCACAAGTGGCCCTTTATTTAAACAGAGGTGAGCGGACTTAGGTCTCTTCTATTGCAATCACATGAGACAGTCATAGCTGTTAAGTTTTAGATTGTGAGTACTTTTGAACACATCTCATGTTCTCCCTAAGGCAGAAATCAGAAAAATTCTCTTTCCCAGATCTCATTGGATCTAAGACAAAGGGCCTACGACCTAAGCATTTCCTCTCAGAATAGACTTGATGGCAGCTGACAACAGACTCAATCTGGAAATAAGCAATGTGAGGAAACAGGCTTTTTAAGGGCCAGGCTGTGTTGGCAAGAGTGGTGGCAGGGCTTCCAGTTTTCAGGAGCAGTGCTGGTTGCAAGGCTGAATTCCACAGCAGAAATGGCATCCGTGCTCCTGATCACTCGTAACAAAGCTTGTTAACAAAGACAAGTGGTTAAGTGCGCTCCTACAAACCCAAAGGTGGGCAGTTCCACCCAGAGGGGCCTGATGATCTACGTCTCAAATACTGGTCTTGAAAACTCTGTGGATAAGCTCTATTCTGCACACACAAGGTTGTCAAGAATTAGGATGAATTCAATTACAATAGTAACAGACACCTCGGAGCCCAATTTCTGGCCACAGCAAAATCTAATATTTAGGGCTCAGCTGAGACTCTGGCAGCAGTGGTGGGTCCCTGGCTGCAACCTGTTCATGATTCCAGAGTGTTCTAGCTGAGTTTCACGCCTAGTTGGTCAACTTCTCCGCACATTCAGTGTCCTTTTATGAAGTTTTTTGCTTAAACTCACCAAAGTGGGTTCTAGTACTTGGAACTTCTACAATCTTAGACTGGTAAAAATCTATGCATGACCGTCTAACATCATAGGGAATCTATATTCTTCATGTTTCTAAAACTGCCTGGCACACAGGTACCCTCAAGATTCTAATATATTGGGAAGTGGGCACACAAATATTTAGGTTTGACTTTATAACTTAAGAAATTACTCTCTGTCTAGGTATCATCTTTGCATGTGACCTATAGCAACCCTATGTACAACAGTTCTGAACCCTATCCCATCTTGAGCCAATTTCATTGTCTCTGACACACCTACCACCATCACCCCAGTCACTGACTGGGTCAATTCATCTCATCCAGAGTCTTCCTCTCCTGTGCTGTCCCTCCACCCTTCCAAGCAGATGTCCCTCTCCAAGGACTGGTCCCTCCTGACAACATGCCCATTTTATGTAAGATGGAGCTTCAAAGTCCTTGCCTGCAGCTTGACTTCACCCTCTCCAGGATGGTCCTATTGGTTGTCTTGGCAGTATGTTTAATACTCTTCTCCAGCATCACAACACAAAAGCAGCTCATTGTTGCTCTTCAGTACTCTGGTGAGGTCCCAATTTGTCTTTTGATTTCCTGGCTGCCAAAGAGAGTTAATTGTAGAATCAAGCAATCCATGGATATTCAGTAGTCTTCCCCAGTACCTCAACTCACAAGCATCAATTTTTCCTCTGTCATCCTTATTCATTGTCCAGTTCTTAGATTGAAAAGACCATGACTTGAGTCAAGCCCACCTTGGTCTTTAAACCAACATCATTGCTCTTCAGGTCTTCAGAAATAATATGGAGCAATTCTATGCTGTCCTATTGCGGCCTCTATTCGTCAATATTGACACCACCAGAGTACACTAGGTTTTCTTGTTTGGGGATTTAAGCCGCAACAATGGACTCAAGTACAGCAACAACAGGATGGCACAAGAATTGGAGATGTTTTATTCCATTGTACATATAGTTGCAGAACTGACAAGATCAGGGTATGTAGCTTTGGGTAAATAGCTCCTTTCCCAACTGTCTTTATTCATAAATGAGTCTGAGTTAAAGCCTGCAATGTCTTTGGGATGTTTGATGAGGCCAGAACTCAAAATTGATGTCAACTCTCATTAATCTCATTGCCATAGAGTCAGAACTAATTCATAGCTGATTCTCTCGGGTTTCTGAAGCTGTAAACCTCTTGGAGCGATAACTCCCATGATAATTTCAATTATTAGCATCCGGCTACTATCGTTATGAATTGTGAAGTGTTCGCCTGAGGCGTATCCCCGCAGTGGGACCCAATTAAGCGGAGCCGACTGTCGGAATAGCCAATCAGCTCTTGACTACCAGTTCGCACATGCAGCCATCGACGTAAGTTCGCAGCTTGTCATTGGTCAACACTCACAAGAGCTTTCACCAATCCGCTTGGCTAGAGGGGAAACGAGTGGAAAGGGAAGAGCCAATGAGCGCAGGGTTTACGGTCTCCTGGAGACGAGTGTAAACAGGTGGGGCGTGTTGGGTCCTGCAGCCTGAGGCTGCGGAGTAAACCATGAAGTCTGAGTCCTGGGTCCGGCGTCTGCTGCAGGAACCTGGTCGGAAACAATTATGGCCCATGACGCTGGGCCTAGAGCGAGAGGACCCCTACGATCCCCTTGGCAGCGCCCTGGCTGTGAGGTGTGGCGTCCAGGGACCCGCTACTGACGCTCAGAAACGCCTGACCTCTGTCCTCTTTCAGAATCGCTCTCCACTATAACTTGTCTTCTGACACCTTCCAAAACCCCCTCCCGTAGATTCCCTCCCTGTGATCTCTTCTCTGTTATTTCTCACCCCGTTATTCAATGACTTAATCCTTTTTTGGTTTTTTCCCCCCAATCCCTGCTTGTTTACCCATTATTCCTCCCCATTCACTTCCCTTCCTGCCTCTTCCATCTGCTCTGTATTCGCTTCAGAGATCTGTTTCCTCTGCGGTTTTTCTGAACATCTGCCACACATCCCACAGATGGCCCCTAAAGTTAGAACTCTCAGTTCCTTCTTTCTAACTCCTGTCTTTTCGTTTTAGACTTATTTGCATTTCAAGGGATCCTTGAAAAACAAAGCGCTGCGTAGATAGAAATGTTTCCATCCACTCCCATTCTGTCTTCAAGGTTAGCTACATCATCCATTAGTCCTGCTGTAAACTCCAATAACTTGAGTTTATTCACTTTCGCCTGGTTTTCTCATCATCTACAAGTTTGTCTTTAGCATTTAAATAAAAGTCGGATCTTCCCCTCCCTTCAGACCCTCCTTCCGTCTAGCATACACGTACTCCTTACTTAGAAATAGGTTTCTAGAGATCTAACCGCTCGATTCTTTCAGGCCAATGTCATTCTCTCTATTTTCTACCTGCAATCAGACTTTTTACAACTCAAAATACAGCAAATCACCCTTCCGTTTAAAAAGAAGCAATTTTCCTACTTATCTCCACAAAGAATGCTACACTTAAATTTAGTTTTTTAAAGTGACAATAGAATTTTGATGAATTTTGTTTTCTCTTAAGACCAAGTGTCTCCCTTCCACTTCTTCACTCCCCAACCCTCCCTCCCCCTTCACATGGCACTCCCCAACCCTCCCTCCCCCTTCACATGGCCCCAGCTATGTTTCTGACAACATTCTCAGCTTAACATTAAAAGATTCTCTGAAGAAGGTTGTTAGGGCCCATGAGACTTTCCCACCTACATTTAGACTTGCAAAGTTTGTGGACTCTAACGGATCTCATTGCCAGGATTGTGTTTTCTTGTATCTTAGAGACTATTTTGTGCAGAAGGATGTGTTTCCCAGACTTAAATGAATTTTTGTTTACTTTGTTGGGAAAAGGGAGAACGTATTTCAAATATGTTTTACTGATGGTGAAATCTTTTTTTTCTTAAAGATGGGTGCAAGGATTCCCTAAGCAGAATGTTCAGTTTATCAACAATGAAACCATTTGCTATCCTTCTGGGAATTACATAATCTTTCTTAATATTCAAACCAAGGAAAAGATGGCACTCCAGTGTCCGAGTGGAATTGTGGGCGTCATGGCAACTAACAGTCCCTGTGAAGTTGTGGCTTTTTCAGATCGAAAGCTAAACCCCCTCATCCACATATACAACTTCCCTGGACTGACCAAAAACACCGTATTAAAAGGTATCCTAACAGGCCTTCTGCTGCAACGGAATCATTTTGTATTAAGATGTGAACAGATTTAGCACTTTTAAATTTAGAAGTTTTGAGTCCACAAAGGGGAAAAAAAAGATAAAAGATTGATATATTTTATTAAATAAAATACAAAGTTTATGAACATGAAAAACTAAAAGGTAAATCATAAACATGGGAGAATATTTTGTACAAATATGATGATCAGATATGTTCAGAATACTTAGAGAAACAATAAGAAAAAATAATTAGCTCATTAGAACAACAAAAACAAGAAGCCCAGATTAACAACAGCAGCAGCAATAAATGCTGTTTAAGGCAAGACACTATTTTCTTACCTATCGAGGTAACAATTCTTTTAAAGATCATACTTGTTAGATGGAGTGTAATTAGTGGTAATCTTTTTTTAATAAAAAATGAAGATAGGAGTTTAAATGATCAAGTCTTTCTGTGAAGTAAAAGATAAAATAATTGTAAATGACTTAATAACTCACTTCTAGAAGCAGAATTCAATCCTAAGGAAATAATCAGGTCTTCTAATTTGTGAACTAGTTAAATACACTGTCATTTATTATAGCAAAAGTGTAGAAAGAAACCTACATCTCAAGTATTAAGAATATATTTAAACAAGTTAACCCGTAAAAGGAATTATACAAACATTAAAAGTCACATTGCGGAATCACAAAAAGGATGGTAAAATCACTAAGAGAAAGGTAAATAGAAACAAGAGGATGTGACACTTTGTATAATATTGAGATTCTATTTTAAAAGTTGTGTATATTTAATATATATATAAATCTATATAAAAATCCATGATTACTCATAAGAACAAAGCTATATTTAGAGAAAAACTTTATCTTTGTAGTTTTACAAAAGCACAGAAGCAAATGCCAAAATCATTCTGCTAAGGTCTTCTACAGGAAAATAATGCTGAATTAATTTACATTTTTAAAATTTATTTTTAGGGTGGATTGTACTGAGTAAATTTGACAAATGATAAAAAGTCATATTTTAGGCATAGAGAATTGTGAAAGTGAGAAGAGTAAAAAATCAGCAAACAGAAACTTTAAGAAGACACCCACCAAACGACAAGTAAAATAGTAGATACAGAAAAAAGCCAAAGAAGTGCATTGAGGCAGAGCCCAGACACAGAAACGCACAGGCAGAAACATCCTGATTGCAGCATCCCCAAGATGCTTAAAGATATTATGCTAAGGATCAGATAAGACTTAAGTTACAGCTGGATGAAGAAAAAACTAGAATTATTACAATTCAAAGTACTTAAGGTTGCTTAAGTAACTTTTCTAATTATATCGTTTCTTAAATTATAGGATGTTTAATGGCTCATGAGGATTTAATTTAAGAGCCATTAACTAGGGGGGGGGGAAGAGAAAGAAAAAAGGGAACTCTGGTGGCCCAGTGGGTAAGGAGTTGTGCTGCCAACCCAAAGGCAGGCGGTTCAAATCCCTTAAGTATTCCATAAATGTAAGAATTCATGCTTGATACAAATACATGCATGATATAATGTACATAGTTCCCCACTGAAGTCTAGAAATGGTAACCTAGTTGTCTTCATTCACTCATTCAATCAAGCTAATACCGTTTAAAAATGTACCTTCACTTATATTTTAGCTTTGAGTTTAACAATAGTCTTAGAAAAGGGTAAGGAGATCTGTTATTCCCAGAGTTAAATCCTTCTGAGTTTTGTGAAAGTTATTTGAGAGGAAGTAAACTGTAAAGCTACAGGTAATCAGAGCTTAGAAATGACATTCTTCTGCCGGGATTTATGTTTTAGGCAATGTGCTTCTGGACTACACTTTACTCACCTTCAGCCACTGTGGTACATACTTGGCCAGTTATTCCTCTCTCCCAGAATACGAACTAGCTCTCTGGTAAGTGGGAGCATGTTGGAAAAATTTCCTGTACGAGGCTACATTTTCATTTTATCCTTCTGGAATTTATAAAACGAAATAATCATGAAAAATGTGAAACATGGTCAAAGGCAGGGGATGACTGCCTTCAGCACAAGGTTTAGTATTGTTGGTAGAGTGTAGAACATGGCAGCCTGGGGGAAGGCCATATGACAACTTAATTAACTACTATTTTTCTATTTTTGTTATGTCCTCTTGGGAGCAGGAGTGGCATCCACTTCCTGGAAACTTTATAAACTTTGATGAATGATGATAGTTATAGAAAGGCTTCAGGCCTTTGTTCATAAGGTTGTTGTGAGTCATGCTCGATTCGATGGCAATCAACAACAACCTCTTGTAATAGCTCCTGTATTGAGTGAAGAATACATTTCTAAATACATAGATTTAATCATTTTTTAAGAGAGTGGTGCATTTGAATGAGTTGCTTGTATGTGTTCTCATCTTGAAATTAAATTGAAGTACGTGTCTCAAGTCCAAACCCTAGAACCCACTGCTATCCAGTCAGTCGACCTGTCACCCTCTATTCAGAACTAAGAAAAATTGCCCTACCCAGTGTTTGAGGCTGTAAATCTGCAGGGGAGCAGATTGTCTCAGCGCTCACCCTCTGAGCTGTTGGTAGTTTGAACACCCAACCTTTTGGTTAGCAACCTACCACTTTAACCACCATGCCACCAGGACTCCTTTCTAATGTCTGATGGTCTTTTTTATTGTTGCTATTCTGTGTTGTCAAGTCAACCACCACTCACAGTGCTCCTACACCTAATAGCTCTGAACCCTGCCCTATCCTGAGCCCATTTCACTGTCTCTGACACACCTACTTTTACCCCAGTTACTGTGTCTATTCATCTCATGACACAATTTTTTATTAGAGCCTGGTTGAAAAGTACAGTGAAAATGTGAGAACTATAACTTGGCAAACTGCCTTCTTTTTTAGACCTCACACATTTTCCACCTTTGATAGGGTTATGCTACTTTTATATAGCTTGTTTTAGTGGAAGATACTTGAATTTTCCTTATATGACAAGTTTCCCCCTTACTCAGGTTCCAGGATTAATAGATGTGCTCTAACTGTTTTTAAAACCAAGCCCATCTCTAGCAGTTCAAATCCACCACTGCTTTGAGGGTGAAAGTTGAGCAGTCGCCTTCTGTTAAGATTTACATCTTCAGAAACCAACGGAGAGTGGCTATGAGCTGAAACTGTTTTGAAGGCAGTTAAGTTTGAGGGTTTTAGTAAACCCTTTCTGCCATAGAGCAACTGCTGGTGGGTTTGAACCGCTGACCTTTAGATTAGCAGATATTTACTTTAACTACCTAGTAACCAGAGTTCCTTGTGCAACGTGAAAAAAAGATCATACAGTCATCTCAATAGGAAACACCTATGCATGTGAACTCTGCTGGTTGTTCCATGTTGTCAGCCTCAAGGCTGCCCCCTAATTCAAACTCCTTTAGGCAAAGCTTGATTATTTGAATGTCCCAAGGTGAGTGAGGATGCTTCCTATACATCAGCACAACAAAATGTAAACAAATGTAAAAATAAAAGGCCCAGATTTATGCAGAGTTGTTTAAAAAGCTTTACAAGGGTGTGTGTGTGTGTGTGTGTGTGTGTGTGTGTAAAAACTACTCATACATGAAGTGTAGCCATTGTTAAGCTGTGGCTTATGTATGTACTCATGAAATCATTGCTAGTCAAGATAATCAATATAGCTATTACCCCCAAACTTTTCTTGTGGCTCTTTGCATCTCCCCTTAATGCTTTCCACACATATGTGCATTCACATCCCTACCCTCTAACCTGGGAAGCACTGATTTACTTTCAGCCACTCCAGAATATGTGCTTTCAAGTTTCATACAAATGGAGACACACTTTTATTATCTGACTTCTTCCATGCAGAATACTTACCACGAGATTTACTTACCCTGGTCTGTGTATCAGTTGTTCTATGGTGTGGCTGTTGTTGTTAGGTGGTGTCGAATAGGCATGGCTGTGCCAGTTGGCATACCTTGTGGTATGGCTGTAGCAGTTTATTCGTTACCTGCTTATGGTCATTAGCATTTTTTAAAACCTCCTTCCTATGTATTGCTACAATGAACATGGAAGGAATCCGGAGACGGAGAAGGCATGAAGGTGGGAGACGTATCTGTTAATGTATTATCTGTACCTTGCTGAAGCTTGTCCCTAATGCTGCATAATAATAGGGAGCTGCTTCGGAGAGAAGACTACGGCATAATAGGTTCTGAGAGTTCCTGAAGCAGAATTCCACTTGTAATTCATGAATGCAGGCTGTGAATATTAAAAATGTCAGTGAAGTGGAGAGAGTGCAGGCTGTTTATTGTGACTGATGCAGAACTGAATCCTTGTTCCATGTATATTATTGTTTGATGCCATCGAGCTGACACAACTTATAGCGATCCTGTGAACAATGTGTCTGCAGCCTGCCCTGTCCTCTGATATCCTCAGCATCCCTGATATACACTGATAGCCATTGCTACAGTCACTGTGTCAATCCATCTTGTTGAGGGTCTTCCTCTCTTCTGCTCACCCTCCACCTTTCCAAACATAATGTCTTTTTCCAAGGACTGGTCCCTCCAGACATCATGCCCAAACCATGTAAGGCAAAGTTTCACCATCCCTGTCTCCAAGGAGCAGCTTAGCTGTACTTTCCCTAAGACACATTTGTTTGTTATCTTGGCAATCCCTGGGATGTTCAGTACTCCTCTCCAACACCACAGATCAAAGACATCAATCCTATCATCCTTATTCATTGTTCAGCTCTCAGATCCATAGCAAGTGATTGAAAAGACATGGCCCTTAGTCTTAGTGCCATATACACACTCAGATCCATTTAAGTACATACATATAGGACTTTGCTATGCATCTGAAAGTTGAACACTGAATAAAGAAGACCAAAGAAGAACTAGAGCCTTTGAGGTGTGGTGTTGGCAAAGAGCACGGAATAGACTCAATGCCTGTGAACTATGGTGTTGGTGAAGAGTGTCGAATATACCACGGACTGCTAAGAGCTAACACATCTGTCTTGAAGGAGGTATAACAAGAACGCTCTTTAGAAGCAAGGATGGTAAGAGTTTATGTCATTTACTTTGGGCGTATTCTCAAGAGGAACCAATCCTTGGAGCGAGATACCATGCTGGGAAATGTGGAGGGTTAGCGAAAGAGAGGAAAGTACCCAACGTGTTGGAATGACAACAGTAACTACCACAGTGGGCTTGAGCAGGACAGAGAAGATGAGGATGGTGCAGGAGAGGTCAAGGCTCAGGTCTGGTCGTGGAGTTGCTGCGAGTCACCAACTCAACGTCATCTAGCAACAACCTACGTTGTTTTGTATTGTCACCTACCTTTCTTTTTAGCACATAAAATTATATGTTCTTTTCTTGGCTAAAATATTTTTACCTAGGATCAAATAGCTTTTGAAATACATGACAGATTCATACTTAAAGAATAGATATTTTTCTTTCTTAGAAGGGTATACTATAATTACATCTAAAATTCTATCTAGGTTAGACATAATGCCACAAATTATGTAAATGATATTCTATCTTCCAAATAGTGTTCTCAGGATAAAAAAATTTCACATTCCCTTAATCATCAAAACCTGTTTTTTTAAGGAATTGGGAAGCCCAGGTGATTTTGTGCAAGAAGTCACAGCAGGGTGTCGATGTGAACCAGATGACTTTCAACCCCATGAACTGGCACCAGCTGTGTTTATCGAATTCAAATATGGTGACTGTGTGGACCGTTGAGAGAAGTAGCAATGAACATCACCTCAGAGTCAAGTAAGATGCATGCTTACTGCAGAACAACAAAACAATATTCTTCATTTACACATTTGTGATGTAATTAGATCTCTTTGATTAATTAAGTGGCTTTATTTATATCATGCTTGGAAAGGTGGAGGGACAGCGCAGGAGAGGAAGACCCCAGATGAGATGAATTGACACAGTAATGGGTAATGGGGGCAGGTGTGTCAGAGACTATGAGATTGGCTCAGGATAGAACAAAGTTCAGAGCTGTTGTTCATAGGGTCACTATGAACAACAGCTCTGACTTGACGGTATATAACAGCTTTAATACTATATACTAAAAAGGCGCTCCAGTGGCGTGATAAGCACCGTGCTCCACTGCTAACCAGAATAACATCTCTGACAGTTTGAATCCTCCAGCAGCCATGCAGGAGAAAGATAGGCATTCTTCTCCCATTGCGATTGAGAGCCTCAGAAACTCAGTGGATAGTTGTTAAGGGTTAGCTGTGAGTCTGAGAGGTTTAGGTTTTTGAGTTAGAGAGTACACACGGTGTGATGTTTACACATTATATGATGATTACACATCATGTGAAAGCCGAGGGTTAGTTGCATGTCAGCAGAGTTATCTGCTTTAGTAGAACAGGGTCAAAGAGAGAAAGCTCTGGTGGTATAGACTGGGCCAAAGAGAGACCACTAATGGTGTGATCTGTAGGTAGTTGTGCTGCTAATCTAAAAGGTGGCCAGTTTGAATCCACCAGGAGCTCCTTGGGAGAAAGATGGCAGTCTCCTCTCCTGTGATTTAGCCTCTGAAAATCTCCTGGCGGTCAGTTATGAGTGAGCTCCAGCGTGAGAGCTGTGAGTTTTGAGATGAGAGTCAAAGAGGAAATCTCCGACGTCACAGTGATGGATGAGGATAACAGGTGCCTTTGTTGGAAAAGAGCTCAAAGACTCAAGGAGCCTGAGCTGACCAGTCTCTGTGTACAGACTCCATGGAGCAAAATGCTAGATGAAGTTTGAAACTCACACTCTTGAAATAGTAAATTTGGGGGGGAAAATTGCCTCCTAGTAAATAAAATTTTTTGAATCAAAATTCTTACACAAAGTACTTCTTAATTGTCTTTTTTTTTGTCTAAAATGTTTGCAAACACCCATTGGAGATTCAAATCTGTTTGGTTTATGGTCAGATTTCATAAAGCAAGCAATTTCACTGTCAGATCCTAGACAGCACTGACAAGTAATTTAATAAGAACACTCTGCTCTCTCTTATTGTTGTTGTTGTTGTTGTTGCTGTGTCTCATCAAGTCAGAACTGACCCAGAGCTGGCCCTTCACAGGTTTACAGAGGCAATAAATTTCATGAGAGGAGATTGCTAATCCTTCTCCCACAGAGCAGCTGGTAGATTTGAACCATGTGCCTTTAGGATTACATGCAGCTTCTTACCACTAGGCCACCAGAGCTCCCACTTACCTTAAATGTTCTAAACAGCTAAGATTGACAAATATATTAGTCACTCTAACTACTCCAACTGTGGATGGCTGCTGCTGCTTTCTTCTTCTTCTTCTTCTTCTTCTTCTTCCTTCTTCCTTCTTCTTTCATCTTTTCAAACCCTGCCTTCCCTTCCCCATCCTGGGTGCACTTCCTCCTAAATGCACTTGTCTCATAACAATTACCTCAACTCATTGCCCTTGAGTTTGCCTCATAGATGATCTCCATTGGGTTTCTGAGGCTGTAAATCACATGATTGGAGATTGCCATCTTTCTTCTGAGGAGTTGCTGATGAATTTGAAACACTAAGGAGGCATGGCCTTTGGATTAGAAGCATAACATCATACAGACTATTCCACCGAGTATTTATTAATCCTATTCTTCTGATGTCTCTTTTTCTACAGGTTGGTGCAACTACCCGCAGAAGATGGGTCCATTTTAGAGGAAACAGACAGCATTTTTTCCCACCCACAGCTCAAGGATCGTATCTATGGACCTGTGCTCCCTGTGTCAGCCATTGCTGGGCTAGTGGGTGAAGAAGCAGAAACTTTCAGGGTAATTGCCTGACATCTCTTCCTATTTGCCTAATGGTTTAGGTTACGTGACTTCAGCTCATTCTCCTCACCAACTCATAGATAGGGTAGAGAGACTCATGTTGATTCTAGTATAGATCAGCTATGGAGACAAAAAGAAATGAAAGCTCTGGAGTTTTGAATTTGAATGGCTGGGTAGATGATAACACTGCTAATAGATACAGGAAGTCCTCGTGTGAATTATGTTTTGGACATATTCATGTTCTAGGGTGTCATGGGAACATCCAGGTAGGGATGACGGGCAGAAATTGGCAGAGTGGATCTGATACTCGTAATGGAGAAAGCAAGGCTGGAGATGTAGATCTTGGAGTCCTTCCCATTGATGGGCGAGGGGAAGCTTTGAGAAAGGGTGTGATGAACAGCAAAGAAGAAAGGGTGTGGGAGGACAAGAGGACTAGAGAGGAACTGACCACAAAGAGTTGTGGGAAAGAAGAAGAATCAGGAAAGGAACCATCACAGAAGTAGCAAATCCAAGAGAGAACAAAGTTACAACTGGGAGAGTCAATAGGGGAATTTGTTAATAGTTACACACATTCACTGAATAGGCATTTATCGAGCTGCTTCTATATAGCAGGTACGGTACTGAGCACAAGGGGTTTTTTTCGTAGTCAATTGCCAATAAAACAGATGGATTGCAATATCCAAAGCATTTTACTGCAGATCTGGGAGAGCAAGGAGAATCCTCTCAAAAACTGCCTCCCCGTCTAAGAGTGGTCGCTGGCTTTTATACTTGGGTTAGATGTTACAGTTACTAGTAAACAAACAGCTTGTGAAATAGTTTACATATGACTAAGAAAATACTGTTGTAAAAAGGTAAATGCTAATCTAGGAAAGATGCATTTCCTCTGCTGGTGAATAGGTAGCTTAAAGTTCTATACATGACTAAAGCAAGAAAAATAGAATTCTAAGAAAAAGCAACCAGTTCTGCAGGCTGGAGACAACGGATGTCAGTTTTATAACTATACTAACTGATATGTTTGGATAAAAGGCAAAGCTTCTCACCACCAGACCAATTGGCAGCATCAGGATGGATGGTGAAGAGATTGAGATTGTTAACAACTTTAGTCTGCTTGGCTCCACGGTCAACACTCTTGGCACCAGTAGCCAGGAAATTAAAAAGTGTGTTGCCATGGGAAAGTCTGCTGTTAGGGACCTCTCTAAAGTACTGAAGAGCAAGTACTGAAGTACTTACAGAGTAAGTCTCCTTACTCTGGAGACTAAGGTGCGTCTGATACAGACCATGGTCTTTGCAATCACTTGTTATGCATCATAGGGTTGGACAATGACTAGGGAGGATAGGAAAATTGATGCCTTTGAGCTGTGGTGCTGGAAAAGAGTATTGAGAATAGTCATGGACTGCTAGGAAAACAAACAGATTCATCCTGGCTGCTCCTTGGAGGCAAGGATTCTGGGGCTTCGTCTGACATACTTTGAACATGTTGTAAGGAGGGGACTGGTCTTTGGAGAGGGACATCATGCTTGGGAGGGTGGAGGGACAGTGCAGGAGAGGAAGACCCTCTATGAGGTAGATTGATGCAGTGACTAGGGTAATGGGGGTAGGTGTGTCAGAGATGGTGAGATTGGTACAGGATAGAGCAGGGTTTAGGGCTGTTGTACATAGGGTCGCTATGAGTTGCAAGCGACTCCATGGCACATAACAACAACTCCAACAGAGGTAACTAACTCATGGTTGCTGTGATGCCAAACAATGTGACACTGGTGTGTTAAATGCGATAATGGTTACCCGTGGTGGACAGTGTTTGGTGGAGCTCCCCAATTAAACCAAGTTTGCAAGCAGGAGTGTCATCCACTTAGAAAATAGCTTGCCTCTGGAAACTCCATGAACTTGGAGAAATGATGAAAATTCTACAAGTGTTCAGGTCTTTCGTTCATAGGGTCCCTATGAGTCATCTGCAACTCAACGGCACTTAACAACAACAAGCAACTCCATCAGGTGGTGTTTTGGGGCAGTGAGGATCCCCTGGTGCCCAAGTCAGTGTGATCCCTGCTTCACAGAGCTTGTGTTGTGATCAGACAAGACGAGAAGCAGAAAAGTTAAAGGCACATCAGGTCATTGCAAAGTGTGATAATGATTATAACAGAATAAATGTTGGCAGAGAGATTGATACAGGTTGGTCAAAGAAGGCCTCTGAGTAGATGACATTTGTACTGAACCTTGAAGAACATGTTATGTAGAGCGTGTTTCCATCAGGGTAAAGAGTGTTCCACTCAGAGAGTGTCATGTGAAAGACCCTGGGGGAAAAAGACCACCTGGTATATTTGAGAAACTGGAGAGACCAATGTGGCTCACAATGTGGAACACAGGTGGATGAGAAGGAGGAAGTGAGGGGCAGGAGGGTGTTCAAGAGGGAGGCAGGAGGCAGGACTTTTGAGGTGATTCCTAGCCTCTTAATCTTGTGCTATGTTAATGCTTGGGATGAAGCTCTAATAAGAGGATAAAGGAAATAGAGGATTCCAAATATTTTTACCCTTCAGAAAATTAAGTTATGGATTAAAAATATAATGCAAGGCATCTCTCTCCCTTATTTCAAATCCTACTACACTGCGGTGGTGGTTAAGACAGCATGGTACTGGTACAATGACAGACACATAGATCAATGGAATAGAATTGAGAATCTATAAATCAGCCCATCTACCTATGGTCAACTGATTTTTGACAAGGAGATGAAATCAGTTAAGTGGGGAAATGACAGCCTTTTTAACAAATGGTACTGGCAAAATTGGAAAGCTGTATGCAGAAGACTAAAACAAGATCCACACCTC
>NW_006399756.1:26612740-26617896 GCF_000299155.1 Elephantulus edwardii
CGATAGCGACCCTATGTACAACAACCCTAAACTCCGCTCTGTCCTGTGCCAATCGCACTGTCTCTGACACTCCCATCCCGATTATCCCAGTCACTGAATCAATCCACCTCATAGAGGGCCCTGGCTTGGGTCAGGCTCGCTTTCGTCTTTAAATTGGCACCCTCATTCTTTAGCACTTTAGGACCTCATTTTAGAGGTCCTTGGGAGGAGTTTCCCCAGCGCGATCATACCTTTGGCTTCTTGACTGCCATTCCCATGGATATTGATTATGAATCCACGTGAAATTAAATCCTAGTCAATATCAATCTTTTCTCCATTTCATGGTGTTCTTTACCAGTGTAATTGTGAAGATTTCTGTTTTCTTGCTTTTGAGGTGTAATCCATACTAGAGTCTATAATCTTTGAGTTTCTTCAAAAAAGTGCATCAGACTATGCAGCCTTGTGCTTTCACCCCCATTCATCCGCCCTCAAATGGGAAGGCTCTGGCGGGGACCTGAAAAGACTGGATAATAGTGGGCAAGACCCAATCAATGGTGATTGATTTTATAATGCATAATACATAATGCATGGGAATGATGGGTGAAACACTATGTATATGAACTTTGTGAGCAAATCAGTAGAAAAGAAAATTTAAACATTTTAAAAAATAAAAGAGTGTGCAGAACAGCAACAATAAAAGTGCTTCAAATCTTCATTTTCTGTGACCAGCTGAGCTGTCTGCATTTCATAGGTCCCTGATGAGCCCTACCTGAATCTTGTTGCTATGTGCTTCTTCATATAATCCAGCTTCTTTGATTATTTGCTAAGCATGCAGGTTGAATAGCATGGTAACAGGCAAAGATGAAGAAATTTAAGATGTCCATTAACTTGTCTTGGACCAGGCCCATATCCAATTGACAACTTTTGTGGCAAGAGACAATGAAGAAGTCCAATATCTGCAGTCAAGTCAAAGACACGGCCTAAAGGGAGCTCTGGTGGCCTAATGGTAAGAAGCTGTGCTGCAATCCCAAAGGTGCGCAGTTCTAATGCACCAGATGCTTTGCTGGAGAAGGTGGAGCAATCTCCTCCTGTGCCAGTCAGATTAGATTCAACAGTACACAACAAGAAAATAAAAAAACAACCAACAAAACAAAGACAGGGCCTGACTGTGGAGTGGACCATCACCTACTCATATGGAAGTTCAGACTGAAGGTGAAGAAAGGAAACAGGTCAACGGTTCATGCAAGGGTATCATTCATGAAGAAATTAAAAAAAAAAAAAGAAACGCATTAAAAAGAGAAGAAAAGATAATATGGATGTTACACGAAAACCTCTAACCCTGAAATGAAAAGAAGGCAAGGGGATGGGATTTTGAAGTAAGATAGCTGAACAAGAGATTTCAAAGGGCAGCTTGAGAAGACAGAGAAAAATATTATAATGAAATGTGCGAGGAGCTAGAGTTAGAAAACCAAAAGGGAAGAAAACACTTAGCATTTCTCAAGCTGAATGAACTGGAGAATAAATCCAAGGCTTTCATTATGATATAGAAGAAAGCAATTGGAAAAATTTTAGATGATACAGGAAGCATCAAAAGAAGGTGGAAGGAGTACATATTCTCTCTACCAAAAGAGTTGGTTGGTACAGAACCGTCTCAGTAAGTAGCACATGAACAAGAACCAGTGGTAATGAAGGAAGAAGTTTAAGTTGCACTGAAGACATTGGTAAAAAGGCCTCAGGAATTGATGGAATACCAATTGAGATGTTTCAGGTAACAGATGCACCCCTGGAACTGCTCATTAATCGATGCTGGGAAATTTGGAAAACAGCTACCTGGCTAACACACTGGAAGAGATCCAGTTTTATTCACTTAAAAACAAAACAAAACAAAACAATCTACACAGTCATGCAGCAGGGTGTGGAAATTACAGAAAAATACATAAACAAAATAAAATCTTGCTGAAGATTATTTTTAAATGTCTGGAATAGTCCATTGACAGAGAATTTCTGGAAGTTCAAGCTACATTCACAAGAGGCCGTGGACTGAGCACTATTATTACTAATGTCAGATGGATGTTGACTGAAAACAGACAATATCAGAAAGATGTTTATTTGTGTTCTGTTAACTCTGTTAAGGCTTTTGCTGTGTGAATTGTAATATATTATTCCTGACATTGAGAAAAATGGGCATCCCCAAACATTTCATTGTGCTCATGCAAACCCAACACCTACACCAAGAAACTGTTGTCCCCACAGAACAAGGAAACAATGCATGGTTCAACATCAAGAAGGGTGTGCATCAGGGTTATACTCTTAGTCCTATTCAAACTGTGAGCCAAGTATTCAGGAAGCTGGATTATGTGAAGAGTAAGGTGGCATCAGAATTGGAACAAAACTCATCACCACCCTGCATTATACCAATAATTCAACTTTGCTTGAAGTGAAAACTTGAAGCACTTTCTGAAGATCAAAGACTACAGCCTTCACTGTTAATTACATCTCACACCACGAAGAGAACAAAATTCCTCACCACTGGACTAATGGATAACATTCTGATGAACAGAGACAAGATTGAGTTTGTCAAGGATTTCATCTTGGATCCACAGTCAGTACCCATGATAGCAGTAGTCAAGAAACCAAAAGCAAGGGGAGCTCTGGTGGCCTAGTGGCAAGAAGCTGCACTGCAATCCCAGAAGAGCACAGTTCGAATCCACCAGATGCTCTGCCGGGAAAGGAGGGACAATCTCCCCCTGTACCAGTCAGATCTGATTTGACAGTACACGCACACACACAAATAATAAAATTAAAAAAAAAAAAAAGAAACCAAAAGCATTGCATTGGGAAAATCTATGGGATAGTACATCCCAGCTTCATGCAGAACTGGAGTAAGGAAAGGAGTGAATCTTCCATTTGGGTAGAAGATTGGTGAAAACTTTCTTCAAAAGAATGTTTTTAGCTAGACTATAACTTTTATAGATTAAGATATTAGGGGGAGGAATATACTAAAAAATAATACCAAAATTAATACTCAACACTTTTATGATAGCTTATGGCCATTGAAGAATTCAGAATGTGTGGACAAGCATAGCTTATCTTTCACTCATCCATTATAATGGAAAGAGATGGAGTGAGGAATTAGACATTCACTTAGCTGTTGGCAAATGACAAAGCCAAGGAATTTATATATATTATTTTGTTTCTTTCTAAAAATTCTTTTTCTGGGTATTTCTCTGACTTGCATGCCATGATTATTAACTTAAGGGTTTTACTATTTCCTTTCAGCCAAAAGATGATCTCTGTCCTTTGCTACACCCAACTATACACTGCTGGACTTCATCCAATGACCTGTATGTCGGCTGTGAGGAGGGTTATCTTTTGATGGTTAACGGGGAAACTTTGAAGGTTACTGTGCTTAATAAAACAGAAGAACCAGAATCCTCGGGTGAGAAACTACACGATTTCTTATTTGCAAAAGTGTAGCCATGTATATTGTTTTGTAATACTTAAAAATTATAATCTAGACCCCATTTCTCTCTATTTATTTTTTTTTACAAACACCATTGATGGCTTCTCCTTAGTCATCTGTGTTTATTTATTTAGTTAGTCACCAAGTTCCATGGAACATTACTTTGTCCTATTGAACGCTACATTATAGCTGATGTTTACTGAGTGTTGTTGAGTTCTATGTGTTTGCTGTCCGCTTGTATGTTTCATGTAATCCTCCACACAATGACTAAATTTATTTCCATGATATCGATAAAGAATGGTGCCTTTGAGAAGTTAGGAAATGTACAGTAGTGGAGTTGGTACCTGAAACCAGGCACAATGACCTCCAAGGAGTCCAGATTCTTAGCTATTGCACTGTGTTCTGTCCAGCTTAATCAGCTAATTATGCCCTTTATTGCCTCCAACCCCCCCTCAACCTCTTTCTCTATCTTGATCATCTCATTTTAAAGTCCAGCTGCTATCTTGAAAAACCACCTTTGTGTTTGCTGATTAGAATATCAAAGATAATCTAGTCTGTTAGTTCTGGCATCCATTCCTGTCTGGTCAACTGTAGTCAAGGCTGGGCTTAACCACAGTCAAAGGACCTGATTCCATGTATTGGGGACAAGATAGAGATACTTTGAGAAGGGAGCTGGCCTTGGCCAGGGCACTCTCCACTCCAATCACCCATATTACACATCTGATTCCTGCAGCAGCATGAGACTGACTTCACTGTCACTAATCTACCTTTGATCTAAGCCAGGCAGCTCTTTGCTGACCCATTACCCTTCATGAAGACCGTCTTCACACATGCAGCTTAAGGACAGTTCTGCCTCGATTTCAATACCTTCTCACCCACTGTTAATATTACTTTCTCCTGCTTTCTACATGAGTTCCCTGATCTTTCTAATCAGTTCTTCACTTCATTTCACACACACACACACACACACACACACACACACACACACACCTTTATTCCTTTATCACTTGACCTCCATTCCCAGCTCAAATTCCACCTCCTTCAGAACACTTTCCCCAGCTGCTGTATCCCTCTCGCATTCCATCTCTTAATCTCTCACTCTCAGTTAGACTTTGCTGATGAAGCCGAGACAATTATGATTTTTTTTCCCTACTGCCCCTTTCATCCCCATCCCCTTTATTCTCACCTGTGTCCTGCAAACTCACTCCTCTCCGTAATCACACATCCACCATGGTAATCTGGAAAGCACTGTCAAATAGAACCCTCTCTTCTGACACTCCAACTTGAGCTCCTCCAAGTTGATCCTTCTAGCATTTCTCATCTTTTCTCTGCTCTCTCCACATTCTCTCACCTGATACCTGTAGGTGCCTTTACCTGGAATACCCTTCTTTTTCTTATCCAACTGGTGAAATGATCCTCCTTTAAGGAGGCTTCCCTGTCCTAACCCCAGCCCCAATTTTAAGGCCAAATTGAATGTCTCCATCTGCTATTCATCAGGATCTCCTCTTTGTTCGAGCCTTATCCTGGGCTTCTATGGTTGCCAATTGTTATGCCTATCTTTCCCACTAGTCACCATTTGGCTCCAAAATCTGATCTCAGAAATGATAGTACAGTAAATTGGCACTTCTCTGTGTTGACAAAAAGAATTAATAAACCAGCATTTCATTTTTTAAACTCTTAACATGTTTTATACGATTTAATACTTAAAAATATG
>NW_006399756.1:26617996-26713324 GCF_000299155.1 Elephantulus edwardii
AAAGAGATTTTGGATTTCCATTCATTCATTGCTGCACTTCTCTCCGGCCCAGCACCCCCACCACCCCGTTCACTCCTCTCTTTGAAAAGTAAAAGAAACACTCCCTCCCTGGTACACAATCACGATTTCTTTTTCTTATGAGTCTCCTGGTATACTAGAAATGCCTTCAAATAAATATTCACTAAGTCTCTGCAGCGCAGGAATCTTTGGTGGTCTAGCGGTTAAGGAGTTGTGTTGTCAACTCAAAGGCACACAGCTCGAATCCACCAGCTGCACCGAGGGATAAAGATGGACATTCTCCTCCTGTGCAATTTACAGCCTCTAAAAAACCACTGGAGGGTCAGCCATGAGTCAATTCTGACAGAACAGACAGCACTTAACAACGACTGTAATGCAGAAGCCACTGTGCAAGGTGCTTCAGAATTTACATAGATGTCAAATCCTTAACTTTAACATCTCCACTCCTAAGGGACTATCTTATTAGGGAGCATAAAAGAAGCAGACAGATCTTTACATCGAGGTATATTAAGATGATGCACTTAGTAGAACATTTTCACAAAGAGTTGTGGAGTTTCTGATGAGGTAAACAGGCCAAGGCAAGCCCTTTTGAAGGTGGTATTTGACCTTTGAAGGATGGCTTTATCTTGAAGGTTCACAGGTTGAGAAGTAGAATGCAAAGTGTAGTAAGAAATTCTGACTATGCTGTTTACGTAAACAGAAAGTTGGGGGTGGGGGGAAGGAAACCAGAGGAAGGTTGGGAAACAAGAGGAAGTCTAGTTTATCTGGACTGTCTAGGGTTGTGAGAGTGTCATGGGACATGACAAGGTTCCCCTGCCATGTCTGCCTTTGCACATCCATTTAGATGACACTGGGAAGACATTACACATTTCTGAATGAGGACATGCCCAGTTGCAATTGTATTAATTTAAACACAGTTCCAAAAGGGAAGATTTTACAAGTGAGTTGTTATTGTTGTTGTAGCTGTATGCAAAAAGCATCTAAACCAGGCCAGGAATCTTAAGAACGGAATTAATGGCAGTCAGATATAAAAAGAAATATCAAGAGGTGAACAGTCCTTCAAGGAGAGGGTAGTATTATTTTAGCATCTAGTAAAATGTAGACACAGAGTAAACAAGTTGATAAATGACAAAAATAAATGTTTTTGATTTTATACTTGTGGTGTGTCTTCACAAAAAGGAAACATGCTTTGGCTTTTTTACTCATCTGAAGAGAATATTATGCAAATAACACATATTCTTACAAAACTTATTACTTCCTTTTTTAATCCACAGTGTTTTATTTATTAAGCTATCCTTTACATACCATAAAATTCACAAATCTCAAATAGATGGCTCAATAATAGTAATTTTGGGTTCGTGTTTTTTTCCTTTTAAGATCTCTGGCAATGCTTTCCTAAATAAGATAAAATATATTTATTATATAATTCTAGAATGTTCCCCAGAACTGATGATCCAGGACTTTAAAACAACTCCTGTGATTTGTATCAGTAATGATTGCCAAGGCACTTTTTATCCTCCATTGGAGAGGGACGTTCTGGTTTCAAGTTGATTTTTGAAAGAATGATTTTGAAAACAAATGCGTGATATTATGTGAGCAAATGAAGTGCCCTGGAAGCACCACAATTAAGCACTTAGCTGCTATCTGGAAGGTCAGTGATTCGAACCCATACAGTGGCTCTGCAGGAAAATGATCTGGCCGCCAGCTCTTATACAGATTACAGCCAAGGACATGCTGCGGGGCAGTTTTACTCTGTCACCTGTAGCATTGTCTCGGCAGCACACAACAGCAACAGCAATGTGAGCACAAATGAGATTGTTGTGTATTGTTCTTTAATTATCTGTCACCTGCTTGACTTTCTCTTTTCTTTTCTAAAGACAGAAGAAATATTGTCAGTCCAATCACCTTGGTGTATCAGAAAGAAGGAGTAATTGCTTCTGGAATAGTAATGTATTTTTTTCCCCCTTCAAACTTAATTGCTCTTAAGAAAAGTTATAATTTCCATTTGGTGCCATGAACCATATTTTGGTATGTTTAAGTCTGAGAGAATATTGTGTAATATTGTTTCCTTTTGATGTTACTTTAAAAAGCCTCTCATTATGAGGAATTTCAAATGATCCTAAGAAGCACAATGTTGAATGGGGAGGGGGGATTTTAAAACACAAATTTTCCAATATGCATACACAAAATCCAATGTAATATATCATATCAATAACATTAAATATGAATACAGTCATCTCAGAAAAAAGTATAAAGGACAACATAATATCTACCATATACCTATCTCATGTCAAATAAATAAACCTTTATTAAAAAATTCACCCCCTCCAAACACCTAATATATTTCACCCAATTCTATAGCCATTTGTTCCCATAATGTATTAGGTGTTTGAATGAATGAATCCAGGCATGAATCTGGATTCTCTTGTCTAAGCTTATGCTTACACTCGTGTGCATGCCTCCTTGGGTTGTATGTGCAGTATTGTCACTGCTCATTTTTATGTTGGTAGCAATAATCTCCATTCTTTTGTGCTTCCTTTGTGCCAAGCACAACACTAAGCTTTCTGTGTGTGATCTTACTGTTCCACACAACAGTCCAGTCAAGTAGGGACTGTTGATGTCTCCCTTATTCAGACAAAGGGACTGAGCCCCAACAGTATTGATCAGCAAGTAAATGGAGGAGCTGGGGCTTGTGTAAAAACCCCAAGGCCTGTGATCTAAGCTATTACACTGAAAAGCTTCCAGGAATATGAAGAGGGTCAGACCATAGCAATGTGTCCAGATTATTATGTGGCTTTGAGCAGACAGACCTGCGTCAAAATTGCAGGTCTTCTTTTGGCTACTTGGCGTCCTCTGTTGGCTTTGTCTGTTCCATTGCCACAGGTCACATCTCAGGACCCTGAGGGCAGCCAGGCAAGGGCACAGGTGAGAGGTCCATATCCACCAAGAAGAAGCAATCTGGAGTTCATCTACTTACATCCAGTACTCAGTCTTCTCACACCTGTAACTCACTGCCTCCCCCTTCCCTTCCACACTGAGCTGTGCTTGTCACCTCTTGTGACGCTGGCCTCTTCACGGTCCTCCTTGCTGATTGGTGTAGCCAATTTAAAGGAACAATTAATTAAGGTGTCTGCTCTTGTGAGGCGTGAGGAAAGCCCATGGGGTTGGTGAAAGAATCTTGCATGTTTTTGCGCAGGGTGTAGGCATCCAACCCAACCTTCTCATTCAGCCCACTCACCATCACAGGGAGGTCTGATCTAGAAAGGATGGAAGCGCTTCCTCACGTCCCCTCCACTACTGTAAAACGAATTCAAATTCTTCTATTTCACAACTAAGCATTCAATTGTTGTTGTTTGCTGACGAGTCGGAACCAGCCCATAGCTGATGCTCCGGTGGGGTTTTGGAGGCAGAAATCACAGAGGAGGAGCTTGCCTGTCCTGTCAGGGAGCAGCTGGTGGATTCGAACTGCATGCCTTTGAGATTGCAGCATATTTATCTATCAGATACCTGCCACGTTCCTAGCACAGTACATGAGGAATTAGAAAGGAGGATATAAAGGAACTTGAAGTCATGCTAAATTACTAAATTGGGTAACTGAGTGGTAGAAGAAATATATAATGGTCAAAGAATCACACATTAGGGCTAGTCAGTGCCCTTTAAAGTGAAGAGATCGCCACATAAAATCTATGGGAGAAATTCTGCTTCCTTGATAATGAGGAATGTGGCACAGAAAACAGATACTAGGGAAATTCAAGAAAATGGAAAATTTTAAGTAGCTGGAAACTATATACTGAAAGATTAAAATTTGACCAGATAACATGGTTAAGATTTGTCCGAGTGAAGGTGAGGGCGCTCTGGTGAGGTAGCCTGTAGGCAGTTGCACGGCTTACTTGTAGGTGACATCTCTCTGGCGGTTCAGGTGTACCAGCAGCCCCTCGGGAGAGAGATGGGTTCTCTCCTCCCATATGATTTGTAGCCTCTGAAAACTCTACTGGAGGCTCAGCTATGAGTTGGGTCCAACTCAGTGTGAGTGAGTGAGAAATAAGGGTGAGAAACAACAGGCTCTCAGCTCAGACAGTCTCAACACAGAAGAATGTTTTAAAAAGAAACAGTGGATGGTAATAAGAGGCCTTTGCTTTTCTAATGAGGAAAACATATGCCATGCGCTCATTGGGCCTAATTTTCTGTTTTTCTATCATTGCTTTTGATCTGGAGGATGGCTTCGTGTACTCTTTTATTATTAAAGATTCCAGTTACAAAGTGCAGGATTTTGTTGAGGTGGACGAGCCTGTGGAGCATCTGATATTTTCTCCCAATTATAAGACGTTGCTGATTCAAACGCAGAAGGTATGTTAGATGGTGACTTCTTTATATACACTTTTCAGATAAAATTATTATTGTTGTGTGACATGAAGGGGAAAGTTGGCTGCATGGTGATACTCCACTAGTTAGGAATCATTACACTGCACATGGGGAAGGAAAAGCAACAAACACAACAAACCCCATCGTAAAAGAGACTTTCGTTTGCTGGTTGACCCAAAAGTTGGTTTGGGATATTTAATTCAAAGGGCAAAGAGTGGATCTGAGCTCATGTGATGCCACTGGGCCTCATTTCCCTTCCCTTTCTTGGCTTTTTGTCTACTTGTCTGGCTCCATTGTCAGGCACACTTTCCCTGTGCTGCCAAGAGATCTCCTGTAGCTCTCCAGCTTCTATTCCTACCTTCTTGGTGACCCCAAAGGGAAGATGACAGATGGAACAAATGTTTAGGAAGTTAGACTCATCAGATTGACTTGAGTCACTTGTCTACCCGAACTCAGTTAGACCAGGACAGTCCCAGGCTCTGCTTTGTTAGTCCGAGTCCCATGCCTACCTTTGGGTCCAGGAGAAAGTAGGCTCACCCAGACTTGGATTAATATTGGGGCCATGCCTGGTTCTCCTAGGAATATATGGCATCTGTAAGATAAGAAGGGAAGGAAAGAAATGCAGAATAAAAATGAACATCCACCCCAGTGAGTAGACTCCTAGTAAATGGAATGACCTGCACAGGTTAGGATGAGTAGCAGTTTATATTGTTAGGCAAAAATGTCACATTGGATTACAAAGTAAGTGAAGTGATTACTGCCTAAAAGAAACTTAAACTGAAATATGGAGACTCCAGGTCATTCATACAATTGAAAAATGCTGTGTGTTAGTAAGTAAAGGACAAACTTAAAATATTTGTGGTAGATAGGAAACTTGATTCATCCTGGAGAGAGTTAAACTGGGCTGCTCCTTGGAGGCAAGGATTCTGAGGCTTCGTTTGACATACTTTGGTCATGTTGTAAGGAGAGACCGGTCCTTGGAGAAGGACATCATGCTTGGGAGGGTGGAGGGCAGACGCAGGAGGGGAAGGCCCTCTGGGAGGTGGATTGATTTGGTGACTGGGGCAATTGGGATGAGTGTGTCAGAGACGATGAGATTGGCACAGGACGGAGCAGAGTTTAGAGCTGTTGTACATAGGGTCGCTATGAGTCGCAAGCGACTCGATGGCACATAACAACAACAACAGATAGGAAACTACAAAAACTAACATAATGAAGTTAAAAGGGCCTAAATCGAACTTCTAAAAACACACTAAGTAAAAAAAAAATTCACATTTTGTTCAGCAAAAACACTCAATGGTAACTGAGCCCAGCTAAAGAAATATTTAGAGAATTGGAAGACGGATTAAAAGAAGCCATGCAGAATACAGCCCAGAGAGGGAAAAGATTAGAATACAGAGAAGGAAGGGAAAGAGACAGGAAAGATACAGTGAAAAAGTCAAATATATGCTTGATTGAAGTCGCAGAGAGAAGGGAGAGTGGGGGAAAGGCAATTATTTCCCAGAACTTATTAAAACATGAATAGATTCAAAATGCCTAGTGTGCTCTGGTTGTCTAGTGACTAGGGAGCTGCACTCCCAATCCAAAGACAGTTGGTTCAAATCTACCAGCTGCCCCATGGGAAATGGAGCCATCTCCTACCATGGGATTTAAAGCCTCTGAAAACCCACTGAAGGATCAGCTAAAAATGATTCTGATTCTATGGTGATGACTTTAAATTTGATTTGAGAGTGTGTATGTGAATACCAAAACACCAAGTAGGATGCATGAAAAGATACACACGCTTGTACTTAACAAAGTAAAATTATTACAAACCAAAGACAAAATGTTTTAAAAGCAATCATCAGGGGTGAGGATGGTTGGAGACGGGAAGTTAATCATAGGGTTGCACAATTCAGTGGGTGAGGAGGTGAAGGAAATGGAAAGGATCCTGTGTGAAAAAACAATGTATTTGAACTTTGTAAATAAATCAGTATAAAATTTAAAAAAGAAAATAAAAGCATATTTAAAAGCTAATAAAGATAGATAATAAAAATAATAAAAAGTTAATTGAACGGGGGGAAAAGCAATCATCAAAGACAGATTACTTCAAAGGAATTCCAATTAGATTAAGCAGCTGATTTCTATTTGAGAATAATGCATATCTTTAAGTCTCATTTAATCATTGGATTCTCCCTCCCTCATTTTTGTTTTTTGCAATTTGTTTGTTGAAGACACTGGAAATTTGCCCTTACTCTGGATTTTGTAGACTCTATTTCCATGTTCCTTTGTCAACATGTTAGGGAGGTCCAGTGGCATCGTCCATTGAGAGTTGCACTGCTTGCCCAAAGGTCTAACCTCTCCGGCTGTTACATCCACCAGTGCTCTGCAGAAGACTGACAGTCAATCTCCACCTCCCGTGCATCCACCTCCCAGGCAATTTACAGACTCTGAAACCTCCCTAGAGGGTCAGCTATGAAGCAGATCCTACTTGCAAAGACCTACTTTGTTAAAGGGTTAACATGTTCCTTTGTCTCCCCTTTCCCCTGCAGGTTTGATTACAGTAGATTTAAAAGTGTGTGTGTGTGTGTGTGTGTGTGTGTGTGTGTGGTTTAGGTTAAAATGTGCAAAGCAAAATAATTTCCCATTTAGCAATCTCTGGACATACTGTTCTGTGGCACTGGTTGTAGTCCCACAGTGTGTGAGCATTCTCCCCACTTCTGTTTGCACGTTCTCTCTCTCCTTCTTGCCTTCTTCACTTTGGAAAGCAGGCATCTAACTGCTTAGTTATTATATTGTTGTTGTTGAGTATCATAGAGTTGGAACCAACCCCTAGCTGACCCTCTAGCAGATTTTCAGAGACAGTTAATCACACAGGAGGAGATTGCCCATCCTTCTCCCACAGAGCAGCTGGTGGTCTCAAACCATGTGCCTTTGGGATTGCAGCGCAGCTTCTTGCCACTAAGCCACCAGAGCTCTATTATTATATTATGCTTATGATATTAGCTACATGGTAGAGAATCAACTACAAGATCAAGGTGGTTGTTTTCTCCCCCCCCCTTTTTTTTTTGTTTTTGGTTGGTAATTATAAATGTAACAAGGAACCATAGCAGTGTAGTCATTAGTGTGTTGTACTGCTAACCAAAAAGCTGAATGTCTGGAGGTTCGAATCCAGCAGCAGCTCCATGAGAAGAGGAGAGCCATATCCACTTGTTGATCTTTTAAACATGTTGGAGGATCACTGTGAGTCAGAAGCAACTTGGTGACAGTGAGCTTGAATTTCTGTTTTATATGCTAGTAAACTGTCATTTCATCATTCTTCCTGTATGTTGTTGTTGGGTGCTGTCGAGTTGTCTATGACCTATAGAAATCCTATAGACAATAAATCTGAACCCTGTTCTATCCTGTGCAATCCTTACACTTCCAGACACAATAAAGTCCCAATGCAACAGCCTCTGTGCCAATCCACCTGGTTGAAAGTCTTTCACTGACCCTCTTTCATGACCCTTCTGCCTTTCTAAACATGATGTCCCTCTCCAAAGAATAGCCCCTTCCTAGCCACATGCCTGAAGTATATGAGGCAAAACCTATTCATCTTTGCCTCCCAGGAGCCCTGTGGCTGCATTTTCTCCAAGACATATTTGTTTGTTCTTTTGGCAGTCCATGAGATGTTCAGTACTCATCTCCAAACCACAGCTCAAAAGCATGAATTCTTCTTCTGTCTTCCTATTAGTCATGTTTATAATATTGCTCTGTTGTTTCCATAGAGACACGTTTGTGAGAGATGAATTTGAGAGCTGACATAAACAAGACATAATGTGACAGTTTTGGCCACACACCCCCCTCCTTATTACAAAGACCTATTTAAAAGTTTTAAATAATGCCTACCATTAATTTTTTCAAATTAGGAAAAGTGCTATGTTTTATTTCATAATAAAAGAAAAAAACCAAATGTCTGGAATTTTAGAAGAAAGTTCTATTTCTTTCTAATGTCCAATGATAAAGAAATAAATGGTATAAACCAGCTGGTAGCTAAACTTTGAGAGTCTCAATTTTAAGCTTCTGAAAGGCAGGGACATTACTTTGTTAATAGTTGATCTCTAATTTCCAATTTCTCCCCCCCCCCAAATCACTCTCAGTAGGAATTTAAGAAATGTGGGTTTTTAAATTGCATGTGTAACAACTACATTCTACTTTTTTCCTTCTTCTCCTCCTCTGCCTTTCACTCTATTTTATAGGGCTCTGTTCATACATACACTTTCGGAGAGAAGCCAGCCTTTGTTAAAACCTTAGATGCTTACAATGGGAACATTCAGGCTGTTGATTTTATTACACCTGGAGACAGTTATTTCATGGTAAGGAATGTTTTCTTGTTCAGATAATTTAAACACGAAAAGTGTTAAGATTGAAATCTCTATATCTAACTGGTTAGTTTTGGAATGTCTAAAAGTAATGCATATGGGAGGAACAGAGGCCATTGTCTTCCAACCTTGATTCTCTTTCCCAGTTGGAATATCCTCTAGGATATCTTTATAATACTAAATTTTCTGAAAGTAGCCACACAATTGATACTGTAGGAGCCATGCTGTTTGTTGTTGTCATCTTTAAATAGTATTTTATGTGAAAGTTTACACAGTCAGTTAATTATCTTTATAATAATTTCTATATTTATAAATTGTACAGTAACACTGGTTACTTTTTCCACAGTTAACATTCTCATTATTTCCACTCAAGTTGCTCCATTTCTTATAATCTACTTTCTCTATCCATTTATCCTCTGATTTTTTCTTTAATCATTGTCTATTTGAGCTTATTTAGATCATTTTTAAGGATTTAAATTATATTGTTTATTATATTAGACTACATGGTTTTTTTATTGTTTTTAAAGAAATTTTTTACTTTATACTAGTTTACTTAAGAAGTTTGTATACATTGTTTTTCACACCAGATCTTTTCCATTTCCTTTACCTACCCCTCTCTTCAAACTATTCTTAAGATGATTTTTAAATTCTATTGGGATAGACTCAACATCATATTGTGATTCTCATGACCTAGACAATCTGTTATTTAGCTAACAGATTACCTCAGAGGATCATTTTGGTACAAGGAGGCCCACATGCCACACATTCTCATAACAACCTAACTACAATCATCCCTTCCACAGTTTTAAATCCTTCTGCTGAGTTCAATAATGCATTAGAAAGGCCACACAGAACTCACTGACGATATTCACAATTATGGGTTTTAAGGGAAGTTACTGTTGTTGGGTGCCACTGGTTAACTATGATTTATGGTAACCCCATAGAACATCAGATCTGAACCTTGTCCTATCTTGCACCATCATCATGATCTTCATCATGCTCCAACCTATCTTGTTAAGAGTCTAATGCTCTTTTTCTGGCTATCTTTCCTTTCCCAGCATGATATCTTTCCCCAAGGTCTGACCCCTCCTGACAATATGCCCAAAGTATGTAAGATGGAGTTTGATCTTTGTCTCTAAGGATCACTCTGGTTGTACTTCTCCTATGACAGATTTGTGTATTCTTTTGACAGTATTTTGGAGGTTCAGTGCTCTTCTCCACTATAACAATTCAAAGACACTGATTCTTTTTGATCTCTTTTTATTGTCCAACTTTGAGACACATAGGAAGTAATTGAAAAGCCCATGGCTTTGACCAAGTACACCTTAGTCTTTAAGCTGACATCATTGTTCTTTACCACTTTGGAGAGGTCCTTGCCAACAGATTTGCTCAATGTTAACATGTCTTTTGATTTCTTGATTGTTGTTACCATGGGTGTTGATTGTGAGACCAAGATGAAATAGTTCACAACTTCAGTCTTTTCTCCATCTATCATGATGTTGTCTGTAGGTCTAGTGGTAAGGAATTTTGTTTTCTGGATGTTGAGATGTAATTTATAATGAAGGTTATCATCTTTGGTCTTCTGCAGCAGTGTTTCAAGTCTTCTTCACTTTCAGCAAGCAAGGTTGTGTCATCTGCATAATGTAGTTTGTTGATGAGTTCTTCAATCCTGATACCACATTATTCTTCATATAGTCCAACTTCTCAAATTATTTGCTCAGCATACAGATTTAAGAGGTATAAAGAAAGGATGGAAATATCTTTCCTGATTTTAAACCATGCCATTTTCCCTTGTTTTGTTTGAATAACAATTTCTTGGTCTATGTATAGGTTTCATATGAGCACATATAAGTGTTTGGATTTCAGTTATTCTCAAAGTTATCCATAATTTGTTATGATCCAGAAGGGAAGAAATAAGTTACTCTTCAAGTGGTAAACACTCTGGATGTATCTTCAATTAAGACAGCCTCTTCTCAGGTGGATTCACAGACAAGTGTCTCTCGGACTTTGTGCCCTTGGCATATGTCTTACTTGGACAAGTATTCTCAAAACTGACTCCAGCTGGGAATGCATGTGTTGGGAGACTCTGAATTTTTTGTTGCTCTGCACATGTCTGCAAATGACCACAAAAGCACCATGAATATTAACTTGACAGTTACAAATAAATTGTAGCAAGTAGACAAAGTCACAAAATTGGACCCACAAATAAATGAAAATTGATTCTAGTTTTTATCTCAGGCATGTTACCCAGAAAATTCATTTCACTTTTCTAATCTCAGTAGGGATTGTGTTGCAATCCCGAAGGCAAACAGTTCAAATCCACTAGCTTCTTCTCAGAGAAAGATGGTTCTGACGTGCCATTAGTGAGTTTGAGTTGAATCTATAATTAGTTATATTGCCCATTGTAAAAGGAGCAGATGGGTGTGAGGCAGTGGACTGACTTCTGCCTACTTCACAAAGGAGAACTGTCCCCATCAATAATATCCATAGCAGCAAAAAGCTATCTGCTTGGTCAGACATGGCACCCCCATACTCCTGCACAGATTTCCACCAACATTCAGGTTCGATACTCATTGTTAACTCAGAGATTTTACTCACAGTTATGGTACCAAGAATGGACTTTATTAGAGAAATAGGTCTGGGAGTCGGAGAGGCAGATAATCTCACGCAATTTTTTAATTAGTAAAAGTCCTAGTTCAGTTCAATAGCATAAATCCAAATAATCCAGCAAGACCTCAGAAGTAGTAAGTCAGCTTATCTTTCAATCATGTAGCAAGCAAAACCTTTAACTGTGGCCAAGACAAATGTAAGAAGCTTCAGGTTACACCATGCCACAGTCTTTGCACAATTTCTCTACCACTATTATCACGGGGTCTCTCTCCATCTCACTTTCACCATGTCTCACTCTAGTCTCCCTCAAGTTTTGGTACTGAGTGTGGAAAGCACCTTCTCTTATATTAATCCCACAGCAATTGATAACTTTCAAGACCATGTGTCTGTAGTTAAGGTACAGAGGAGGCTAGCATAATGGCTAGTAAAGCTAACTTTTAAGATAACACTGCACCCATTCATTAATGTTATTTAAGATAATTCATATTTATTAAAAAGAAATAGATAATGACATATTAGTAATCTGTTTTGTATAAAACAAGAGAGAAACAAACTCATTGTCTTTGAGCTAGAACCATCTCATAGCTGACCCGCCATTGAGTTTCATTTCCTGTACAATGCATTAGAGGAGATTGTCCAACTTTGTCCAGCTGAGCTGCTGATGGATTTGGATTTCCAGAGTGGTGTGGCCTTTGGGTTAACAGTACTTCTAACTTTGGACCAGACTACCCAGAACTCCTTGTTTTATATCGGTTGTTCTTTTTGTTGAGCACCACTGAGTCAGAACAGACCCATAGCTGACCCTCCAGCAGGTTTTCAAAGACAGTAAATTGCATGGGAGGTGATTGCCCCTCTTTCTCCCACGGAGCAGCTGGTGGATTCTAACCTTGTGCCTTTGGGATTGTGGCATGACTTCTTACCACTAGGCCACATTCAGAACTGACTCATATTTGATGCTGATACTTGGGATGTCAGAACCCTTGAAAATTGGCTTTTTCTAGCCATTGTGTTGGTCTCCGGCCATCTTTAATGTAGGCATATGGTCTTGCAAATCATCAACAGATGTAGGACCAATATAAGAGAAGCATTTGTCTACTCTGCAAGAGGCAGTAATGGTGGCAGAGAGATTATAAAGAGACTGTGGCCTACTGCTGTGAAGAGACTGGCAAAGTGTAACCAGAGAAACCCCAGAAATAAAGGCCACAATTAAAGGTTTGGCTTGCTTACTGATTAAAACAAAGTTGACTTATAACTTCTCTGAGATAAAATTTGCTGGATGATTAAGGAAAACAGTGGCTTCTTGCATGTATGCTACTGAACTGAACCTGAACTTTCACTAATTGAGAAATTGTGCCTTTTTAATCTGGCTTGGGACTGCTGGACTAAACCTGGACTAGTATTGTGAGATATTCTTTGCCTCTTCCACTCTCCAATCTATGCCCCTAATAAACCCCACAACTGTGAGTAAAGCCTGTGTGTCTTGCAACAAACACTAGACCCAGTGATTGGTAAAAATAGGTGCTGGAGCATGTGGGCTGTCCTGTCTGACTATGTAGCTATCTGTATGGCAGTATGGACATTACTGATGAGGACAGTTCTCCTTTATGAAGCAGGTAGAAGTCAGACTCAGCCACCCTCACATGTTAACTGCTCCTTTTGCAACCCTCCAGCAGGTTTGCAGAGACAGTAAGTTGCAAGGAAAGAGATTTCCTGTCTTTCTTCCACAGAACAGCGGCTGGGTTCAAACTGCATACTTTTGATTTGGCTTCACAATTACTTACCACTAAATCACCAGAGCTCCCTTGTTTTATGTATTATATTAAAGTTTTGCTGCCCGGGAGGCCTCGTCCATAAGGAGGTGTGCTTCTAACCCAAAGATAGAAACTCTCTGTTGATTCAAATACACCAGCTGCTTTGCAGGATAAAAATGGACAATCTCTCATGCAATTTACAGCTGATAAAAGCCTGCTGGAGGGTCAGCTATGAGATGGTTCCTATTTAATAGTAATATGGTGGGGTGGGTATTTTTTCAGAATAAAATCATATACTAAATCATCAGAGAAACTTACATTCTGTAGAGTTATTTAGCATATGCCTCCATAAAGTCATGTTTTTACATGAGAATTTTTATATCATTATTCTTGCAGACACTCACTGATTTAGGGGAAGTTGGTATTTGGTGGTTGGAAGATGGTTCTCCTGTCAGCAAGATTTCTCTTAGTATCCAGGTAAATGTGTCTGATTAATTGTTTTGTCTCTTCTTTAATGTTGTGTTCCAGTCCAATCTACATTTTCATATTTACATGACAGTAGTATGTAGAAATGCTTGTTACAAGAATTTATTACATTTTTGTCTTCTAGACATGGCATAATTCTCCTGTATAAGGTATACTTCATAACTTAGAGGGCGGAACATAACATGCTATATTTGTATATAGTAAAAGGCAAATTTTTCTGTGGCAGCAGTTAGTTCTAAAATCCTAGCGGGTTTTGTCTCTAATACTTTCAATGCATTCTTGATTAGCATGGGTCTTCTGTTCCAAACAGTCTCCCAGGGAGCCAGATGGATGGATGCTCCTCTGAAACTGCCCTATCTAGAACTCTAGCTCCTTACGGCCAAGGTATAGGAAGAGAGTACAGGCAGATCTTGGGTCAGCAACTTGGCCCATCAGCTCAGAAGGGATACATCTCACGGGTCATAACTAACCAGAGGCACAGATGATGAAACTTCATCTCACATACTTTGGACATGTTGTCAGGAGAGACCAGTCCTTGGCAAAAAGCATCAGGCCAGGAAAGGTGAAGGGTCAGGGAAGGAGAGGAAAACCCTCAGAAGATGTATTGACACAGTGACTGTAAACAGTGGGCATATCAGAGATGGTGAGAATGGCACAGGATAGGGCAAGGTCTGCTCTGTTGTTCATAGGGTTTTTATGAGTTGTAATCCACTCAATGGTGCCTAACAACAAGAACAACAAAATAAAGTGTAGAAATAATATGTGGCTCAATCTTAAAGTCTATCTGATCACATCTCCCTTTATAGATGAGAGATATGTATACACACCCAGAGGTGTTTAACAACTCACTTGAGCCACTGAACAATCAGGACTTACCGTGCATGATTCTCTTGGTCAAGGAAGAATCTCACTATTTTTACCATTCCAATATCAGGATGCACACATTCCTGTGATTTCGTTTGTAACTGATTAGCTCAGGAATGATGAGGTTATAATTTTGAAAACCAAACAGAGCTTGCCAGTTTTCTAATTCTTCAAGCTTTTAAAAGATAAACTGTGTTTTGTGGGTAGGAGGATAAGCAGGCTCCATTTTCAGACACAGACTGTGCAATGTGTTTGGGGTTTCTTGTCGACAGCCGACAGTTCTGGTTTGCTCCCCTTCCTCACTCTCTGCTGCCGTGGGGTCCACGGATGGCTCCGTCTACTTCCTGGATGTCTCCCACGTCAGCCACCCTCGGGAAGTTCACAAGACCTTTCTTTCCGAAGCTTCTGTGACAGAGGTGGTGTAAGTATTGCTAACCCCTCACACCACTAACAGGTGCATGATTCATCTGTTGAGGATGCCAAGGAGAAGGCGGTTTCTTTTCATTTCAATAAAGTATGAAAGAGGAAAAAGTTGCTCCCCTCTGCCTCTTACTGTCTAACCCTAAATCTGATTCCCCTCCTTGGAGATGTATCTCTTTCCACGGAGACTGTTCACAAGCAAAAGGACATACTCTTACACAAATAATGTGGGCACATCCTATGAGTTGGAATTATTCTTCCCAATCGTGCCCCGTCTGCTATTTTTGTAAGTACAGAATTGCAAATTTTTCTTTTCATCATAATAGTAAGTTTTCCTAAGAACTGACATTTATGGCTTGCCCTATAGGCTGCGGTGCTCTTACGTAATGTAGCTTACTGACTGCAATCAATGTAACATCAATCAAAAAAGGTATCGGGCCTTTTAGATGTCCTTATTAGACAAACAGGATTCCGATTCAAAGAGGCAAGAGGAATCCTTGTCCCAGACTTCAGAGCTTGCGTGAAAGAGCTAGGCTTCCATCTCCATGCTGTTCCTTGCTGTTCCTGCCAACCTCTGCCACCGGGAACGTCTTCCCACTAACTCATAGAGACATTCCCCTGGATTTCCAAGGCCGTACATCCTCGGGATGTATCCTCGGGATCCATCCTTCCCCCACACAGCAGCTGCTGGATTTCAACTTCTGACCCACTAGTTAGCAGTCTGACACCTTACATAGGATGCCACCAAAAAAGTTCCTTGCCTGAAGCACTCGATCTGTTTGTTTCCTCTTTCCATTCCCTTTCCTGCCAGGTACCAGGCACAGGGTGCTGGAATGTCAGATCCCTTCTAATTCAAGAGCCCTTTTATTCACTAAAAACATCAAGAAAGCTCTACTGCCATAATTAGTCCCTTTCTAGTCCAATAGTTGCCCTCTTTACTCAGTCTGCATATTCATAAATTGTTGTTGTTGTTATGTGCCTTCGAGTCGCTTGCGACTCATAGCGACCCTATGTACAACAGATCTAAACTCTGCTCTGTCCTGTTTCAATCTTATCGTCTCCGACACACTCGTCCCGATTGCCCCAGTAACTGAATCAATCCACACCCAGAGGGCCTTCTCCTCCTGTGCCTGCCCTCCAACCTCCCAAGCATGATGTTCCTCTCCAAGGACCGGTCCCTCCTTACAACATGGCCAAAGTATGTCAGATGAAGTTTCAGAATCCTTGCCTCCAAGGAGCAGCCCAGTTTAACCCTCTTCAGGATGAATCTGTTTGTTTTCCTAGCAGTCCATGGTACCCTCAGCACTCTTCTCCAACACCAAAGCTCGAAAGCATCAATTCTCCTTCTATCCTCCCTGGTCATTGTCCAGCTCTCTGACGCATAACAAGTGATTGCAAAGACCATGGCCTATACCAAACGCACCTTAGTCTCCAGAGACACACCGTTCCAATTCATAAATTGTAATTTAAAAATAGCAATAACCTGTAGTGCACTGATTACATTTCTTTGTAATCCTTTGGCCTTTATAAGGTCAAGTCATATTAAAAATCATAAACTACAGAAAGAATGTTATCTGTGAGTGGATCTCCTGGTGGTAATTTCTTAAAATTGTTTACCAGTTTTGTAGTGAAACAAGGGGAATATTATTCTTATACTTCTCCTTTCCTAGCTATGACCAGCGAGGGCAATATCTATTCGTGGGAACATCAGAGGGCTACGTGTTTGTTGTCAACGCCTTGCCTTCAAGCTCATTTGAGATTTTTGGATTCACAGGTATGAGAGTGAACATAAATTAAGTTACATTTTCAGTCAATTTATTCCGAAGATTCTAAGGTTGTAAAAAGGAGACTATGGTAAAACATTTAAGCACATGTCCTAAAATGAGAAACATCTACATAACTGTTAAAGGTATTTAAGGAGAAGGAGAATGTCTAGATCAGATTTAGAACCATTTGTTTGGGACATAGTTGATGTAAAAGAAATTTTTCTTGAATTATTTAATGGTTTATTTAAAGAAATGATTGAGCATTCTTAATGTTACTATAAAGATAGTGGAGGGAGACTCTAGACCCCAAGCTTAGTAAAGGATTTTAAGCTACCACCAGGAGCAGGCTCTGCAGGCTCCACCCTTACTTACCCTTAGTTAAGGCTCTGGGCGGCCCACCCACTCCTGAAGAACAGTAACACACAGCGAAAAGGACCCCAGAAACTTCCCTTGCCTGTCTCCCACCAAGTCGAGCTACCATCTGGATGCCAGCCATCCCGCCAGTTAACCAGCCAACTTCCAGAGTGGAGGGAGACTCCAGTCCCCAAGCCTCATGAAGGATTGCCTATGATTTGACTGCAGTTAACAACAACAATAGCATAGAGAGAGATCAGTTTGCCTATTATATTTGGTGAAACATTCTTCTAGGTCGTATAGCCCTGGTCTGTCCACTTGCTGTACAGAGGTAACTTGTGGTTGCTGTGAAGCTGAACACTGTGACACTGATGTGTCAAATGTGAGAATGGTTACCCACGGTGGACAGTGTTTGTTGGAGCTCCCCGATTGAAACAAGCTTGGAAGCAGGAGCAGCATCCATTTCTAAAATAAATTGCCTCTGGGAACCCTATGAACCTGGAGAAAGGACAAAAGTTATAGAAGTGTCCAGGTCTTTCATTCATAGGGTCGCTATGAGTTGTCTACGACTCGACGGCACTTAATGACAACAACATAAGGATAAGTTGGGTTGGCTTTCCCTGGAAATATCTTCTGAAAACAATGCTAGATTTCTTTCTGTTGAGATGTACAAATATCAAAGGCAAACCTTTTGCATGCATCTTTAGTGTTTTTTTGTTTTAATAAACTGTTACCCATATTTTTCTGTAATGCCCAGGTGAGAAAAGCCACAGAACTAGTGGAAGAGGTAGCACTTCAGTGATAAGTGTTAACAACTTTTTGTCTCAGTCTCAACCTGGGTGATGGATATCTGTGATGTTATTGTTTGAAAGAAAACTTTGCGGAAGACAATTAATGACAGTTCAGGAATGAGATCATAAACTGTTAGTTTGAAGCCAACAGATTCTTCATTTGGCATTCATTTATTTGGCATAAACTCGGAAATTTAGGTTTGTAGTTCAAGGTTTAATGATAGAATTCTGGTCGTGGATTCATCTGATGAGATGGCAAGAAAGCATAGAAACCACCTCAGATGTTTAATGGGACCAAGCAGGTGGGCAGATTAGCACACGGAGTGACAGTCAGTGGCTGACTAATTTTAGTTTTAGGTTTTTTAGTGCATGTGTTTTTGTAGTTTTGCTTTACGTATGTGGCTGTTCAGAGAGTAGGGCGGGGAGAGCTGGGTAAGTAGTCCACACACATCAAAGTTATAGATGGAGGACGATGAATCGGTATTGAAAATGAGGAGGATGGTTCAGAGTGATGAGAGAACCAAGAATCTCCCAATTCCAGAAAGATCCTGAAGAAGAAAGACCGGGGAAACTTGTAAACCGTGGCAAAGCTGTGAGTGGGCTCGGGATCGGGATGAGGTGAATAGTTTTGGCGAACAGTGAGTGACTTCTGAGAGAGCTACTTCTTTGGAATGGAGAGACTGGAGAAGGAAAGAGAAGTAGGGAAATGATGTCAGTAAATGGCTACTCCTGTTTTAAGAAATTTGCAGTGAAAGAAAGGCAATTTATGTGGGGACACTGGATTGAAGGAAGGGTTTGATTTGAAGATCAGGGAGTTCTGCATTCTGAATAGAAAGAACGATAGGAGACCCGACAAAAGAAAAGGAAGTGATTGATATCAGGGTGTGAGAAATGGAAACATCTCGAAGAGCCAGCATGAAGGATGGGAGTAAGTACAGCATCTGCCTGGGGCTGCAGGCAGTATTTGGTAGATATTAGATTATCTGGATTCCTAAAAGAGCAAATTCATCAACTCATGATTATTTTCACCTACCCCACGATACCTTAGCTACAGATGCAAAGAATACCGATACCCACGTTTACCCAATGGTATTGTTATTGTTGTTAGCTATCCTCAAGTGGGGCCAGGCCCAGGGTGACCTTACCATCCATAGGGCTTTCACTGACTGCTTTTCAGAACTAGATTGCCGGGCCTTTTCTCCTAGTCAGTGTTCATCTGGAAACTCTGCTGAAAGCTGTCAACATCATGTTAGGAGTAGACGGATGATTAGAGTGGATGTCTAAGGAGCCAAAGCGTGCAGAGTACTAGAGATGTGGTAGACGTGGTGGATCGTGCAGCTGGTTTGAGCGTGCACCTGGTGTATAACCCATTCATTCTTTCATCAGGATTGTCCCTGCCTGTTAGGATCTAAGTTCACTTTAAATGTCCAGTATATATTTGCAAATCTGAAGATGTAGTGGAACCTATACCTTTATTGGTAAAGAGAAAAGATTCTTTAACTTTACAGTGACTTCTCGCGGCCACGGTTTCTTTTTATTTTCAGAGGTGAGCAAAGGCATTTCCCAAATATCCACAGTGTCAATCATAGAAAGTGACATAGTGGAAGTGATGGTGCTATCCTCGCTTCCAGAAACAGGAAGAAGCAGGCTGGAAATGTTTACTCTGCCTACGGTGCTGCCAAAAGGTAAGGAGAGAACAAGCGAGCAGCCCTGTCCTGTGCCCATACACCAGGTGCTACGACAGTGGTTTATTTATTCAGGGGACAGTGTAGGTGTGCAGCCGCTTTGCGTGTTGGAACAAATTGGAGTTGATGTGACTGGAACATGGGCTCTCCTCCAGGGCTCATGACTCATCTATGAATGTGGGTTTTTGCCAAGAAAATGTCAAATAGATTCACCATTGTATGCTATCACTTGTCTTGTACTTTTAATATAATACAATTTTATTCATATATGTATTATGAGGTAATTATAAGGTATAATTGTATACAATTACCTTCATGGCCAAATAATAAAGAAGGCTTTATTGGATGAGTATGTCTAAGACAAGACAGACTCTTTCTTTGTTTTAGATGACAAATACAGTGTGTATAGCAATTTGTCAAATATATAGAGTTTAAGAGGATGGAAAGCTTGAAAGCACATTTATGCTTTAGTTAAGAATATTTAGTTAAGTTATAATGGGTGTATTATGTGTTGAGCTGCTAACTAGAAGGTCGGTGGTTCAAATCCACCAGCTGCTTCTCAGGAGAAAAATAGGCAATCTCCTCCCATAAAGATTTATAACCAAGGAAACCCAAAGGTGGGTCACCATGAATTGGAACAGACTTGATGGCAGTGACTTTGGGTTGGGTTTTGGTTATAAAATCATCGGAGTCTCTGGGTGGAGCAGATGGTTAATGTACTCAGTTAACCATGAGGTTAGTGGTTTGAATCCACCCAGGGCCTGGCAGCCTGCTTTCATCCAGTCAGACACAGATGAAGCACAGCTCTGCTCAGACACGTAGGGGCTGCTGTGAGTCAGAATGGATTAGGTACATTTAGTTAGCAGGTTTGGCCTCTGTGATTTTCATTAATCACTTTAAGATATTATTTTGTTATTTATTGTTAATAAATAATGTTCTATTATTATATTATTAGATATTAATTTGGTTATGCAACAATGAATGAAGTGAAGGCAGGGAGGGAGGAAAATGTGCAACAATGAATGAGTGAAAATCCAACTTTTCTGTAAACTTTCATTAAAATCACAATAAAAATATATTATTTGGTTTGATATAATTGTTCTTTTAAAAAATCACTATATGGTGCATATGATCTCTCCTTTTCTCCAAATCTCGCAGTTTCTTCAGCCTTTACTGACGAGAGAGGGAGGCTGAAAGATGAATTCATCCACAAGTTCCTATATGAGATCGAGCATGTTCTGTCCTCTGCAGTCTTGGACTTTCAAAGCCGCCAGATTTTTGGCCTCTGTACCCAATGGCCATTCATCTGTAGCTATGTGATTCCTCTACAAGTATGCCAAAATTTAAGTGCACCTTTAATTTATCTTAGAAATCAAACATCATACTGTGTATTAACTGGGTGTGCTTCTCTTAACTGCCTTCACATATAATTCTAGTTACCAAATGACTTTATCCTTTGTGTTGATACCATTCATACTACTTGTTACTCCATCATAATGTGTTTGAACCATCTCATGCTGTCACATACCCATCATGCTTTTTGGATAAATATGCAGGAGAAAACAAAACAAACCCTAGTATTAGGAAATCTTTTTCATAGGTCTCTAGGTCAGTAGGTAGGTGATTTTCAGTGGGACCTTGCACCCAGGTGCCAAACAAATTTGCATAAAATCAATCAGCGTCCTTTCGTTACTTTGCTCAACCTTCTCCCGCATGGATCAACTCCCACTGCACCCACCATCTTCCTGCTGCCTTTCTCTATTTCAAGTTCCCCAGTGATGTCTGTCTGTCCATCTGCCCCAAGATTATCCACCATTCTTCCTCCCTGTCCTCTTCAACAAAGCCTTTCTCTCCCAGTCTATAGGATGTAGGCAAGATAGTAGATACGGAAGTTTAGAGGACAAAACTATTTCTAGTAGCAAAGGAATAGCAAGAAAAGCTTTATGGGAGAAGTAGTATTTGAATTGGCTTTGGAAGAACAGGTCAGATTTAGTCATGGAAAAATAGTGTGAGCAGTCTTGGGAAGTGAGGGTGAAGTGAGGCAGGGGCAGGAAAGCGCATCCCAGACCAAAAAATAAAAAACCAAAACAAAACAAAAAAAACAAACAAAAAACGGAGGTGTGAGCAGAGACTTGGAGGCAGGCATGCGTATGACATCTGGGGTTGGGATGGCGGATGGATTAAAGTTATTTTGATAGAGCATGGGTTATGTAAAGATGATTACAAATAAAAAAATTATCTATCTAGGCTGTGGGCCTTTAACACCACCACCAGGCTAACCTACAAAGAATTTGTTGCTGTTGTTGTTGTTGGCAAATACAGACTTTGATTTGCAAATCAAGATAAAAACACTAATACAAACACTGAGACCTACTTTATAATGCATCAGTACATTACCAATGGCAGTGTTTGCAGATTTCCTGCTAATCAAAAGTCAGTGATTCAAATCCACCACCCACTCTATGGGAGAATGGTGAGGCAGGCTTCTTTCATAATAATTTATAACTTCTTAAACCTGGTGTAGGGAGCTCTGGTGGTGTAGTACTGAGGGGGCAAAGACCACACCTCTCTGGTGGTCCAAATCCACCAGCAACTTTGAGAGAACAAAATTGGCAATCTCTTTTCATGCAGCTTACAGCCGCAGAAATATATTCACACAATGGAATACTATGCAGCACTGAAAAAACAAGGAACTCATAACATATACAAAATGGGTGACCCTGGAGAACATTATGCTGAGTGAAATATCTAAGTCACAAAAGGACAAATGCTGCATAGTGCCACTGTTATAAAACAGGACTGACATTGAGGTTGGGGGGAAACTAAGAGAAGAGGGGATAAATAATGAATACTGCATTTAAATAGATGAGAGGAAGAACTGTCTAAGTATTATCTGCATGACAACCATCTAGAATAAGAGGTGCATAGCAAAGTGGACTGAGGGGCAGGGGGCAGAGGGAGGAAATTGTGCATCAATGAAAGAATCTTTTTAAAGGAAAAAGCGAACTGGGGGAGGAAAACGTGCAACAATGAATGAATGAATGTCCAAGTTTTCTATAAACTTTTGTTAAAATACGAATTAAAAAAAAAAAAGTCCAGTGGGGGCTCATCTGAGTTGGTTCCACCTCGAAGGCCATAAGGGTTTTTTTACCTAATCTTGTGTTTCTTTGTTCATTTTCAAACCTAATGTCGGGTCACTATCGGTCAAGATCAACTAGATGATAGTGGGATTTTTTTTGTTGGGCTTGTTTTGTGTTTTGGAATAGACACAGGGCAGAATCCTGGTGCTGCCTCTGAACTTTTCTGAACTGTGACCCTCTTCTTTGATTGGCAGGAACATGTTGGTATTTGTGTTCTTAAACCATTTCGAAAACTGCAAAGTCGACTCTATGGGCCTGGAAAGGTGTCTCTGTCTTCTCATGGAATGTGGCTCTTAGCAACAGCGAAATGTGGGACTCTGTGCATCCTGGATGCTCTTTCTTTGGTAAATAAACGTCTTTATGTATTTATTTTTATTATTATTATTCTTATTGTGTACCATTGAAGCAGATCTAACAGGCACAGGAGGAGATTGCCTCTCCTTCTCCAGCAGAGCATCTAGTGGATGGATTCGAACCACACACCTTCAGAATTGCAGCACAGCTTCTTGCCACTAGGCCAGCAGAGCTCCCTTTCTTTATTATTTTTTAATGCCACAATGATCGTGTATAAGGACAAAAGCTCTTAGGAAAATACCTGGAACTGAGTAATTTTATTCATAATGTGTTTACCATTGATGATATTATTGATTCAAAGATTCTGATTGGTGATTTTTGTCTCTCAACTCTCTCATTTTTGTTGAGTCAAAATGGACTCATAGCTTATTGTTCTGTTGTAGAGTAAACATGGCCATGTTAATGTGTGTGCTTTCAGTGTTAGGCACGATATCTGGTATGTAAAATTACTTCATGAATATGTATTAAATAAAGGACTGAGTAAATATTTCTTTATTGGGCTCATAGCTGACCCTCCGTTGGATTTCCAAGGTTGTAAGTCACACAGGAGGAGACTGCCCTTCTTCCTCCTGTCACCAAGCTGCTGTTGAACAGGACAAGCCCACTCAGCCTTAGCAGTGCAGCGCCCGATGTGCTAACTTCTTCTTATGTGTTGTTATTGTTGTTATTTACCGTGGAGTCAGAACCGACTCCTAGTTGACCTTCCAGTGGGTTTTCAGGGACATAAATCACACACAATAATTTGCCCATTGGAGCAACTAGTGAATTTGAGTCACGAGCCTTTGGGTTGGCAGCACAACTCCTTACCCCTAAACCAACAGGACTCCCTTAATTTTCTGTGTGTAGTAGTTTGCAACTTTAAGGGAAGGAATCCTAAAACAGTAGAGTGTAATGTCCCCATGCAAGACCCTGAACTGAGTGAGGCGCTGAAGTTGGCTGATTGCCTAGCCCAGCACCAGCATCTGTTACCTGTGTGTGTCTTGACGACTCACTGAGCTTCACTTGCCCATATAGAAGACTGGTTTTGCTCTCCCACTCTCAATTTCTTGCAGAGCTCTAGTGAAGGCTTGTGGGACTGTGTATGTGAGACCCCTTCTGCATATAGTGAGTCACCGTGGAAACATAAGAAGCCCTGGTGGCCCAGAGCACTGTGGGCTGGGCCGCTGCCTTAAAAGTTGACCATGGGAATCCCCTAGCTGCTCTGCAGGATGAAGATGAAGCAGTCTTCTCGCATAAACATTTGCAGCCTCAGAAAGTCAGTGAAGGGTTGCCATGAATCCAACTTGGTGGGAACAAACATAAAGGATTACAGTGAACTCTTCCTGCCCTGGGGACCTCCCGGCTGCTCGCTGTTACCCCACTCTACTCTTTGGATGCTGGGAGAGTAGAGAGAGAAGAGTGTAGTCCTGGGTGCATCTTCTCCATGCTTTGTTCACCTCAGTGCCACTGCTGTCACAGTCGCCATGTCTGATTTCTGCTGCTTGGACCTGTGTTGTTCTTTGTTGTTTGTTGTAGAGTCAGAATCAGCCCATGGCTGTACTTCCAGCAGACTTTTCACTTCAGTAAACTGCACAGGAGGAGATTGTCAACCTTTTTTCCTCAGAGCGGCTGGTAGATTTAAACTGTGTTCTTTTGAGATTGCAGTACAGCCTCTTACCACGGGCCGCTGGAGCTCTATGTTTGGACTTGTGAGAAAGTTCCATTAGTTCTTTCTCCTGAAGAGCTGGAGACTCTTTTTCTTTCTTTCTTTTTTTAATCAGAATCAGTGTTTATTCCTGTTGACAATAATGGAAGGGCTTCAATAGGAGGGCAAATATGCTTACAAATTGTCATCAGTAAGAACACAATCCTTTCGTCTGGAGAGACTCTTTTTTTAAGTGTATACTGGTCATCAATAGAACATAACCTGGCCAAGCTTCTTCACCATCCACTGGGGGATTTCCTGCGAGGCCCTAGACATTCCAGACCACTGGCCGCATATGCCCTGACCCTGTCACTTCTGCGAGAAAGAGTCCTGATAAAAGTATTAGCACTAATATATAGAATGAACCTGGCAAGTAGCCTCCTTGAGATTATTTTTAAGTGACCTTAGAACAGAGCAGGGCAACACTGCATGGTTCAAAATTGGGAAGGGTGTACACCAGGGATGTGTCCTATCTCCATACCTTTTCAACCTGTACGCAGAGCAAATTATCTGAGAGGCTGGGCTCTATGAGGAGAAGCGTGGCATTAGGATTGGTGGAAGATCTATTAACAATCTGTGTTATGCAGATGACACAACCCTGCTCGCTGAAACTGAGGAGGACCTCATGCACTTACTGCAGAGGGTCAAGGACTTCAGCCTTCAGTATGGACTGAGGCTCAATGTCAAGAAGACAAAGATCCTCACCACTGGACCAATCGGTAGCCTCAGGATGGATGGCGAAGAGATTGTGATTGTTCACAGCTTCAGTTTGCTCGGCTCCACGGTCAACACTCTTGACACCAGCAGCCAGGAAATCAAAAAACGTATTGCGATGGGAAAGTCTGCTGTTAGGGACCTCTCTAAAGTACTCAAGAGCAACGGTGTCTCTCTGGAGACTAAGGTGCACCTGATACAGCCCATGGTTTTTGCAATCACTTATTATGCATCAGAGAGTTGGACAATGACTAGGGAGGATAGAAGGAGAATTGACGCCTTTGAGCTGTGGTGCTGGAGAAGAGTATTGAATATACCATGGACTGCCAAGAAAACAGATTCATCCTAGAGAGGGTTAAACCAAGCTACTCCTTGGACGCAAGGATTCTGGGGCTTCATCTTACATACTTTGGACATGTTGTAAGGAGAGACAGGTCCTTGGAGAGGGACATCGTGCTTGGTAGGGTGGAGGGACAGTGCAGGAGGGGAAGACCCTCTATGAAGTGGATTGATTCAGTGACTGGGGTAATAGGGATGGGTGTGTCAGAGGCAATGCGATTGGCACAGAATAGGGCAGGGTTTAGGGCTGTTGTACATAGGGTTGCTATGAGTCGCAAACGACTCGATGGCACATAACAACAACAACAACATTTGCTAACTCTGCTACATGCTTTTTTTGGATTGTTGGTGGCACCATGATTAAACACTCAGCTACTGTCTGAAGGATCCGGAGCTCAAATCCACTGTTCACTCTGTGAGAGTGCGTGATGCTGTGCGTCCCTGAAGATCACAGCCTTGGCAGTTCTGTGGGGCAGTCCTGCTCTGTCTGACGGGGTAATTATGAGTCAGAATTGGCTCAACAGCAACAGGGTTGGTGGGTTATTTATGCATCCGTTCATGCTACACACTTTCTTACTCAAAGGATTTTGTAATGTATGTTACAACTGGTTGTGATAGGACACGGCAGGACATCAGTCAGTCTAGGCTATTCTGTGCTAGCCGGAAACCCACTTCCTGCCGTCGAGTTGATTCTGACTCCTAGCAGCTCTCCATCGGCTTTCTGAGGCTGAAAGCTGCCTCTCTCTGAGGCGGAGACTGCACAGCTTCTTCCTTGGAGAGTCTCATGGATTCGAACTGTCAATCTTCGAGATGTCAGTCTGACACCTCACACTCTACACTAACACGACTCAACAGGAGCAAGAGAACAGCTCACGTGAGAGATCACGTCAGTCTGTTTTTGGTACATGAATCGCTCACTTACGCACGCACGTGCTCATTCCATGCTCTCAAGTTAGAACCAGTTGGTAGCTAATCCACCAGTGGCCTCTCCCAGGCTGTAAATCACACGGAAAGAGATCGCCCACCTTTCATCTGAGGAGCCACTGGTGGATATGAACCGTCAGAGTGACTCAGCTTTGAGATTGGCAGCACAACTTTCCACAAACTAGACAACTTCTTGTTGCGTACTGTCCAGTCCAAACTGACCCATAGCAGACCCTCCAGGGGGTTTTCAGAGGCAGGATAATCACATGAGAAGAAATTGCCTTTTTTTCTCTAGGAGCAGCTGGTTGATTTGAACTGCGTGCCTTCAGGATTGCAGTGCAACTCCTTACCACTAGGCCACCAGAGCTCCCTTTTGGCCACCTCACAGGACAGGTTCTTCATGGCAATTTCTTGAATGAATTTGGGCAAATTAATAAGGGTAAATTTTAAATATATTTAAAATAAAGGGAGCTGTGGTGGCCTAGTGGCAGAAAACTGCACTGCAATCCCAAAGGCTTGCAGTTCGAGGCCAGCAGCTGCTCCATGGGAGAAGGCTGAGCAGTCTCCTCCCGTGTGATTAACTGCCTCTGAACACCTGCTGGAGGGTCAGCTAATAGTCCATTCCAACTCTTCAGTACACAACAACAACATGAAATAAAATGCTATATAACGGTAATACCAAAAGAAGAAACTTTTCTAAAATGATATGGAGAAGACCCCACAACATAGGGCTGAGGAAAAACCAAGATGCATAATATATGTATTAGCTACAGTTTGTTTAAAGAGTGGGGGATAAAGTCTAATTTGTTTATATACGCACATAAAAAGCCTGAGTGAACGCTGAAATTACTGTTGCCTGTGGAGGGTATGAGGTGGTTAGGGAATAGGGACATAAAGAAGAATTCCATTGAATATTCATATAACTTTTCAGATTTGTGCCATTTGAATGTGTAGCCCATTGAAAAAAATAAAACTTTTATTTTTAAAATTAAAAAAAAAGATAATTGAGGACTAGTGTGAGATAGCAGTTTTAGATTTTTGTCCAGGCATTTTAAACTGTTGCTCCCTGTACCACATTAGTGTGGCGGTGTTTTGTTTGGTCAGTGAAGTGTTTTCAGAATTGCTTTAATTCAAATCTTCCAGGTGGGACATGTTATCACCCAAGCTTAAAGGTGCCCCCACTTCTCCCTTAGCACCCACCATCTCTTCACACCTCAATGCAAGCTGTCCCGATTCCTGGAAGCATTGGCATTTGTGGCCTCTGCCTGCCCACAGTTCTTCCTGGTTTCACAAAGGTAGTTGGAGGCTAAATCACTGCCTGTGCATGTGTTTCAAACTAGTGATTTGGAGTGTTCTGGAGCAGTGGTTTGCAGTGAATTGCACTCCTGAACCCATGCTGAGTGTCTCCAGCGTTTGAAGCCATCAGCAGATCTGCAGGAGAAAGACAGGCAGCCACCTTCCCTTGAGGCTGGAAACCTGATGGAGGGTTGCTCTGAGTTGGGGCTGACCCGGCAGCAGTGAGTTTAAGTGTGTGTGTGTGTGTGTGTGTGTGTATATACATTCATATCTATACACATATAGACACACACACACATATATATACATACATATACATATATATGTTGCTGTTGTTGATTGCCTTCAAGTCGAGCAAAACTCAGAGCAACCCTCTGAACAAAAGGCGTGAAACCCCTCTACAACTACCGACATTTATCAAAGTTCATAGTTTCCAGAGGAATGTTCTTTAGGAAGTGGATGTCACTCCTGCTTTACACACACACACACACACACACACATACACACACACCCCTACAATCCCAAAGGTATGTGGTGTGAATCCATCAGCTGCTTAATGCAGAAGGGTGGGCAATCTCCTCTTACACAATTACCTGCCTCTGAAAACCTGCCAGAAGTCAGTTCCACTTCGATGGTTCAAAACAGAAACAAGTATACATATTTGTTCTTGTTGTGTGATGTCCTATCAGAACTGACCCATAGCTCACCTTAGAGTAGGTTTTCAGAGGCAATAAATGGTACGAAAGGAGATTGTCCATCCTTCTCTGTGGAGCAGCTTGTGGATTCAAACTCTGCACCTTTGGGATTGTAGTGCAGCTTCTTCCACGAGGCCACCAGAGGGTGTGTGTGTGTGTGTGTGTGTGTATGATCAAGTCAGAACGGACTCATAGCTGACCTCCCAGCGTGTTTTCAGGGGCAATATTTAGACCTGAGAGGAGATCACCCATCTTTCCCCTCTAGAGCGACTGCCGAATATGAACCACCAGTGAGGTGCTGCCTTTGGACGAGCAGCACATCTCCCTGTGGGCTGTCCCACCAGAGCTCCCTGTATAACCCAGAGGTCACTGCGTTATCCAAATAAAATGCTCCCTGCCAGTAGAAAAGGATTTCTTCATAAAGGAAAGTGCATGAAGCTCCTAAAAGAATCCACGTCGTACACTTGCATTTCTAATTTCTGCATTTTTATCTTAACCCTCTTTAGGACACACTTGGTTACTGTCGGAGCCATTCTTACCAGGCACAAGGAATTCAGGCAGTGAAGATCTCAATGGATGGACAGGACATCCTGTTGAACGGGAGGACCGACGGCACTCTTGTTTGTCTGAAATGGAAGTAAGTGTCATGCGCAGTAAGCACGCACCGAGGCACCGAGGCACCGGGGGACCAGCCCTCTCTTTTGTCAGACTGTTGGAGGAGCACAAGGGATGAATTCTGAATAGTCATTTAAAAGGCCACGTTATGGTGGTGGTTATGTATCTTTGAGTCAGAGCTGACCCATAGCTGACCCTTTTCTTTTTTTATTTTTTTTATTAATTTTTGTGTGTGTACCATCAAATCGGATCTGACTGGTACAGGAGAAGATTGCCCCTCCTTCTTCAGCAGAGCATCTGGTGGATTTGAACCATGCACCTCTGGGATTGCAGTGTAGCTTCTTGCCACTAGGCCACCAGAGCTCCCTAGCTGACCCTTTTCAGCGGCAGTTAATCGCATGGGAGGAAATTGCCTAACTTTCTCCCACCTTTGGGTTGACAGCGTAACTCCTTACTAGTAGGCCTCAAATATTAAATTATTTAGGTTTTGCTTAGGTAAAATAATGAAAATAAGCAAAGTTTTCGAAAACTTTAAGTATAATGAGTAAAATAATAATGCTCCCCTCATTGAGTGGCTATGAGGATCAAATGAGCGGATGTAAGGATTCATATGTGTGCGTTCATTGCACCTGGTATTTTCTTTGGGCTCAGTCTTTCCAGTGCAATGACCATGGTGGTTATGGAGGACACACTGGGGCCGGGTTTGGGGAGATCATAGGCGAGGTCGAGGACTTGAAGCCTGTCTCGTCCTGTAGCCCATGAAAAGGCTCGCCTATAAGAAGATAGAGTCTCATAATAGCAGGGTACTGCGGGAAATTGTTCACTCATTTCTTACTTTGGGCAAATTCTTAGATATTCTTAGAAACCTGGCAATAATACTTATCAATGTATTGATAACAATATATCATTGATGGTGATTTTTTTTTCACCCCATGTGCTTTCTTTTTGTTAATTACAGGCAATTTGTAGGAGCCTTAGCCACCAACAGTCTCGACTACTACCTGAAGCTGTTAACGTTTTTGAGTGAAACCATAGAAGAGGAGAGCACCTGTTTAAGTGGAATGCAAAAAACCACCGCAGAGGTGGAACCAGTCAACGGAGACACAGATGACTTACCAGTGAGCTTTCTTTCCTTTTAAATTACAGGTCCTTTTGCAATTTGTGATTTTTCTTTAAACAGGTATTTAGTGATATCCTTCTTTATCCAGACATTGCACAATCTTCTGAGTATGAGCTACAATCTGAGAGTAATCTTCAGATTTTCTCAAAACAGTCACAGCTATTCTTCGATGCCATTCAGGTAGTGCAAAGATTTGAGTTCACCTCCAAAAGAAAAGCCTACGCCAGTACTGATACTTTGACTAAGAGGTCTCTCTCTAATTTTATATGGCAAACCAGCCGCTCCACAGGAGAAAAATGGGCTTTCTCCTCTCACGAGATTTGCAGCCTCTGAAAACCCACTTGGAGGGCCAACCATGAGTCAGTTCTGACATAACGGCACATACCACCAACATATATTCTTTAGGTGCCTGGGTACTACAAACAGTTCACATGCTGACTGCCAATGCAAAGGTTGGTGGTTCGAATCCACCCAAAGATGCTTGGGAAAAAGACCTGGAGACCTACGTGAGAGAAAGAAAATGAGCCACTAAAATGACACCCAGTCCTACTCTGACCTCCACACATGTGGCCCCCACGAGTCAGCATTGACTTAATGAGCACTGGAATGATTTTTACTGTAATCACTCATTTAACAAACATAGTCACTGAAAGCCCTTAGAATGTGACATTGTGGGTAGATAGCTATGAGTAAGACAGAAACAGGGCGCTCTGGTGGCCTAGTAAGAAACGGTGCTGCAATTCCGAAGGCACACGGTGTGAATTCACCGCAACTGCTCTATGGGGGAAAGATGGGCCATCTCCTCCCATAAGACTAACTGCCTCTGGAAACCCACTGGAGGGTCAGCTGTAGGCTGGTTCCGCCTCAACGGTACACAACAACAAGATAGAATCAGGTATCTTCTCTCATGGAGCTTACATTCAAATTGAAGAATGGGAATGGGAGGGGAGAGGCTGGTGCATCGCACATAAGAAATTCTTAAGAAGTGACAGGTTCTATTCACCAAAGAAAAAGAAATTGATGTGGAAGAGTGGAGCTTGGCAGGCTCACTGAGAAGAAGGCGTTGAAGCCAAGATCTGAAATAAAAGGAGGTCCCACACAGTGTGTCAGAAAAGTGAGATTGGCTTAGGATGGAAAGGGTTAAGAGTTCTTGTGCATGGGGGTCACTACGAGTCATAAGCAGCTCAAAGGCACATAACAGTAACAAAACCAACAATCATATGAATGACATCTTAACACTTTTACCATAATTGACTGACTAAAATAAAATTATCAATACTGCCTGCATTCAAGAGTACAAGATTAAACAATGGCGTATCATTGGAGGCAGCCTAGTTTGTGTCCACGATAGTTACTTTACTTATATTGGGTGTATCTTTACAGGTTTTCCCCAGTAATCACATACATACAGTACATTCCAGGTATTAAGTAAGTGGATTGTCTTCATTTTGTCACTATTACTTAAAAATCTGTGTTATTAATTGTAATATTTGTAAATGCAATACATATATACATACATATGGAAGTAGGGAGAAAGGACCCAGAGAAAAAGTAAAAAAGCTCTTGGTGTGTTTGAGAACCTCAGAAAGGACTGTACAATTGAGATGAATGCTTGAGCAGACAGTGTTTGGAGTAATTAAAAAATGCAACAAAATTATACGAAGTGGCATAAGTCAGTTAAAGGGACAATTACGGCACAAGATCACTGTTAGAAAAAGCAAACAAAAAAGTTTGCAAGCAGAATCATTCTTAGAAGGGTCAGTAGGAGGGAAGGAAAGGGGATTGAAAAATAATAAATAGGTAAGTTAGGCAAAAGGGAAGACAATTTAAAATAAGGAGTCAATCAGATACTATAATTAGTGAATGACATTAATCAGTTGTAATTAATGTGCTAAAATAAGATGTGTATGAATGGTTGAATGAGATAGCAGCATTATTTGGAAACTTTCACTCAAATGTAAAAAAAAAAATGCAACCTGTGCAAAAGGATTTGAGGTAGTTACCTAGAGTTGGGTAGAAAAGATTTTTTATTCATTTTTATTAATAAATTTAAGATTTGTCATTTTCGTTCTAAGGCCCCTCAGGAAAGGCAGCTAAGCATGGACTTCTCACAGGAGGAGCTAGAGCCAGTCGAGAACACGAAGGAAATTTCCTGGATACAAGCAAAAAGTAAAGCGGTAAATAGCACATAAGACACATTTGAACTAATGCTCTGGAGCCCAACCAGACAGCCTGGTTTCTCTGAGAGCCTGTTGGAAAGTCGAACAAGACACCACTTCACCGGTCAGGTTGTACAAGTGAAAGGAAACAAAAATCCTCACTCGTGTTGCTGTTGGATGCCGTCGAGTTGAGTATGACTCATAGCAGCCCTTTGGAATGATGGATCTGAACCCTGCCCTATCCTGTACCATCCTCGTCATTCCTGCTATATTTGAGCTCATTGTTACAATCTCTGTGCCAATCCATCCTGTCAAAGGTCTTTCTCTCCTTTGCTGACCCTCCACTTTTCCAAGCATGTTATCTTTCTCCAAGAACTGGGCCCTTCTAACAACATGCTCAAAATATGTGAGACAAAGTTTCACCATCCTTACCTCTAAGGAACACCCTGATTGTACATCCTCCAAAGCATATCCTTTTGCTCTTTTGGCGGTCTATGGGATATTCCGTATTCTTCTTCAATACCACAACTCAAAGACATCAACTTTCTGTCATTCTTAGTCCCTGTCCAACTTTCAGATGTATAGCAAGTAATTGAAAAGGCCATGGCTTTGAGCAGGTGCACCTTAGTCTTTAAAGTGACATCCTTGCTCTTTGGAACTTTAGAGAGGTCCTTGACTGCAGATTTTCACAATACAATGTAATTTGATTTATTGACTACTGATATGATACCATGGGTGTTGCTTGTGGATTCAAGTAAGATGAAGTCATTGCTTCCGCCTTCGCTCCATGTATCATGATGTTGCCTGTTGGCCTAGTGGTGAGGATTTTAATTTTCTTAACGTTGTGACGTAGCCCATACTGAAGGCTGTAGTCCATACTGAAGGGTATAGTCCATACTGAAGGCTGTAGTCTTTGATCTTCTGAGGCAATTGTCTCAAGTCCTCCTCGCTATCAGCAAGCAAGGTTGTGTTACCCGCATGAAGCAGGTTGTTGATGATGAATCTTCCTCCATTCCTGATGCCACATTTTTCTTCATAAAATCTAGCTGTACTGAACCCAGATTGAATAGATATGGAGAAATGATACAGCCCTGACTCATACCTTTCTTGGTTTTAAACCATTCAGTGTTCCCTTGCACTGTTCAGACAGCAGCTCATTGGTCTAGATAGAGGTTTTGCATGAGCACAATTAAGTGTTCTGAAATTCCTATTCTTCTCAATGTTAGCCAGAGTTTACTAATACACACAGTTAAATGCCTTTGCCTAGTGAATAAAACACAAATAGCCATCTATCTGGTATTCTCTGCTTTTAGCCAGGATCCATCTGACAAATGCCTGTGTTTGATTTTTCACTACTTGACTGGTTGCTTTCCATTCACCTACTAGCTGACACTAGGTCCAAATTCTTTCAGTGGCCACTTGGACTTGAGCAGGAAGCACGGTGGGGTTTATGTTTAGTGCATTTTATATTGTCACTTTAAAAAAACCTCTTCCTAGAGAATTACTATCTATGTATCTGTAGCCTCTATTCCTTCCCTTGCTTTGTTAAGTGACATGCTTTCTTCATTCCAGGCCATCAAAAAAGAGGTCCAGAAGTTCTCCAAGAAAAGGAGAGAGATAAAAAATGGCATCAGAGCGCTTGCTAAAACAGTAAGTTCTAAGATCTTCTAAAATTATTCTTGGGACTTTATTTTATACCCATTTTTTTTTTCCTCTCTCTGTATATAAGCTCTGTTTTCTGGGATATTTTAGCAGGGTAGAATTTTCATCATGTCTCACTACCTAGAAATACCTTCTCAAATTGACACAGATCGCCAGGGCGCTCTCTGCAGAGCTCTTGAACGGGCTTGAGTCAACCACTATGAGTCACCAGGTCTCCACTAAGCTGCTGAGCATTAACTGTACCCCCAGAGCTCCTATCTTATATTTCTAATATCACAACTGTATTTTACCTTGAATGAATAATTTTTTTTTGTTAAATTGTCCTCTGTATCTATTGCCTATTTAGACTCTTGTAAACGTTTCAGAAAACTATTCTCAGTATACTCAAATACCTCGGCCAATCAAATACATCAGGTCATCAATCAGTGCATTTTTTTTAAACTTGGTAACTTGCCACCTAGAGCCACTAATCCCTGTGGACTGGACACATAACTGTTGTCCCTGGGATGGCATATTCCCCAAATTCCTCCCCTCACCACCCTACCCCCACACCTCCTAAATTAGAACTTCTGTTTCACAAACTCTAGTAACCCCACAATTTAAGTCTTTAATCACTAGTTACATTGAGATTAGCAGAAACCCATCCATCATTTGAGTCACTACTGCCTCATGAGGGAGCTCTGGTAGCTTAGTGGTAGAGTTGTGCTGCCAACCCAAAGACACACGGTTCGGACCCACCAGCTGCTCCATAAGAGAAAGATGGGTACTTTCCTCCCATGTGATTAAACTGCCTCTGAAAACCTGCTGCAGAGTCAGCACTGAGTGGGTTCTGACTCGATAGTAACAACAACATTGCCTCATGGGACTAGAAACCCCTTCCCTCCAAAGGCATTCCTTTCTTATCTCCACCCCTTCCTGTTTTAAAAATGCAGATTCTGAGTATGATGGAAGAAAATGAAACACTCAACTACATTGCAAAGTTAGATCAACAGGAATTTAGCCTGGACGTTGAGGAGTTGGAGAAACTTCATGATGAAAGCGAGGAAGAGGTGGCAAAGGTAGGGGAGATCCTAGCTGACGTGTGGGAAAGCTGTGCGGAGGTGAGCACAGAGAAACGGGAAAGGGAAGGTGTCCAGAACAACGCAGACAAAGTGAAATGCCTTTCCAGCATCACGTGAATAACACAACGGTAGCCCGTATAAAGAGAGCGTCAGGCTTTGAACCCCATGGTTCAATTGCTAACAGATCGTGTCGGCTGTTTCTTATCATTTTGAGCCAGGCCACATCAGAAAAGGAGGTTTCCCTGAGAGCTTCACCCCATTAACACCAAGTCTGCCCTGAAGAAGCAGCTCTGCCCCAGACACACTGTGACGTCCTTCCAACCTGAGAGGCTCCTTAACACCATAGCGGACGGTGTCCCCTGCTGACCGTGAACTCTTCGCGGGCTGAGTCTCTTCTCATGAGTTGATCACCAGGCCCTTCTTCCTATTTGACCTTAGTCTGAAACCTCTGCTAAAACCTGCCCACCAGGGGTGACTCTGCTGGTCTTTGAAACCTCAGTGGCACGGCTTTCAGCATCACAGGAACACTGAGAAGCCACCACAGTACAACAGCTGACGTATGAGTGGTGATGCAAGTGCTGAAGTATTTGTTCTCAGAATAAAATTCAAGGACATTTACATGAATTATAACTGTTTAAACAATTACACCTAAAAGGAGGCTCTTATTTTATTAATTTCTGTAGGAGGGAGTGTTCCACTTGTGTGTCTATTAAACTTGTTTATAAATAACTAAGGTAAAGAGCTAGGGAGCTCAGGTGACTTGTTGTTGCTGTCATTTTGGGTGATTTTTCCTTTTTTTTCTTCATTTTATACTGATTTATTTACAAAGTTTGAATACATTGTTTTTCACAAAAGAGCATTCCCACTTCCTTCACCCATCGAATTGTGTGACCCTATGATTAACACCCCACACCCATCCTCACTCCTCTGCTTCCACCCGCCCCCCATACTCATACTGGATCCTCATATTCATTCTACAGTAGTGGTTTTTATACAGTATTTGCCCTTGTGGGACTGAGTTAGTTCACTCAGCATAATGTTCTCCAGTCCCTCCCACGTTCGGTAGTAATTTATAACATCATCGCTCCTGCGTGCTGCCTAGTATTCCATTGTATGAATGTACCACAACTTCTCAATCCTGTTGCTGTTGTTTTGCCATCAAGTTGAAATCAATCCATAGCTGACTCTCCGGTGAGTCTTCAAAGGCAGTAAATCACCAGGGAGGAGATTGCCCATCTTCCTTCCATGGAGCAACTGGTGGATTCAAACCCTGTGCCTTTGGGATAGAAGTGCAGCTTTTTACCACTAGGCCATCAGAAAGCTCCATCCTAGATAAATTAATCAAATAATAACCTCCTTGGTGGTAAGGAATTGCACTGTCAACCCAAAGGTACACAGTTCAAATCTGCCAGCTGTTCCAAAAAAGAAAGTCAACTCCTGTATGACAGACATACTGCTTCTGAACACCTGCTGGAAGGTCAACTCAACAATACACAACAACGGTGATAATGTGAAAATATAGAGGAACAATTTACAGAAAGTTAATTGTCAAATGTGGGATTAAGGTGAAACTAAGAAGGATAGAAAATGTATTGCATGATTGATTCAAGACCAACAGACTCTTAAAAAGCTGATTCAATACAGTAAAGCTCACTTGAGGTCCTTCATCACTTACCCGTTCACCCATTCATTCTGCATCATTTCTTGACCACCAGCTAGCCTGTAACATTTATGCTAGTCACAGTCGTGGTACTACAGCTGCAATAATAAGCAAGGTGCACAGGCAGTACTGGGCCCACATCTCCGCACACAGTACCAATGCTGTGTGAATACGGGGCTCCAGCTCATCTCTGACCCCCTTTCCTCCCAATGAGGCCTTGGCCTCACCTCCTACTTCCACATTTATATGCCCAGAGAGGCATTTTTGTTGACACCAACTTTTCAATTTCTAAAGGCATAAACTTCAGGAAAGAGTCTCAAAGACAGAGGTGTGTTCTCTCCAAAGGGCAACTCTCTGGTTTGGGGAGTGATCCTCGATCTTTGTCATTGAATATGTGACAGGGTCTTCTTGTCACTGCTGACCTTTGGCAAGCCCTGGAGGACAGAATTGTTTGTGCATTCAAATGTTGAGATTATTTTTGTTTAAGAAGCTACACTTTCGTCTCTAACTTTCTCTTTCCCCTGTGTCCTTCAAGATAAGAAATGATACAGAGATGGATAACCTAGCCAAGAGATATTTGACTGAACTGATCAAAAAAGAATGCTGGGATTCAATGGCTGTGAAAGGTTGTGCTCTTAAGGTAACACACATATTGAACTTGAATCCTTCCACCTTACTCAGCTGGTCCACTAGCTCTACTTGTTGTCAATGAAGGAAAGTGTAGGGGGTGGAAATCTGCATAATAAAAAAAAATACATGAAAAAGAAAAAGGTAACATATATAGCCATGGTCTTCGCAATCACTTGTTATGCATCAGAGAGTTGGACAATGACCAAGGAGGATAGAAGGAGAACTGACACCTTTGAGCTGTGGTGCTGGAGAAGAGTATTGAGAATACCATGAACTGCTAGGAAAACAAACAGATTTGTCCTGGAAAGGGTTAAACCGGGTGGCTTCTTGGAGGCAAGGATTCTGAGGCTCCGTCTAACATACTTTGGACATGTTGTGAGGAGAGACCAGTCCTTGGAAAAGGACATCATGCTTGGGAGGGTGGAGGGACGGCGCAGGAGGGGAAGGCCCTCTATGAGGTGGATTGATTCAGTGACTGGGATAATCGGGATGGGAGTGTCGGAGATGGTGCAATTGGCACAGGACAGTGGAGTTTAGTGCTGTTGTACATAGGGTCGCTATGAGTCGCAAGCAACTCGATGGAACATAACAACAACAACATATATAGTGCCTATGCAGACCTGGACTGATGACACTTTACATGGCAAATCTCATGGCAGCAGGTTTTAAGTGTCTTTCAGAAAGTCCATGCGTAGCAAGTATCTCAGAGCTCCCTTTCTCCTGTTGAGAAAATGCATCCCCTTCCGCTGGCCTCCTCCTCCCCTCCCCTCCCTGCCAGTCTCTGGTGCACTATTGGCCAGAATCTCTCAGTACTTGTCTAACAAGTCTTTTCTTTCTTCCCACTGCAACTGGATCTTAATATTTTGTCAGTTTCAAAAGACCACCTTACTCATCTTCAGCACAGATTGAAAGTTAGACATCACATCGTTCTGATCTCCACCTGTGCCCGTCTTTGTATTTCCTGAAGGGCTTTCACATTGCTGTTTGTCCCAATACATTTTCCTCTTTGTGTAATATATTCGAAGTCTTGGTTTATGCCTCTTGTCTTAGAGGGACTATTAACTGCTCCTCTTATGCTTTCAAACGTGCTGCCATCTGGTCAGTGAAGTATATAATCACTGTAAGGTTTGTGACTGGCCATTGCACTAGAATCAGGTTTTTCAACAGCAGTGCTGTTAACATCTTTGGCTGGCTAATTCTGAGTTATTGGTGTTGGGGAGGGGCTGTCAGCTAGACACCAGTAGCATCATGCCAATCAAAAATGCCTCTAGAGGTAGGTGGGGAGAAAAGTACAACAATGAATGAATGGAAATCCAAAATCTCTGTAAATGTTCATTGAAATGAATAAAAAAAAGGGGGGGGAAATGCCTCTAGAAATTGCCAGACGTCCTGAAGGAGCAAAATCAGCCCGTTACCCTGTCATAGAGACCTTGTAAAACAGGCTGTAAATGCCCCATCAGTTTCCCAGGCTGGAATCTTTAAAACAGACTGCCATGTCTTCCTCTTAGTGTGGCTGGTGGGTCCAAGCTAACTGGACATCTTCAAGGCAAAGTAACTCCTAATGAAGAACCACTGTTGTAGCAATGCATTCTTCATAGAAGGATGATATTTTTGTATGAACATTATGCCCGCCTAGTAGTCCTCCCTTATCCACAAGGAATATGTTCCAAGACCCTCAATAGATGTCTAAAACCATTGATAGTACTGGATCTTACATATAATGTGCTATGCTTTTCCCTATACATCCCTACTGATAAAGTGTAAGTTCTAAATTAGACACAGTAAGATATTATTAATAATAATAACAACTAATAGCAAAATGTTATTGTTGTTGTTGTGTACCATCAAGTCAGAACTCACCCATCACTGATCCTCCAGCGGGTTTTCAGAGGCAGTCAGTCACACGGGAGGAGACTGCTCATCCGTCTCCCATGGAGCTGGTGGATTTGAACCACATGCCTTTGGGATAGAAGCACAGCTTCTTATCACTGAACACAAGCACTGATATACCCTTAAGTGTCAAACAAGTGGGTAGAGTACACAGCAGTGATATGCTGGTCAAAAGAGTGACTCTCATCCCAGGCTGAATGGGCTGCTCAAGATGCATTGTTTATTTCTGGAATTTTCTATATACTATTTTATGACTATGGTAACTGAATCCATGGATTGGGGGGGACGGACTACTGTACTAACAGAATAGATTGTTTCCTTTTAAAGATGTGTCCATTGCCAATTATGGAGGATATTCTATTGATAATATCAATTTTGATAGGAAGAACATCCTGCAGCCTTTCTCCAGATATACACAATTGTGTTAAAAATTGATTTATGCATCTCTCTTTATTCCCCAAGTGCTTCCACATACCCTGCACAGTGGAAAACTTCCCCATGAAAGAACGCACTGATGAGGAGCTGAAGGAACTGGAGAGTGTTATGTGCCAAAAGAAGATTGAAGCGGAGTGTTTGAAAGTATAATTTTCAATTTCTTTATTTTTGCATAAATCATGCATTTTACTTCAGGGTCTCCAATAGTGATTTGAGTTGGAATATAGTTTAAGATTCATTTTATTTATTTAAGATTAAATTTATTTATTTAAGATATCATTTATGTCCCTGTTTTCACTCTTAGTTGATTTGTAGAATGTGTTCTAGTGACTATTCTGTATACATATGCTAAGTCGGGGAAACTTCATCCTCTGTAACACTAGTGAGTCTTCAAATAGGAGAATACACCAGAAAAAGGAAATCGGCAGATTTTTTCCCCTCCCATATCCTGTTCTGAGGTTATTGTCATCCACTCATACCATGTTCATCCTGCCTTCTCACCGGAGATCACATTTTAAGGGAGCTTAATAAGGATGGAATAAAATGTTTTTATGGTGTTAAAGTTTCTCATACAGCAGCCCTGCCATCGTTCGCACCAGTCTCCCTCTAGCCACAAAAATCTCTCTGATGTGGTTCTGTTTCAGCCAGAACTTTACGGCTCCTCTTTTTCAAAATACACAAAGAAGGCATATTGAGCTCTTTTTAACTCCCACCAGCCAGGCCTACGTGAACTAGCTGCTTTGTAAAGTATAAGAAAAAGACACCTTTCTTTTTTGGTGGTTGTAACTTGAGTGAAAGTTTACAAGGTCAGTGAATTTTTCACTCAACTGTTTGTTCACATTTTGTTCTATAATTTGAACACCCACAGTGTAATCACTTTTCCACATCCTCCCTGTCATTCTGATTTCTATCCATCTTGTTGTACCTTACAGTAAGCTGATGCTCTAGCAGGTTTTCAGAGGCTGTAAATTGCTGGAGAGGAGGTTGTCTTCTCTCTTGTGCAGAGAAACAGGTGGTTTCGTCTGCATCCCTTTGAGCTGACGGCACGTTCTTCGCCCACTGAGCTGCCAGAGCACCCTATTCAGCCAGTCTGTTCAGAATATATGTACTATGGTTTCCTCTTCCTTCCTCCATACTATTACAGATAGCTTGTTGTTGTTATGTGCCGTCGAGTCATTTGCGGCTCATTGCGACCCTATGTACAACAGCCCTAAACCCTGCTCTATCCTGTGCCAATCGCATTGCCTCTGACACACCCATCCCGATTACCCCAGTCACTGAATCAATCCACCTCATAGAGGGTCTTCCCCTCTTGCGCTGTCCCTCTACTCTACCCAGCATGATGTCCCTCTCCAAGGACATAGCTACCTTGTCAATAATTTCCAAACTCAGTATCTTGCTACTTTGTTTTCTTTCCATTTCATGGCCTTTGCAATGTATTCCTAATACTGGGATTGCTGGATCAAATACTATTTCTACTCTGGACTTTCTAAGGAAGTGCCAAACTGCTTTCCACAATGGCTGCCCCATTTTACATGGTCATCATTAGCATATGAGAACCTCAGTCTCTCCACCCCCTCCATAGCGCTTGTTGTCTTCTGTCTTGCTGAACTTTGCGATTATTCCTGGAGTGAGATGGTATTGAGGGTTTGTTGGTATCAATGAAGCAATCACACTAATGCGCATGTACTTAATTCAATCATTAAGCGTTCCATTGTGTATTGACCCTCTCACAGGTTTCTGAGGGTCAATGGATATTGACCCTCTTCCAGGTTTCTGAAGGTTCCAGTGTGTATTGACCCTCTCCCAGGTTTCTGAAGCCGTGAATCTCTGTGGAAGAACACTGCCCATCTGCCATTAGAACCCCTTTTAATGCTCAACAGCAACTCATTATCATTGAGTTGAGACCAACTCATAACAGACCTGTTGATTTTCCAAGGCTGCAAAATGTATTGGAGAGATTGCCTATCTTTTGCCCTTGAAATGACTCATAGATTTGAACCATGAAAGAGAGTGACTGCATTTGGGTTACAGCATAAGTGCATTGCCCTATAACTATGCCACCAGGATCCCCTTTTAATGCTTCTTGTTCTTGTTGTTGTCATGTGTCATTGAGTCAGAACTAACAAAGTTGACCCTTTAGCAGATTTTCAAAGGCCAGAAATCACTTGTGAGAAGAATGCGCATCTGCCTCCCATGGTAGATTCGAACCAGGTGCCTCTGGGTTGGCAACGCAACTCCTTACTACTAAACCATCAAAGCTCAGCTAGCAAGAAAGACTAAAAATACTTGAAAGCAGGTGTGACACATTTTCTGACATAAAAAATACACATATTCTATACTGTTGTTGTTGTTGTTGTTACATGCCATCGAGTCGTAGATGACTCATAGTGACCCTATGAATGAAAGACGTGAACACTTGTATAACTTCCATCCTTTCTCTAAGTTTATAGAGTTTCTGGAGGCAAGCTATTTCAGAAGTGAATGCCACTCCTGATTCCAAGCTTGTTTTAATTGGGGAGCTCCACTAAACACTGTCCACCATGGGTAACCATTATTGTATCTCATAAGGACAGTTTTGACTCTCTTGATCTATTCAGAGTTTCTCCATTTCAGAAGCTTTAGTCTTTTCTAGGATAGTTTCAAGATCAATCCATCACATGCATTTCTGTACCTGGCAAGAGAATTTAACATCTTAAAAATTATTATTGTTGAAATTGTTCGTGTGTCAGGGGGGAAACAGTCCTTTAGAGAATTCTTATTATTTAATAACTTCCATGTCATCTTTGTCCTCTAGATAAGGAAGGAGGTTGTAGAAGTTCAGGCTACAGTTTCTGTAAATAAAAAACATGAAGAAGATGAAGAAGAGGAAGATGAAAATGTAGGAGTAAAAGATACCAGCTTGCCCAATTACCTGCTTGGCAGTCTCAGTACTGATTTTGGAGTGGATACCTCTCTCTTGTCGGACCAGTTGGCACTTCATACGAGACAGGAGAAAATCAACCAAATTATATTACTGAAGGTGGGTCTGTTTATTCTCAGAAGTCTTTCAAACTCCCCCATGAGATGTTTTCAAGGGCTCGTGCTAAAGTCTAATGTCAAACAAATGCTAACTTTTAAGTACATGGAAGAAGATACAGAGAACTACTGTATATGTTGTTGAAACATATACAAAAGTTGCTGCTATCCATTAGGAGTGGACTTTATTATACCAAGGCTGCTAAATAACGTCTTACACAGATTGGCACGATAAACCACTATTCTTCTGCATTGATCTTCAGTAAGTCCAAAATTAAAGAAATTCTATACCACCTTCTGAGTAACTCAGATATCTAGTCAATTTCCCAGTGTTAAAGATGTGATTGCTGTCTCTCCCCTTTATCTGAAGAAATCCAATTTCTTCTTGAAAAGTTCTATACATTCTGGGGATGAAGGATAATGCCCTTTGGTTCTGAGTTCCTACTCCTTTCTTCCCACCAAGCAAATTAGTCTCAGGGTGTGTCTGGAGACATGGAAGATCCTACTGGAAGTTTTTTGCAAATACAAGGACTGAGATCGCATCAATGCAGATCTTTTGATATGTAACAGTGGGCTTTTCAGGGCCTAACAGGCCTCCAGCCACATCTGCAGTTTTGTTCTAGCCTCTTGCCACGTTGCTCGGCAGTCTCTCTTCCTGGCCTCCTCTGTTGTTCTGCTCCAAACTCTGGAGTCAACTGTTCAATTACACTCAGAATATCCATACTCAGAAGTCATCTTTTGTTGCCCAATTGGCCCATGTCCTCCGGGTCTCGCTTTCTGGCTGCTTTATTTAAGTATGTTTTTATGCAAAGGTGCTGTCCAGCCAAAGAGAAATTCTGGCATTTGAGGTCATTTTCCTCATGCTACTTCAGTAGCTTCATCCATGCCAGGATAATATGTAATCTGAACTCTGAAGGTAAAATAAAGCCTATTTTGAGTTGACCCAAGGGAACTATGGTGGCTTAATGGATAAGGAATTGTACTACCAACCCAAAGACAACAAATCCACCAACTGCTGCACCAAGGGAGAAGGATGGACAATCTCTTCCCATGCAATTTATAGTCTCCGAGAACATGCTAGAGGGTCCACAATGAGTTGGACTTGATAAAAATGAACTTGAGCTTAAGCTTGAGTTGACCCATTGCTCTACTTGTCAGCAGTGGCAGGGGCAGTCCTGCTGGCCTTCCTGTCATTTTAGGAACTAGCTTAGGTTCTCCTACTCCTTGAGAATGGCCTATCCATATAGAGGACATTTGTGCTGTGTTTTTCTAAAAGATTCTCCAAACAGCCTTTAAGACTATCTCCTCCTCTCCACATCTCTCCCAGATTAGATTCCAAACAAAAGAGCTTTCATCATTTAAATCCTCCATATGCTTTTAAAATACTTTATGAAGGATTGAAAAAAACATACAAAAGGAGGGAATCTAACCCAATACATCCCCTAAGTATCTATCACCAAGTCTCAATACTTAACAACATAAGTATCTATTGAGTTGTAGGGAACGTTTCAGGAAGTAGATCATGGTATAGCAGTTGCTCTGTTGCCTTAATCCTACCTCTGGTCAAATGACACTAAGTTGATGAGCTAAAATAAAAAGAAAGAAATATTTAATATAAATTTTTAAAAAAGATGTAATTGTGACCTCCTTTCTGTAACTTATTGATGTTTCAGGATATCATCTACAAGGTCAAAACTGTTTTTAATAATGAGTTTAATGCTGCATATAAGCAAAAGGAGTTTGAAATTGCACGTGTGAGGGACAGGAATGTAAGACTTCAGGAAATTATCTCAGATCTGCAGGTGGAAGAAACAGTCTGGCAACCAGAATTTGAAGACTGTGAGAAGCCAGAGAGAACCCTGGAGGTGGACAATGAAGAGGTACTGGCTGGGTGGACCATCCCCTCTCTCCTTCCTCAGCACGATGTGCTAACGTCTTGTTTATTCTTCTTCCTGTTTCCCTCCTGGAAGTTCTTATATGAGGTTACACTCTTGGCTACAAGCAATGAAAACAGCTGCTATAGCCTCAGCAAGAGGACATTACTTTTAGGAATCCCATGCCATGTATTTGTATTGATTCAGTGACTGGGGTAATCAGGATGGGTGTGTCAGAGGCAATGAGATTGGCACAGGATAGAGCGCGGTTTAGGGCTGTTGTGCATACGGTCGCTATGAGTCGCAAACGACTCGACGGCACATAACAACCATGTATTTGAGGGGAGAGACAGAGCCTAACGAGATGAGGAAGCAAAGGCTACAACTGGTGGGGAGTCCAGATGTCCTCTTTCTTCGTCTCTTAGGCCCTTTGCTCTGCATTTCAGTTTCCTCTAGCAGTTTCTACTTTATATCTCCGTCACTCAAGAGAATAGCTGGCCTGAACTAGAAATTCTTAGTCCTGACCTGGGAAGGGACTCCTGGTCCAGCTTGAGTCCAGGCCTGTGTGCGCAGCTGGGTGGGTCACATTGTGGAAATGATGCAGATGGAACTCCAGTAATTATCTAGACCATTAGGGTAAGGTGGTTCCCAAAGAAAGGGGCCTTGCTGGGTAGTCTGGTTAAGATGTTTGGTACAGAGGTGATTGTGAATGAATCCTTAAAGAAAGCAATTGGAATACAGCTGTATTTCTTCCTTCCTTCCTTCCTTTTTTTTTTTTAGTTCTCAGAAACTACTCAGAGAAACCCCTTGCTCATGCAAAACCAACTTGATTACTTAGGTGCAAAAGAGAATAGCAGTGTTTAGAAGGCACCTAGTTCTTAGTAGATGCAGACACGTATATGGAAATTCATTTGTAATGATGAAACCTGGCCTGGGAGGAAAGTGAGCTCTGGTGGCCTAGTGGCAAGGAGCTGCATTGCAATCCTGAAGGTACGGGTTTCGAGTCCACCAGGTACTCTGCAGGAAAAGGATCAGCAGTCTCTTCCCGTGCAATTAACTGCCTCTGACAACTCGCTGGAGGGTCAGCTATGGGTTGGTTCTCACTGGTACACAACAACAACAACATGAGGAAAGTGAGGCATCGGCAGGTTAGGTAGTGTAACCACTGTTAAAAAGCTAGTAAGTGACAGAGCTGGGCATTAAGCCCAGGCTGCCATGTTTCCCAGTCCATCTGGCTAAACTCTCACTCCACTTTTTTGAGCAAGTTTTTTTCCCCTGAGGCAGATTCTTGTCATGTGACCTGAGACAGGAGCACAGGACAGCATAGAGCACTCCCTGCCCCACTTGAGAGGTTCCCACTCTGCATAATCATGTCGTGAATGTGTAATTAACTCCACTACGGTGGCTTTTTTATTTATTCCACCCTGTTCTGCACTCATGACAGTGATCTTGTCACAAGGGATGTCTTAACCCCTCTCCAGTTTAAACCCCTGGACTTGGCTGTTCCTTTTGGTTATAATCACCCCCAAACCTGTCCCTGGGTACCCACGTCATCCCCTTACTTTGTCAGCCCTTCTCCGCACCTTGCCTCATCCTGCTCCATTTGCATTCTCACAATTCCTTGAATGCCCCAAGCTTTGACCTCTCAGGAACTCCACCCTCCAGGATTTGGCTTAAATGACACTTTGTTAACTGCTCACTCCCCCTAAATCTAAAGCAGCTTCTTTGTGATGATGTTTCAGTGACAAGGCATGAGGTTAGAGCTAATAAGGACATAAACGCCCTTCCCAACCCTCTCCTTTTTGTTGATGTCGCCATCCCCACATAGAAAATGTATTGCAAAATCTGAGAAGTCCCTTTCCTCTCTTTACTCCCTTCCAGCCTTCTCCCAGGGTGTGGAAAGAAAGTTTGAATTCTCTAAGAGTAATAGCAGAAGGGATTGCATAGCAATGGAAGAGTTTTTCTTTTAATCAAGGAGAAAAGTGAATTGGGGGGCAGGGAGTGGCCAGGGAGAAAAGTGCAACAACGAATGACTGGAAGTCTCTGTAAACTTTCATTAAAATTAATTTTTTTTTAAAAAAAAGTACTCAATGGATGATATTATATAATCAACATAATAATTAAATATAGTGTTCTGTACAAAAAAAAGAGTAATAGCAGAAAGCTATACTGTCTTTTTCAGATTTTAGTGAGCAAGTATGTAAGACCATGGAGAAAGGCCAAAGAGAAACTGGTTATGTCCCACAAAACGGAGCAGTGGCTCACCTTTCAGGTATGCTGTGTTGCTCAAACAAAGCCCGAGACCTTTCCCTAATGGAATACTTTTATACTTGGATTCCATCATAGAAACATATCAAGTGTTTCCCATGTGCACTTGGCTCTTAGTTTGTCTCCCTCCCCTCACTCCACAATGCCAGTGCTCACCCTGCCCCAGTCCTAAGGGCCACCTTCTAACGTTGGATTGGGCTGCTTCCACTGGTACCGCTGAGTATCGGGCCTCTGCCTTAGCTGCCTCTGTGGCCCTGGATCTTCCCTAGAACTCCAACATAAGACAACGAGCCCTGATGGACATGATGGGAGGTGTTCTGGAAGTCAAGAAGGAAGATATCTTAAGAATGGTGAGATTTCTGGCCATCCTTGGAGAGAGGTGGAAAGGGGTAGGAAGAGGTACTTAAATTGTGCCATGATTTATTTTTTTTAAGGAACTTGAGTTCTAAATACTTTTGTTGTTGTTGTTATGTGCAGTTGAGTTGACTACAACTCATAGCGACCCGACGCACAGAGCCGTGCTCTATCCTGAGCCAGTCTCATTGTCTCTAACACACCTACCCTCATCACCCCTGTTACTGTGTCAGTCCATCGCATCCGGGGTCTTCCTCTCCTTTGCTGTCCCTTGACCTTTCCAAGCACGATACCCTTCTCCAAAGACTGGTCCCTCCTGGCTTCATGCCCAAAGTATACAGGAACAAATACTACACAACCTCTTAGTAATTTTTAAACATTATCATGTGAGGCAAATTAGAACGTACCAATATCCAGTCTGATCAAAAATAAAAAACCATGATCTCTGCAGAAGGCAGGAATAATGCTATCATTCTCTTCATTTACCAAGAAACTGAGTATTTCTGTTTTTCTTAGTTTGAGTTCTTTATTTTTAATCTGATTTGATGTTTCAGAAGTACGGGCGTGGTTCTACCTACAGAGATAACAACACATACCTTTGAGTTTGTCATCTAACTGGCTGAGTCCCAACTTCTCAAGTCACAGAAAAGTACTTTTACATCCTGGTTGAAGTGGTGTGTCTTGTCAATGTAAAGAATTCTGCTCTATTAAAGGACTTTAAAAAAAAAGTACTAATTCTGCGCTTTCACTGTACAGCTACAAGTATGTTTAAACCAGAGTGTAAGCGTTCGTTTCTATCTTTAGGTGATTCCTCAACCTGCTTTCATGGCGAAACCTGATGCTTTATGGTCTGAAGAAGAAAGGAAACAATTCAGAGACTATGAAAAGAAAGTCAAGGAGTTAAATGAAGAGAGAGATAAGTATAGAAAGGTGAGAGGAGCAAAGAGTTCATCTTCTGCCCTATCCAAGAGAGATCTCAATATACCTCTGCATCTGTATTTAGTTTTTCAGCTTAATTTCTCAAGGGAAAGTACTACTGTATTTGAAGAAGTGGGTGCAGGTAAGTTTAAAAGACTTAGAATGATTTAAAATAAAAATATTATATAGCAATGCTTTTTTTAAAAAAGGAAGTGTTAATTTCAACATTTTCAATACTGTTAGAATTTATTGGTTCCTTTGTTCATTCTTCCATGTTGAATGGGTACCTGTTACAGGATGTGCAAGCTCTTCAAAGTATAACCCTAATCGTCTGTATTCATGTGGGTTAGGTATGCTTTTGCTTGATTTATTCGCAATTGCCAGGAGAAAGGATGTGACAGAGAAGGGACACAATTCCCTTCAGCAGCTTATATAACTTTATAGTTTCAGTTTGAGGTTTTGGATCTCCACTGTGCAAAACTACATCCATCCCTCTGCTACCCAGCATCATTGCCCCAGCTCTACCTCTCTCATCTTCCTGCATCATCAGTCTTTTGCTTTCTACTGGATGACTCCAGTCAGCATAGATACATCCTGTAATACCTTTAAATTTATTTTTCTTTTTTAAAAAATAATTCCTTGAGGGAGATAAAGACATTGTTAAATCCACAGTCCACCGCCATCTAATCAGTTCTAACTCAAAGCAACTGAAGGACACAGGAGAGCTGCCCCCTCAGGTTTCTGAGGTTGTAGACCTTGTAGAAGCCGACTGCCTTCTCTTTCACCCTCTTCAGGACAGACCTGCTTGTTCCCTTAGTAGTCCATAGTGTATTCAATACTCTTCTCCAGCACCACAGCTCAAAGGCATTGATTCTTCTAACATTAGCAGAATGTGATGCTTCTAAACATTCATTTACTGTTGGTTTCCTCTCAGTCATTAGAGGCAGAAATGAAGAAACTTCAAAACAGTATTCTAGAAAGTACCCAGGCCTTTGATGAACATTTGAAAAGACTCTTTAGCAGAAGAATGAAGGCAGAGATGGTTGTCAACCAGGTAAATAAAAGCTTTGCTTATGTTTCTCTTTTTTTTTTTTTTTCTTTGAAGGAGACTCCAGGTCCTTCTGTTGTCCTTAGGATAAAGGGCAACACTCTTAACAGTTGTGGGGGCCTCTGACCTCATGCTGTGCCCCCCCCCCCCCGTTCCACCAGCCTCAGTCCTTGTCCAGCACCTGAAACATTCAGTGTGCTGCGTCCTCGGGTCTCTGTCCTTCCTTGCCTCCAGCCTTTATCCGCTCATTCAACTCATTCATCCTTTGGTTCCCAGTTAAAATCTTGAACAAAGTTAGATGTTCCTACTATATACTCTTCTTTTCCTTTCAGTCTCTTGTTTTATTTTTTATCTGCAACTTATTTTAGTTCATAGGAGATTATCTTTTACTGTTTCCGAGACTGTAAACTCATGAGGATAGAGATTGTTGTTGTTGTTGTTATTTGTCATCAAGTCAACCATGACTCATGGTAACCCTATAAACAACAGACCCGAACCTACTTGCTCATCTCGGGCCGTCCTGCCCATCTCCTGTGTGTTTAAGCCTATGTTACAGTCACCATGTCAGTCCATCTTGTTGAAGGTTTTCCTCTCCTACATTGACCCTCCAGCTTTCCCAGCATGCTGTCCTTCTCTAAGGACTGACCCCTCCTAACAATATGCCCACAGTATATGAGGTGAGGCTTTATCGTCCTGCTTCCAAGGAGCTCCCTGGTCACACTTTCTCCAGGACAGACTGTCTTCCACATCCCTGTATGCTAGCATTTGGCAAAGGACTTGGCTTATAATATGTGTTGAATGAGGGAATAAGCTTCATGTTCCAAAGATTTAGATGAAAGGCATGCTTTCATTCCATCCAGTGGCAGGGATACAGATGAAGTATACAGCAACTCTAGAAGCCAAACCCAAGGAGTGGTTTAAAGACTAAGGTGCACCTGAACTGAGCTGTGGTATTTTCCATTACTTCCTGTACATCTGAAAATCAGGCAATGAATAAAGAAGACCAGAGAAGGATCAATGTCTTTGAACTGTGGTGCTGGTGAAGAGTTTTGAATAGGAACTGCCAAAGGAATGAACAACTCTGTCTTGGACGAAGTAGAGCCGGATACTCCTTCGATCCAAGGATGGTTGACAACCTTTATGTGACGTAACTTTGGCATGTTATGAGGAGGGGATAGTCCTTGGAAAAAGACATCATGCTGGAAAGGTAGAGAGTCAGCAAAAACCAGGATGTCTCTCAACAATATGGACTGATGCAAGGACTACAACAATGGGCTTGAGCATGTTGGAGTTTGTGAAGAGGGTACAAGGTTCTGACTGTTGTTCGAGGGTTGCTATGAGTTGTAGTCAGCTTGCAGGCTTGGTGGTGAGTTGTGCTGCCAACACAAAGGCAAGTGGTTCAAATCCACCAGTTGCTTGATGAAAGAAAGATGGGCAATTTCCTCCCAAACAATTTACTACTCCTGAAAACCCGCTACAGGGTCAGCTATGAATCGACTCTGACTTGACAGTGCATAACAACAACAACAACAACAACAACCTATACCCCAGAGAGGAGTCCTGGTGACTCGGTGGTTTAAGTACTTCATTCTAACCAGAAAGAGAGCTTGGATCACCAGCTACTCCAAGGGAGAAAGTGTGCAGCATTTTGCTTTTGTGAAGATTATTGTTGTTAAGTGCATCGAGCCTCAGAAACCTTGTAGGGAGGCTCCACTTTGTCCTCTACGGGAGGACTGTGAAATGACTCTAACTCACTCCAATGGGTTAGCTTTGAGTTTAGGAGTTCTTTTAAGGGGTTGAGGAGAGGGAGTTTGTATGACCCAGCAATTCCACTTCCAGTAGCTCCAGCCAGCAGAGATGAAAATGTATTTTTTGCAAGAACTTGTACAAGATTTTTTGTAGCAAAATTAATCATAATAGACACAATCCAATACACATAATATTTGCTAAATGGACAATAAAATCTGGATTTTATATACCACAGAATGTGGTTTTGTTGATTGCCTTCAAGTCGAGCACTTCTCATAGCAACCCTATGAACAAAAGACCTGAAGCCCCTCTACAACTATCAACATTTATCAAAGTTCATAGAGTTTCTGGAGGCATGTTGTTTTAGGAAGTGGATGCCACTCCTGCTTCCAAACCTGTCGTGGTATGTTAATTACTGTTATGTGCCATTGAGTCACCTGCGATGTATAGCAACCCTATGTACAGCAGCTCTGAATACTTCCCTGTCCTGAGCCAGTACCAGTACTGATTATTAAGCTATAAAAAGACATGGCATTCTGATGCAGACTACACCATGGAAGGACCCTTGAGGACATTATGCTCATTGAGAAAAGTTTGTTACAAAATGCAACTTCATGTGTGATTCCATCTATCTTAGTGTCCAGAGAGGTATGTAGGACATAGAAAGGAGACCCTTGATTGTTTGGGGAGGGAGTTAAGAGGAAGTGGAGACAGACTGCGAGGAGGTTTCTTTTTTAAAATTTCTAAAACTGATGGTGGAAGTACAGTGTGTGACTGTACTAAAAAGCATTGGATTTTACACTTGAAATGGTTGAATTGTATCATCTGTGAATCATACCTTTATAAAGCTATTTAAAAATAGAAGATGAGCTAGGAACATCTTGCCATACAAGATAATAAGAAACCTGGCAAATACTACTGTGTGTGTCCCGCTGAGTCAGAACTGACTCATAACTGACCGTTCAGCAGCTTTTCAGAGTGGTAACTCGCACACGAGGAGGTTGCTCATCTTTCTCCATGGAAGCAACTGGTGGGTTCGAATCGCACGCCTTTGGGTTGGCAGTGCAACTCCTTACAGCTAAACCACCAGTCAAATATTGCTAGGATACATCAGAAAAGAGTCAGGAACCAACAGATGGCTGGCTTTTAGGAATTCCCTCAGCAAGCCTTTCTTCTCAGATGCGTCTGGGGAGATTTGAACCTCTAATGTTTCAGTTAACTGCCTACACTACTCAGGGCCTCTCAACATATTCATGCTCTCCTGAATGGGACAATGGGAGTTTCAGAATGGATGTTGTTGTTGTTATGTGTCATCACGTCACCTGTGATACTTAGCAACCCCTATGTACAACAGCTCTGAACCTTACCTTACCCTGAGCCAATCTCACTGACTCCAACACATCTAATCCCATTACCCCAGTTATCCTGTCAATCCATGTCATCCGGGGTCTTCCTCTCCTGCACTATCCCTGCCACCCTTCCAAGCATGGTGTCCTTCTCCAAGGACCGGTTCATCAAGGCCACATGACCAAAGTATGTGAGACAGAGCTTCAAAATCCTTGCCTCCAAGGAAAAACTTGATTTCACTCTCTCCAAGGCAGATCTATTTGTTCTTTGGCTGTTTGTGGTATGTTTAATATTATTCTCCAGCACCACAACTCAAAGTCATCAATTCTTCTTCTGTCATCCTTAGTCATTGTCCAGCTCTCTGATGCATCACTGCGAAGACCATGGCCTGAATTAGGCAGATTTAAACTGACATCATTGCTCCTCAGTACTCTGGAGAGGTCCCTGACAATGGACAATGATAATTAATTGAAACTTACCAAGTCTACTTCAATTCATTAATATATAATGACATTTTAAAGGGCACTAAACCTAATTGATCCCCTTCAGAGGGTAGTAGAGAACCATTTCATTACCTTGAAAATGGGAAAAAAATATCAAGTGTTTACTGTGCTTTTCCTATATGAAATGTATCACTGGGTAATAAATATATAAGGAGAAATGTCTCTTTATAGAATTATTTCCGTTAATAAGTTAAAAAAGGAATAATACCTTATCATCCCTGTGCCCCTCTGAGGGAGTGCTGGAGTCTTAGTGGCAAGGAGCTGCGCTGTCCATCCAAAGACACACAATTGGAATCCACCAGCTGCTCTACAGGAGAAAGATGAGAAGTCTCCTCTCGTACAATGCTCTGCCTCTGAAAACCCACTGGAGGATCCACTATGAATCGGTTCTGACTCGAAGGTGCAGAGCAACCACGTGTGCACCTCTTAATGGATTAATTGACCTGGGCATGGAGCATTCACAGCTGTTAACATCATCAAACAAAAGTCAACCAGACATCTGCCTCCTCATCAGAGAACGCCCACGGTCTGCCCAAAAGGCTCAAGCATGGGTCTGATCGGGTGTCTGCATCCAACTCAATGTCAGAACTACTGAGGAACCTGAAGATTGAGCTACTCTGGGAGAATGTAGTCAGTAAAACCCAGGTCAAGTCAAGCAACAAAAATAGAATTGCTGATATGTTGGGGGTGCGGGTGGAGGGTAGGGATGAAGTAGAACCTGTAGATGAGTGACTTGTTAAGTCATGACAATATATTTTAATGGAATAGCTAGGCAGTAGTGGCTAAGGATACACTCTCGGGTAATAAGACTACATAGAAACACAGAAAAACATTCTAAAAACCAGAAGAGTGGTTACTATTGTGGTTGAGATTAGAATGGGACACATAGAAGTTTATTTCTATTGGTGACAAAATTCTAATTCTTTAATTGTGTGGTAGTTACAAAGATGTTCACCTTTATAAAATCTCATATTTTATGCATTGTTCTATATCTGTATTTTGTCTTACAATGGAAAGGTAAAAATGGGGAAGCTATCTGACTATGCAAAAGTCTGTATTTCTTTTTTCTCTAAAATAAATTTTCCTTACTTTGATGTTGTAGACTCCCTTGATTAGCGCCAGATTGCTGACTCTGAATTTAAAAAAACAAAACAAAACTTTTTTCAGGAATACTGATTTTTTTTTTATTTCGTTCAAAATTATTTCTACAGGAAGAACTGAAAATAAATAACCTTCTTTTCTCATTACTGTTGGATGAAGAATTAAGCACCAGAGAACTGTGCCTGAACAACTATCTTGCGAGGAAGCAGGAGGAAAAAGTAAGTATAGGATCAGATATCTGAGTACATGTTCTGACAGAGACAGTCCTTGTTTATCAGCTCATTCACCCTTGACCCTTCCTTCCTCCCACGGTTCCTGTTAAATCCTGGATTTCCCTTGAGTTTTTGCTCAAGAGCCAGTTTTACTAAGTCTGAAAACAAGGGCAGTGAATGGGTTAGCTTACAAAATTAAAAACGTTGCCGTAAGCAGAAAAAGTCTATCCTAATATGAGCATGAAAGATAGAATTCAATAAAGGGACAGTGAATGAATGTTTGTCATGTAGTACATTTCAACAGACGTCAGCATTTAATAGCAGTACAAATAAAGGTCATGTGTGAATGTGTTAATGGTATTTGCATATATGACATATGTTACACACTTAATCGTTGCTAAGAATCTTTTAAGACCTCTGTTGTTTTTGTTATTGGGTACCTTCGAGCCAGAACCAACCCCATAGCTGACCCCCCAGTGGGTTATCAGAGACAGTTAATCACATAGGGGGAGATTGTCAATCTTTCTTCCACAGATCAGCTGGTGGATTTGAACCACGTGCCTTAGAGATTGCAGCTCAGCTTCTTACCACTAGGCCACTAGAGCTCCCTCTGGACGGGGAGGCTCCCTCTAGACGGGGAGGCTCCCTCTAGAGAGAGCTCTGAGGGTCTAGTGGATAAGGAGGTGAACTGCCAACCCAGAGACAGGTGTCTTGGATCCACCAGCTTCTCTGCAGGAGACAGATGAACCCTCTTCTCTCAGGTAATTTACAGGCTAGAAGGGTCAGCTCTGAGTCGGTGACCCTGAGTTGGTCCTGACTCAATGGCAATGAGTTTTGAGTTTTGAGTGAGTGGAGAAGCTATTCTACTTAGTCCGATAGGATCATTATGAATCCGAATTCAGATTCAGGACTGGAGGACAGTGGGCTGGGTTGGCTTTTAAGAGTCTGTTAAACAGCTTCTCCCAAGCCTGCTACCATTGAGGCCGCTCTTGAGAGGCCCTGTGGGACAGAGCACATCTGCCCCAGGGGGTGTCCAAGGCCGCAACCTTTACAGGAACAGACGGCCTCATCTTTCAATCAGAGAGCAGCTGGTGGGTAATAGCCACTGAACGTTTGCTTAGGAACCGAACACTTAACTCATCGTGCCACCAGAGCTCCTTAGTGTGTGCCAGCATCTCCTCAAAGAATAAATCAGTATAAAATAAAACTCTGCTTGTAAAATCATGCAGAGTATTAGGTGTCTCCCACAGATGAAGAGGCTGTCCTACAGAGGATGGGTAATGTGCCCCTTTAAATGTAGCCACCATGTAGGGATTGGAACTGGAAATAAACAAAGATCATCCAAGTGGGAATAAACCAAGGTCGTTTATTCAGAACTGGCCATAGGGCAAAGAAGTGGGCATCGTCCCCTGCATCATCCCCTGAGAGGCAGAGATGGGCAAGGAAATGGGAGGTTTTATGAGGAAGTGGGGAAGGTGTGGAGAGAGAAGTCTTCAGGAACACTGTGGTTGGTGGCCATTGGGATGGAGGACGTGGAGGAGGGTTAACTAGAATTGAAGGATCCTGTGGGATCAGGTTGGCCAGTGTGTATGGCCTTGCCGGGGTGATGATGAGTTGGAAGCAGTGGGGAGAATTTAGGAAGCTGGTCATTATTGACTGACTCCTGACTGACCGAGGCTGATTTCTTCCAAGGTTGAGGTTTGTCTTTCCAGAGTGGTGGCTACAGAGGTTTTAGGTTAGAATCCAGTTTTCATATGTGATCTGACTGTTACATAAAGTCAATGTGAACATACCTCCCAGGTTCTAAAACCCAAGTCTGTGGGTCTCCCAAGTGGGAGTGTTTTCATCATGCCACATTGCTCTACCAGGGATGTGACATGATCCATCGACAGAATGTCAGGTGCAGAGCCATTACACCTAGAAACAGGTGAGTGGATGCATGACCTTTCCCCACTTGGTTAACTTCCATAGAGAAATGTTATCTGCAGTAGGTACTTCACAGACATATGTATCTTGAGCTAGGAAATGTTCTTTCTGGCATCCCCAATACTTCTAGTTATCCTTAAAAAGAGGTCTCTAAGTGCAATCAGCTATTCCTTATGCTCTTGTAGGTCCAGACCACAGAGGCTATCAAGAAAGCCAAGGAAGAGCTTGACATTTACAAGGAGCACTATGACAACTTACTGGCAGAAGACAAAGTGAGTCACCTCTTACTCACTCAGGGCATTCAAATTCTTGCTGCCTTGAAGATAAAAGAGCTATCATTTTATTTCCTCCTAGCTTTTTAATCCTGTCATTCTCTGTTAGGAGTAAATGTAACTTTATGCTATTGTATGTTTCTGAAAATCAATATGTAAAATGGATGTTTGTATGCTTCTCTGGTTTAAGGTTTCTCTGCACAAAAGAAAATAAAGAACAGAAAGTCATCTAGACTTCAGGGCTTCAAACTTTAGCTTGTAGCTATATAACTAGTGAATCGTGAAACCAACCTAGAAGATTAGAGTGCCTTGCATGTTTTGTGGGTAAATGTTTTCTGAAACTCTTCTTTATGCTTGTTGTGATCTGTATCTTGACATAAAATGTCATTTTTTGTGAATTTCTGTAAAAGGATGAAATAATAAATGGATAGGGCTGTTGTACATATGAGTCACAAACGACTCGACAGTACATAACAACAACAACAAAGATGTAAGGCCTCTTTTGCTAAGTAATGATTTGACATTGTAGTTTTAACACACTTAAACATTTTTGACACTATTTTGAAAGGAAAATTTCTGATAAATTTGTATACAGTGCGAGGTCATTCTCTAATAAATTTACTTTCTAAGTCAATGTCAAGGTGAGGACAGGCTAATATTTTGAAAAGCATAGTCAACAAAGATTTTACAGCAAAGTTACAGTCATGATAATTATGTTTGTTCTTTAGGTTTTAGATCGAAGCTTTAGAAAGGAGTTCCCTGAAATTCCCCCACAGCAGGTGGATCTACTCTACAAACTTTTTAAACGCCGGCCAAGGTTGGTTTGATCTTCCCTTTGATGTTTCTGAGAAAAGGCTCATAAATAAAAAGGGATGGGATTAGATTTTAGATTTTTTCCCCCTCCAAATTACATGGAAATATTCATTGTGACATTCTCCAGATGATGATGTTCAAGTGATCATATTGATCATAATATTTTTTTTATTTAGTACCTATAGATTTAAGAACAAGTGTGTTGTTATTAGGTGCTGTGGAGTCAGCTCTGATTCAAGTGATCTTCTGTGCAACAGATCAAAACTCAGCCCTATCCTTTCCGTCTTCACAGTCTCTACTGTGTTACACTCTCTGCTCTGCAGTCCCTGTAGCCATCTCTCAGGGAATGTCATCTTCACCCTCACTGGTCCTCTGCTTCTCTAAGCATGATGCCCCATTCAGGGACTGGCCCCCTCCTGATAACATACCCAAAGGATTTGAGACTGAGTCTCACATCCTTACTGCTAAGGAACACTCAGGTTACATTTCTATGACAGGTTTATTTGTTCTTTTGATGGTCCACAGGCTATTCAATATTCTTCACCAATACCACAATTTAAAGGCATCAATTCTTCTTTGCTCATTTTCCAACATTCACATGCATATGAAGCATTTGAAAATGCCATTGCTTGAGTCAGTTGGATCTCAGTCTTCTACCTTGCTCTGTAGGAGGATTTTGGCAGTTACTTGCCTGCTGCAACACACCTTTGGATTTCTTGGTTGAGTCTCAAGGGTTGCTATGAGTCAACATTAACTTGATGCAATACGTTAGACTTGGGGTTTGTGGTATGAGTTGGAATTACACATAAAAGGCTTCCAGGACAAAATAAGTTTCAAGAAACTCTGAGTTTTGTTTTTTTGAAGCTAAACAAGTTTCTTTACTGCACTTACAATCTGTCATTGGCCTTTGACTCTCTAAGTGTAAGAAGGAAAATAAGCCATGTCATTTGACTACATACCCCTTTCCCTCAGACATCTCATGTCATTGACCAAGACTTAGAAAAGGTTTTTCTTACACACACTTTGGACATGTTGTCAGGAGGGACCAGCCCTTGGAGTAGGACATCATGTTGGAAGGTTAGAGGGTCACTGCAGGAGAGGAAGAACCTCGATGAGATGGATTGACACAGTGACTGTGGCAATGGGGGCAGGTGTGCAAGAGACAGTAATATTGGCTCAAGATAGGGCAAGATTCAGAGCTTTTGTTCCTCGGGTCGCTGTGAGTCACAGTCGACCTGACAGCACATAACAACAACACCAAGAACAAGAAAAGTTTGCAAATTGTCAGTATAAACATTAATTTTTTATTACAATGGTGTCTCTCTGGAGACTAAGGTGCGTCTGATACAGGCTATGGTCTTCGCAATCACTTGTTATGCATCAGAGAGTTGTACAATGACCAAGGAGGATAGAAGGAGAATTGATGCCTTTGAGCTGTGGTGCTGGAGAGGAGTATTGAATGTACCATGGACTGCCAGGAAAACAAACGGATTCATCGTAGAAAGGATTAAACCAGGCTGCTCCTTGGAGGCAAGGATTCTGGGGCTTCGTCTGACATACTTTGGACATGTTGTAAGGAGAGACAGGTCTTTAGAGAGGGACATCATGCTGGGTAGAGAAGAGGGACAGCGCAGGAGGGGAAGACCCTCTCTGAGGTGGATTGATTCAGTGACTGGGGTACTCGGGATGGGTGTGTCAGAAGCAATGAGATTGGCACAGGATAGAGCAGGTGTGAAATTACACATCATCTAGAAATTATGAAATTTCTTGGTTACAAAGATCCTTATAAACTCATTCATGACTAAGCTACAGATAAATCCTCTCACCTTTGAGGACCTCCAGGCAACCTAATAAATTGAGCCTAAAGCGTGTCTGATTTCTTGGTTCTCTGTTTTTAAAGGAGTACACTCTAAAGAGCCTAAGTCTTTATGCTTGCATGATCTAAAAAGAAGCAAGATCCTGTAAGGCCCTGGTGGAATGAGTCACATCCTAATTTCTGTCATGCCTGTGGCCCTGGTCACTTCCTTGTCTCAGAGTCTCACTCTCCTCATCTTTACACAAGGGTCACAAGACCCCATCTCACAGAGAGTGGCTCCTACAAATCTCTGTATCTTTCTGCTTTCCCTTCCCACAGTCCAGAAAAGTAAAGAAAGCTTTTTATTGTGATTTGAGCAAAAGCAATCTTTTAATGTAGGGGAAAAAAGAAGAGACATCTCTTCAGATTCCTAAAAATATGAACATATTATAAGCTACTCGCAAAAACAGAAAATAGGCCAGCAGAGAATGTACAAGACAGAGTCTCGGAACACTCACACTTCTCTTGAGTGTTTAATTGCCTGCTGAAAACACACAAGTTGAGATAAAACTACCAGGGCTGGCAGATGGGGAGTCCTTAGTGAAGTCAAGGCCATATCTGGGGATTTTGGAGACCAGGCCAAGGAGAATAGAGCAGGCTACATTTCCCTTTGGAATAATTCATCCACCAGCCCCTAGATGTCCTGCAGTTTGTTATAACTATGCTAACTGATGTTTTCTTGTGGGACTGTGAAAAGCTGATGGCCTTTATTGCTCATACCAGGTTTCAAAAAATGAAAATGCAGCAGGATACCACCAGTCTTGTCCCTTTTGGAGACCAACCAGGATCTGACAGATTGAATAAGGAAGCCTTTGCATATTTAATGAAAGCCATGGATGAGTTGGATAATATCAGTAACATGCCAGAAGGAATGGATGAGGCGATCTGGGAACATTTCTGCTTGACAAGACGAGCGAAAGTGGAAAATGAACAGAAAGTATACAATGATGTTTTCTGTTTTCTTTTCTGTAGTACAGTAACATCAAGTATGTAGTTTAAGCTGGTCAAGGTTTCCAGAAAAACTCTTTATTTAGGTTTTTCTTTGTTCACTTTTAGAAGATGTAATAGTGACAATGAAATGAAATATTAATGTGTGTGCTCTCTGCTTCTTTGCCTGCACTGTCTAATATGGCCACTAGCTTCTTGTGGTTATCTTGTGTACTTGAGGTAAACCTGGCCAGTTTTGAATGAGATATGCTGTAGGTGGGAAAAGAGAGCTCTGGTGGTGTAGTCCATAAGGAGTTACACTGTGAACCCAAAGGTGACACCTCTCTGGTGGTTCAAATCCACCAGCAGCTCCCGAGGAGAAAGATGGGTAGTCTCCTCTCATACAATTTACAGCTTCTAAAAACCTGGTGGAGGGTCAGCCAGGAGTCAGTTCCCATAAGGATGCATTTTATGGGTAGAAGAGACACACCAGATGTAGACAAATTGCTATGGGGAAAAAGGAATTAGAAAATATAAATTTTTAAAAATTTGTTACAAGTTGAAATGGTAGTATGTTGGCAATATTGTGGCTAAGTAAAATTAACACACTCTCAAACCTTAGCTTTGACAGAGTGTTAGATAAAATATATTGCTAAAATTAATTCCAACTTATTTCTTTTTACTTTTTATAATGTGATGGTGTTATGTGCTGTCTTGTCATAACAGACTCATAGCTGACCCTCCAACTTTTCAGAGACTATAAATCACACAGGAAGAAATTGCCCATCTTTCTCCTCTGGAGCAGCAGATGGATTCAAACCACCTGCCTTTGTGTTGGCAGCACAACTTCTTACCACTAAGCCACGAGAGCTCCCTTTCATAATGTGGCTACTTCACAAAGCACCTCTGTGAGTCCCATGTGCAGCATACATGTTATTTCTTGTGAACAGCACCATGGTAGATGTGGCCTTCTCCTTCTCTTCTCTACCCTCATCTCGAGTTGTACTCGTCTCCTTGCATAGATTAGGATGATATTTTAGCTCCTAGAACTGACTTTAGAATTTTGCTAAAATATTTTTTAAATACCAAAGGGCAAACATTTGTGAATATATTTAATTGGAAAAGAATCCTTTAATTTTTTTAGTATGATTTGTGTGAAAGTTTACAAAGCACATTGTATGTGTGTGTGTGTGTGTTTTCAGTTAACTGTTACTCTTGTTATGTGCCACCGAGTGGCCTGTGACTCATAGTGACCCTATGTACAACAGCTCTAAACCCTGCTCTATCCTGTGTCATTCTTACTGTCTCTGACACTCCTACCCCCATTACTCTAGTCTCTGAACCAATCCATTTCATTGGGGGTCTTCCTCTCCTGTGCTGTCTGTCCCTCCACCCTCCCAAGCATGGCGTCCCTCTCTAAGGACTGGTCCCTCCTTTCAACATGTCTAAAGTATGTCAGACGAAGCTTCAGAATCCTTGCCTTCAAGGAGCATCCTGGTGTAACCCTCTCCTGGACAAACCTGTTTATTCTCTTAGCAGTCCATGGTATATTCAATACTCTTCTCTAGTACCACAGCTAATTAGTCATGCATATTTTATTCCATAATGTTAATTAAAATACACGCAATGTTTTATTGTCCTTTTATTCCACATTATCCCTTTTTCCACCCATTCTAATAAGGTGTTTATTTTCTATCCATTTTGTATGCTCTTGCCCCCACTTCCCCATAACCAAAGTAGGTTGATTAATTTTGTACATAAATCTTTAAGAGTCCTTTCTTTTGTTGCATCTTGGTTCTCTCTTGCTCCCCTCCAAATTCCCTAAATTCTGTGCCACATGCTTCAGGCTGGCATGTGTTTGTTTAAGTATCTATGATTTTATACAAGCCTTTTGGCCTAGTGGTAAGGAACCGCACTGCGATCCCAAAGGTAAGCAGTTAGAGTCCACCAGCTGCTCTGTGAAGGATGGCAGTCTCCGCCTGTGTGGTTTGCTGCCTCTGCAAACCCCTTGGAGGGTCAGCTATGAGTCCATTCTGACTCAGTGGTGTACAACAGCAACAGTGATTTTATTATTTTACCTAATGTGATGGGGTCACAGTTTGAATAAGTTTGCGTAAGATATATGCGAAATTCTAGCTGCTTGCATGTTTTATTTTCATCAAGAAGCAAATGGAATACTCTTCAAATTCTTTCTGAAAGTACCATGTAAATTATAGGTATTTTCTATTCTCTAATATTGGAATTTAATTTTTCTTACTCTCTTAGAAATATGGGTGTTTTATTGGGGAGGGGAGCAATCCCACATAAAAGAAATAGATGTTTTCTGAAACTCCCTAAAACTCATTTTTATTTCTGAGACATTGTGGTTTGGTTTCTTCAGGTAAAACAGAAAGCAGCTGGCTTAGTGGAAATGCTGGCTTTTGTCCGGAAAAGAGTTGAGGAGGACGAAAAGGTGCAACAGAACATCGAAAAAGTGTTCCACGAACTCATCTTGTAATTTGAAACTTTCATTTAGTTCATCTACTCAATCTAAGCAAAGAGCTAAATTAGATTGTGTTTTCATGGAGTAGAATGCCTAAGAAAAGGTCTGACAGTGGTTTATAGCTGACCCAAACTTATATAGTTCATTAATGTCCAAAGAATACGAGATAAAGTCTGTCCATCCCTGCTTCTAAAGAGCATTCTGGCTGCTCTTTGTCTGAGGCAATTCATTATATGATAATTTTTTATGTCTAGGCTAAAGGAAAGAACATGAATTTCCTAGAAATGGATTTTTAAGTAGTATATAGATTAAACATTGTTAATACAGTGTCAGAAGTCAATAAATAATGTCAGAACTGTAATAGACTTGTTATTTGTTAACAGCTCTATTTTCCTCATTTAAAATTTCTTTTCCTTATAATTGAAATTATATTAACCTTTTCTTAATTCTAAAGTAAAATTTTATGAATGCTTTTCTGTCCACACGGAGTTTGGGTTGTTTTTTTTTAAAAAAAAATACCATTTTTAAAAAATAAAGCAAAAATATCAGCCCAAATGTAATTCCCTGTTGATAGGACAAATATTGTAGAAGCCACTGGGAAAACTCATCATTGGGAAAATGTTCTTCACCTTTATCTCCAGAATGTTTTCTTAAACTCTTTTGAAATTTATGTTCTCAAACAGTAGATGAAAATTGCAATATAAATATGTTCTATATACTTATTTTGGTTTCATTTTTAGATTACAGGAGGAGAAGATAGAATTCCAGTTAGACTTGACCATCCAACTTCTCCTTAAACAAGGACAAGTAGAACTGGAGAATTTCCAGCTAATTCTAGAATATTCTGATGCAATTCTCATCAACAAGAACATAATTGAAGACTTAAATTCTGTGATTCGGGTAACTATGCATTTTCAGAGAGAAAGTAACGTTTATCTGTTGTATCACATATTTTGCATTCTTTTTCCCTTTCCATGATAAATCACATTAAATCAGTGATTTCCATCTCTAACTGACCCAGCTTCTTATTATTATAGTTTTTTAGGAGCCTCAAAAGGGAACTCTGGTGAACTAGTGGTGAGAAACTGTGCTGCAACCCCGAAGGCATATGGTTCAAATCCACCAGTTGCTCTCCAAGAGAAGGACGGGCAGCCTTCTCCCACTTGATTAACTGCCTCTGAAAACCCACAGGAGGGTCAGCTATGGGTTGTTTCGAGCTCAAACAGAACAGCAACAATGTACAGTCAGCCATGGAAATCACCGAGCTAATGAAATCAAATGATCGTGGAAAGGGAAGAGAACTATATTAACTATAGAGTTAAATCTCATTTCTAATACATCATATGAATTGTCTAATGAATTTGCTTCATTTCTGACAAACATTTAATTTTATAAATTTCCCCCTAAGCATATTCTACAATTTTTTACTTTTTGTCTATATTTTCTCTCCCTTCAGATTCTTTTTTTATAATTGTATGGCTTTCTGTTGGATTACATATTTGGAAGCATGCTATTTAACTTCCAAATATTTCAATACAGTGTGCTCTTTGGGGCTTATGTATACATATGCCATATATTGTACTCTTACAAATACAGTTGTTGTTGTTGTTGTTATGTGCCATTGAGTTGCTTGCGACTCATAGCAACCCTACGTACAACAGCACTAAACTCTGCTCTGTCCTGTGCCAATCACACTGTCTCCAATACACCCATCCTGATTACCCCAGTCACTGAATCAATCCACCTCATAGAGGGTCTTCCCCTCCTGTGCTGTCCCTCCACCCTACCAAGCATGAGTCCCTCTCCAAGGACTGGTCCCTCCTTACAACATGCCCCAAGTATGTTAGACGGAGCCTCAGAATCCTTGCTTCCAAGGAGCCACCCGGTTTAACCCTCCCCAGGATGAATCTGTTTGTTTTCTTGGCAGTCCATGGTATTCTCAATACTCTTCTCCAGCACCACAGCTCAAAGGCATCAATTCTCCTTCTATCCTCCCTAGTCATTGTCCAACTCTCTGATGCATAACAAGTGATTGCAAAGACCACAGCCTGTATCAGATACACCTTAGTCTGCAGAGAGACACCATTGCTCTTCAGTACTTTGGAGAGGTCCCTAACAGCAGACTTTCCCATGGCAATACATCTTTTAATTTCTACATTATTGTAATTTTTTTCCTTTCTGTAGTGAATTCTCTTTTACAGTGATAAAAAAGTAAAGAGCAAAAAGTTTTTCCTTTTACCTTTATTTTCACCATTTTCTCTACCACTATTTCACTGTACAGACACAAGTCCATATACTGTTTGCTACAAGACCCTCCTTTAACATAACATCTGGAGTGTGGGTCTGCCAGTATTAAATTGTCTGGCTTTGGGTATTTTTCCCTTTTGTATTAATAACCTTTCTCACATCTCCATTTCTGTAAGAGATTTAGGTAAGGATTTTTATCTAGGTTAGCACCTCCTTTCTTCGCTCCTTTCTCCCTCCTTCCTCTCACTTCAAAGATATTCACTGCTTCCACCTTTGCTACTGCTTAAAAGTGTCTCATGTACTCGCCAAATATTTAGGATAGATTTTCCACCTGTCTTTCTGTTTCTGATTTCTAGTTTAATTCTACTATGCTCTGAGAGCATTTTTATGTATTGTGAATATTTGTTTTAAGATCCAGAGTATGGTGTCACAGGAAATGTTTCATGTGAGTTTGAGAAAAAATGTGTATTGAACTTGAACTTCCATAATACTTTTTATTCAAAAGGAGCAGGGAGTGATCAAGTCTGACTTCTTTCTCTTAACTCCACAAAGGGAAACTGTCCCCGTCAAAACATCCACAGCACCAAAATAAGAGCCACACAGAAAGACATGGCCCCCAACTCCACGGTACCCGCTTGTACCAATCACCGCGTCTGATATTTATTGTAAAAGTTTATTAGAGAAACTAGTTTGGTGTTTATTAGAGAAACAGGTGGTGGGTGGTGAGGGAAGGCAAAGGTTACCATCACACAGTGAAAGTCCCTAGGTTCAGTCCAGCACACAAACGCGAGAAGCCTCTGGTTTTCGAACTCATCCAGCAAGCCTCTTCTCATGAAGGTCTCAAGGCAGCTCTTCCTTCAGTCTCCAGAAGCAAACCCTTTACCTCTGGCTCCGTCTCCAGGGTTCAGACATGCTGCTCCTCACGGTGGTCCTTCCTCAGTTTATTTCGCTCTCTCTCTTGTGTTAGCTTCACAGCTATTGATGATGTTGAAGATGCTGATCAACTGCAATCTACGAGTCTGTGTCTAAAGTTGAGGAAGCTGGAGACCATGTAGGGGGTTGGGAAATGGGGGTCAGGGTAGGGTGAGGGAGTTAAGGCAATGGATAGAAAAGCCATTTGTTCAAAGTTCTAACACCACAGAACATGAAGTATGACCTTTCTTAAATTTCAGGTTCCTGTAAAACATCCCAGAGGAAAGGCTTATTATTCAGAAAGAAAGACTTAGGAGTGATGTATATCTAGAAAGTTACAAATGAATAATGGCTTGCTATCTATTGTTGTTGTCATGTTCCATCTAGTCACCTGTGGCTCATAGTAATCCTTTGTGCATTAGCTCTAAACTCTGCCTTATCCTGAGCCAATCTCATCATCTCCAACAGAGGTAATCCCATTTCTCCAGTCACTGAGTCCATCTATCTCATCCTGGGTCTTCCCCTCCTGCTCTGTCTCTCCACCCTTCCAAGCCTGATGTCCTTCTCCAAGGACCGGCTCCTCCAGGTCGCATGCCCCAAGTATGTGAGACGGAGCTACATAGAGGGAATTAAAGCCATAAGATGGTTTAAGTTTATTTAGGAAGCAAAAAGTCACAAGAAAAAGGAGAGGAAAAGGAGGTTGGGTCAGTGCCTGATATCCAACTCCAAAAAAAATCTAACCAAGAAAGAGCACCTCCTTACTGACATAAAAGGTCAACTTGGTCAACATTCACATGTATCTTTATTGTATTTACTGCCAGAGTGTTCTTTGGAGGCAAGAATGATGAGGCTTCGCCTTATTTCTTTCAGGCATGTTGCTAGGAGGGACATGATGCCTATAAGGGTGAAAGTCAGCAAAGGAGAGTAAGACCCTCAATCAGGTGGATTGACATGGTGACTGCTCCAGTGGGCTCTAGTGTGTCAGGAAGTGTGAAGATGGCACAGGACAGGACGGGGTTCAGATCTGCTGTTCAGAGCGTTGCTGTAATTGTACGAGCCTTGTTGGGAGCTAACAACAACATCATCATCTACTGTTTAATTGCTATCTTGCATTATAGTGACCAAGTTTTGCCCAATAATTGTTTTTTATTAGTATCTGCTCTGTGTTTTAAAAGAAGATCGAATTATGTCTAAGCATAGCATTCAGATTCGAATATTCCATAATTCTGAGTGAAGAACCCTATTATCTGAATATTGGAATATGTTGATATTTTTTTAAGACTCAAGGACAAAAGAAAGTTGCTAGCATGATGGAAAGTAAAAATGTCCACAAAGGAATATATCAGATCGAATGGGAACATAAGAAAATGGAGATGGAAATGGAAGATCTAAACCAGAAAGCATGGGATATTCAGATGCTATTTTTTTCAAGAGATCGTCAAAAGGTAAATTTCTACTACTCTACTATGCAGTTTATTATTTTTATTTTACTTTACTGTGGTAAGACATATATGATGAAAGTGTGCTATCTGTACCATTGTAGAGTGTATAATCTGTTACAGTAATTACATTCACCGTGTTGACAATGAACACATACCCAGCCATGCTGTCACTGGTGCATTTCAGAGCTAAACCAAAGGTCTGCTGGGGCTTCGGAGGTTTAAATCCACTAGGAGGAAAAGGGACAGTTCCGCCCTCATTGCCATTTACATCCTTTGAAACCTGATAGAGGGTTCCTATAAGTCTGAACTGACTTGATAGGAGGGAGTTGAATAGAAACACAAATTTAATATGTCGTAGTCAACGGCACATAACATATATCTTCATTCAGATCTCTCCTGAGCCCCAGATTACCACAAGTAAATTGTGTGTGTTTGCTTGTTCTAGATAGCTCATTCAAGTCAGGTAATACAATGGCTGTTCTCTTGTGTCCAACCCTCTTTACTCAGTATGTTTTAAAGATTCATCCATGTAACATCAGGAGCCCTGGTGGCCTAGTGGCAAAAAGCTGGGCCACAATCCCAAAGGCACTTGGTGCAAATCCACCAGCTGCTCTTCAGGAGATAAATGGGCTACCTCCTCCCGTGCAATTAACTGCCTCTGAAAACTCACCAGAGGGCCAGCTATGGGTTGGTTGCATCTTGATGGTACGCAAACCAAACAGCAACCACTGTGTAATAATAGCATGTTTCAAAACACAGTGAAGTTGTAGTTTAATATCTTTATAACTTATTACTATTCCACTCTATTTATATACACGGTTTCTTTACCTGTTAATCTGTTGATGGATGTGTAGGTTGTTCTATATTTCATTTATTTAAATAATATTTAATAAGAAGTCACTGAAGGCCAAGCTTATTCTTTCTCTCTTTCATTGATGTGAACCAGAACTAACTCATAGCTGAAGCTCCTTAGGTTTCCAAAGCTTTAAATTGCACAGGAGAAGATCCATCCACAGATCCACCGCTGGATGTGAATGACCTGGAAGGTGCAGGCTTTGGCTTAGCAGTGCTAATTCCTACAGACTGTAAGCCCAGAGCTCCCTCCAGTCTAGGCCAATAGTGTGTCATAAAGCATCTGTGGATTAATCTTCCGGGAGTTTGCATGTTACCTCCAGCATTCCATTACCTATTCAGCAGGTTAGTTATATCTTGTTGGACAAAGACTTCTGATTGTCAAATACCCTGGCCTCTTTCCTGTTATCACTGTCCTCCAATTATCTGCAGAATTTGACCATCTGCTTATCCTTTCTCAAAAAAGAATCCATTCTCATGGAGTCTGGTGATACAAACCTTGGACAATCAAGCTGCTTGGGGTTTTCAGATGGGACAAAGAAAGGGAAACAAAACAAAATAGAAAAGAATGACAGAAAACACTGAAAAAAAAAACCACAACAGGATTAGGCAGTAAAATAGACAAACTAAAACTGAGAGGGGTACAAAATGAAGGAGAATCAGAATGGAAAGGCGAAAAAAGAAAAATACAGGGAAATGAGAAGAGACTGGCAATGGAAAGGGGAAAAGCTAGAGAGGCGAGAAAGTGGGAAATACAAGATGTTAAAAGGGGGGAGGAGGAGCCACAAGGACAAAATATAAAATAAACGAGCAAACAAAACTCTGAAATGCTTTGGGAAATGAGATAAAAAAGAAGAGGTATGATCAAGGGAGGTGGGCTGGACACCCGATAGCTGTTCTTGTCCCTGCTGGGGTTCTTGGCATCAAGGTGTTGGGTCTGGGACAGTGTCTGCCAGTCCAGCAGAATGTTAGGGTTAGATTCCCAATGAGGTCACAGTTTCTGCTCATCTGAGAAGTGGATGAGGCCCCACGATGTGAGCTGTCCCATCAGTAGCAGCACTGCTGGCCTCAGAGGAGCCATGTGAGTCCACCTGCTAGGGACAGTGTGTCTTTCAGTCCAGGGGATGAGTGAAGGTGCTGCATCAGAGATGGCTAGGATGTAGAGATAGTCACTGCCAACCTGGCATTCCCTGGGATGGTGTACCCCATAGAGGGTGCACTGTTACCAATGTGGCCATGGGATATGCCGGCAAGGGTGCCCAGTAAGAGACAAGGGTTCCAGAGTTAGTGTCCTTACTAATTCAGGGGTTTAGGGCACTGTCCACAGGCTCCCTGTGTAGTCCCTGGATGTAGAGCTGTGTGTGTGCCCCTTGTATCAGACACACAGTGACACAGGCTTGGCCTCAGGTGGAGCTGAGATAGGCCTGGGAATGCTGTCACGTCACCTGGTGGAGCGGGGAGTAGGGGCAGACTCTTCCCTGTACTTCTTCCTGTGCCTTCAAATTGCAGTGCATCTTCTTACCACTTGTTGTGTACTGTAGAGTTGGAATCACCCATAACTGATGCTCTGGTGGGTTTTCAGAGGCAGTTAATCACACGGAGGAGATGGCCCATGAGTGTCCTGCAGTAGAGCTGGTGGCCTCTAACCACATTCCTTCAGGGCTGCTGTGCCACTTGACACTAGGCCACCAGAGCGCCTGCTCAAAGGACCACTAGGACACTAGTAATCATTAAAATACAAGGGAGTGGCGAGCTCTGGTGGCCTAGTGGCAAGAAGCTGCAACTGCAAGTTCAGAGGTGCACAGTTCAAATCCACCAGATGCTCTGCTCGAGAAGGAGGAACAATGTCCTCCTGTACCAGTCAGATCTGATTTGACGGTACACACAAAAAATAATGAAATAAAAAAAATATATAAGGGAGTGTATCAACGGCTCCACTCTGGATGCTGGTTTCTCGAAAGTTTTGGGTTGTGTTTGATTTGTGATGTGGGGTTTTTTTTCCCCCTCCACAAGAGGGTGTCAGTTTGTCTTTGGCCCCTTTTGGCCAACAAGAACCCAAGGGCAGAGGTTTTAAAACTCTGTAGGGCCCGAGGGCCACAGGCCTGAGGTCCAAATGTTAATTTTAGAATGAACATTCTTTAAGTGGTACAGCAGGCATTTGCTTATTTGCTGCACTGAATAACTTGGAGTTGCTGTGATGCTGAATACTGTGCCATAGTTGTGGTAATACATGATGGGTAACATGATGGGACAGCATTTGGTGGAGCTTCCAGACTGATTAAGGTTTGGAAGCAGAAGTGGCATCCGCTTCCTAAAACAGATGCCTCTGGAAATTCTATAAAGTCTATAATTATACAGAAATGATTTAATTATAGAACAGAGTTCAGGTCTTTTGTTCATAGGGTCACTATGAGTCATATTCAACTTGACGACACATTCTTCTACTTTGTACATCACTCTTCATCAGTTTGCTGTACTGAGATAATCTGAGTTTGCTGTGATGCTGAGCCTTGTACCACTGGGGTATTAAATACCATAATGATCTCCCAATGTGGACAGAGTTTGGTGGAGCTCCCACTTGTAAAACAGGTTTGGAAGCAGGAGTGGCATCCACTTCCTAAACCACAGACCTATGGAAACTCTGTTAACTTGGAGAAATGATGATAGTTACGGAAAGGCATTAGTTCTTTTGTTTATAGAATCACTATAAGTCGTACTCTACTTGACTGCAATCAACAACACAACAATATCAATGGTTAAATACAAGTAAATACTTTGGCACAAAAGTAAAATCCGTTTTATTTAATTGATTTACATACAATAGTTTTCACATTAACTTGTGTTTCATTCATGTGCATTTTTTGTTCCACTCACTCCACCCACCAGATTCTGCACACCCTTTCCACCCTCAGACCCCCACCCCCTTCCCTTCCCTCTTTGGAAATCCATACACATTTTATTGATTATTCTGAAGTCCAATCAGTTAGGTTATATGGAAAAATAGTTCTTTCTTATGAAAATATCTTTCAAAACTGACACAATTTAAAAAATAGCAGTTACAAATGGGGGGGAAGTCCTTAAATATTTTGTGATTATCTTTTCTCCCAAAGTTCCTAAATGAACCGCACTATGAGACCATGATAGCTATTCAAATTGGAATAATGGAGCAAACTATTGCTGTTTTGGAAAAGGTGAGTCTCCAATATGTTGATCATTATAATCCTTACAGTTGTGAATTATTTGAGCAAAGCAATAATGTTCCAAGTCATGAATCAGTCTGGATCGAGTTTTTACAGCCATACTAACCATACTAGTGGTATAGACTAAGATACTTAAGTTAATATTAGAATTAACCCTTTGAAAGACATGTAAGGGTGTTTTCTCCTATTTTACATTGTGATTTATGTAGTAGAAATGCTGATAGTCTTCCCTGGTTATTTTTTGCTCTATTATAACTTCTTAACAAATGTTTCTTTTTTATGGTATAGTATATGTGAGATGAAAATAAAGTAAAAAAAAAGGCGATTTTTATAAATAACCTATACAAGGGTGTACTAGAGTCTTTTTCTACAATGAAATATTAACATTCTATCAAGAAATAATTTGTGAGTTAATTGTGTGCAGGTATTATGCCAAGTACTAAGAATATGATGGTAAAATATAGATCTGTTTATCACACAGTCAATACCCTTATTAAATTCCAGCAAATCCTCACTGTATCTTGCCTTCCCTCAGTCTCTACTCTCTTCCCATTCCTGTCAACCCTCCACAATTGTTTCTATGTTGAAAAGTTTCCTTGGCTTCCCGTAGTCAACCAATCATGCATATCTTGTTTCATATCATTAATTACAATATACACAGTGTCTGATCGCCCATGCATCCCTCATTGCCCTTCACTTCACTGATTCCAATGAAATGCTTGTTATCTGTCCATTTATCTTATATTTTACTGATTATTTATTTGAATTTTAAGAATATCATCTTTATAAAACCCAATACTTTTTAAAAAATTATTTTTGTGGACTCTCTTGGGAAACAAAAATTCCAGACTCACAAGAAAAATGTGGACAACTGCAAAAAACTACTCAAAAAACTGGGAAGATACAGCAACCTGAAAGATGTGGCAAATTACCATCTAAGCTGCAGTTTACGAGAAGAGTTGGTGGCTATCTCAGAGAGAAGAGACATTTGTAATGCAATTGGTAAGGTCTCTCCCCCTCCCCAACTTGCTGTCATTGCGGTGCTAGCTCAGAGGTCACACCTCTCTGTTGGCTCAGATCTACCAGCAGCTTCAAGGGGGAAAGATGGGCAGCTTCCACCTATGCAGTTTATGACCTTGAAAACCAATGGAGGCTTAGTGATTAGTCAGTTGTGGCTTGAGAACAATGAATTTTGAGATTTCATTTAAAATGATCAGTATTCTTGAAATCTATAATTATCAAGATTTCCACAAATTATAGCTGATCCACTTCAAAAAACATTACTTCTTTATTTGAAGACAGATGCTGTTGTTGTTATGTGCCTTCAAGTCACTTGCGACTCATAGTGACCCTATGTAAAAAAAGCCCTAAACCCTGCTCTATCCTGTGTCAGCCTCACTGTGTCCAACACACTGACTCCCACCACCCCAATCACAGAATCAATCCATCTCATCGAAGGTCTTCCTCTCCTGCGCCCTCCCTCCACTCTCCCAAACATAACGTCCCTCTCCAAGGACTGGTCCCTCCTTGCACCATGCCCAAAGTATGTCAGACCGCTTCAGAATCCTTTTCCTCCAAGGAGTAGCCGGGCTTCACCCTCTCCAGGATAAACTTGTTTGTTCTCCTAGCGGTCCATGGTATATTCAATACTCTTCTCCAGCACCACAGCTCAAAGGCATCAATTCTCTATCATCCCTAGTCACTACTTTCTGACATATAGCACATAATTGCAAAGGCTACGGCCTGGATCAGGTGCACCTTAATCTCCAGCTCAACGTGGTTGCTCTTCAGTACTCTTGAGAGGTCCCTGAGAGCTGACTTTGCCAATGCAATTTGTCTCTTGATTTCCTGGCTGCTGATACCAAAAGTGGAGACAGATAAAATCCATTAATGTCTTACTTTCTCATTTTTGCAACAGGATCTAAACTGACTTGTGAACAGATCGCCAGAGAAAAATATGATAACATGATGCAACAACAAAAATTAACAAATATTTCAAAACAACAAGCTGAGCAAATTTTGATTCTGCAGGCCGAAGTTGAAAGACTAAGGATGAAAACCTTTCCTGCTCTTATTCATCTATAAAAATATTGGCCAAATAATTTTCAAAATCACTTCATTTGGTTAAAATGGGGTTGGTTTTTTTCTTTTGTACTTGGAAAATTAAGTAGATTCACTCTTCTTAGTTGCATATTTTAAAATAGCAAATGATTTTGTTTTAGCTCTAAACATTACAAAGTTTTCGCCCTGTATAAATAAATAAGAAAACTACAAATTCTTGGGTTTTTATTCAAGTACAAACAAGATTTTTAACTCTGAAAGTTTCAAGATCTCGTTTATTGGCCTCCCCATCTCTCCATCCAAGGAGGGAGGTCTGTCCCTTTAGGGGTGTAACTTTCTTTTTTTTAAAATTTTATTTTGTGTGTGTGTACTGTCAAATCAGATCTGACTGGTACAGGAGGAGATTGCTCCTCCTTCTCCGGCAGAGCATCTGGTGGATTCGAACCATGTACCTCTGGGATTGCAGTGCAGCTTCTTGCCACTAGGCCACCAGAGCTCCCTGGGGTGTAACTTTCTAATACATCTATCTTTACTTCCTACCTTCAAAACAAAGATCTGATTTACTCATTTAATTGTAACTTGATCAAAGATATTTTCAGTCATAGAAAGTCTTAAAAAAATTCTTAACTACATCTACCATTTCAAATGTTATGAAATTTTAATGAAAATGAAATTATAGGTTATTTTAAACCTTTATCTTTTTCTACGTTTATTCCCTAAGTTTTCATCAATAAGAATTTACTCTAAAATTAGAAATAAATTGCTAGAACATTTAAGATTATTTTCTTTATCAATTGAAAAGGTAAGTTGTTTATTTTCACCAAATCCTACATCATTTGTAAATTACACCATTATTTTGAAAACATTATTTTATACATAATTTATATATAATAAATATGTAACATTGAAAGTATGTTGTTGTTGTTGTTGTTGTGATGCATCATCAAGTCACCTAGGATCCAGTGATCCTACGCATAATAGCTCTAAACTCTGCTCATCCTAAGGCAATCAATCTTACTAACCCCAACACACCGACTGCCATTATCCCAGTTAGTGTGTCATAATATGTAATATTAAAACCCTCCATTTTTTGTACCTTATAGGTTATAGTATTCGGGGTGGGGGGAAGGTTCTTTCTCTTTTCCATCACCTGTGTGACTTTATTCATTTTGATGGAGGTAGTGAGGGAATGAGAAGAAACTGTTTAGAAGATAAACAGCTTTGCCTCTTCGACAGCCTGTGGGCTGTTGCATTCCAAGGCGATTCAAGTATTGAGGTCACTGACCACAATCTCCAAGTGATGTCAACATCTCACTGTTTTATAATTTATGCACTAAATATTACATCTAACCCACAATACCATAACCAAGATACATTGGCATCAATCAAGCCAGACTTCATAAAATCTTCGGGGGGGAGGGGGGCGGATGTCTCCAGATGGTACCATAATTGATTACTGATCAGCATGAATATACCAGGGATGGCCAGAAGAAAAATCAAATTCATCCTGGAGAGGGTGAAACCAGGCTGCTCTTTGGGGGCAGGGATTCCGAAGCTCCATCTGAAATATTTTGGGCATGTTGTAAGGAGGGACCAGTCCTTGGAGAGGAACATTATGCTTGGGAGGGTGGAGGGACAGCGCAGGAGGGGAAGACCCTGGATGAGATGGATTGACTGACTCGGGTAATGAGGGTAGGTGTGTCAGAGACCATAAGGTTGTCTCAGTATAGAGCAGGGTTCAGAGCTGTTGTACATGGGGTTGCCATGAGTCGCAAGCGACTTGATGGCACATAACAACATTAGGTGAGAATAGTGGATGATGAGGACCATCACCAAATAATAGCCTTCCTTAGTACTATGGGCACTTTGTCTGTTAGTAACATTCCCTTCAAAATTATTAGAGGGGGATTATGTTAAGCAGGGGACCATTCTGCAGGGCACTGTAGGGGGGTGCACAAATTCTTTATACTTAAGAAGTCTGTCCTTTTGCTTTGAGTCAACCACATGTTTAATGAGCTTGATTCCCCCACCTCCACCCCTTTCATCTCCTGGGGCTCCATTTGCCATCAGCAGCGCCACACTGGGTAATGCTCCAACATGCCTAGGTTTACCACCCAAATCACCTGTATGATTTCCATTCCTTAGTGGCCACCCTGAGCGACTCTGGAAGTCCTCATGGCCTGAATGCCTCAGCTTTGAGACGTGGAGTCAGGTTAGCAGGAGGCTCTCTTCCCATCACCAGCTTATCTTCTGGGCTGGGGGCTCCACAGTGGGTACTACATGGTTGTCCACCAGCCGGTCAGCACAACCCCTGCAGCACCACTTCCCCTGCCACATCTAGTCTGTCCGGCTGAGGAGTAACTAGTGATGGAAGTGGGTTGGTACGCATCAAAATGCCACACTTCCCAGACGAATCCGTCTATGCCATTCCAAGTCAGGGATGGCCATGAGGCCTGGTGTGGTTATAAGAGGTGGCTCACAGGAGAAACCAAATGCAACAGCTGTGTCTAGAAGGTTGAGATCTGAAGGAGAGGAAAATATATTTTGTCCACCAGAGAAACACAGCCAGTGTGTGTATTATGTGCTGTCGAATTGCTTGTGACTCATAACAATCCTATGCACAAGAGCGCTGAAACCTCTCTCCTGTGCCAACCTTACTGTCTGACACTAGGTGAAGAGAACTTGAAGCACTTAATGCAGAAGACCAAAGACAGCCGCTTTCATTGTGGATTACATCTCACCATCAAGTAAACAAAAGTCCTCACCAATAGGCAACATAATGTTGAAAAGGTTGAAGTTGCCAAGGATTTCATTTTAGTTGGATTGACAATACTCACGTGGTACCAGCACTCAAGAGAGCAAAAGATGTGTTAAAGTGAGAAAATCTGCTTTTGTGGACCTCATTAAAGTGCCAGAGAGCACGGATGTCAGTTTAAAGACTAAGGTGCATCTGACCCAAGTCACTGAATCAATCCATCTCATCAAGGGTCTTCCTCTCTTGCACTGTCCTTCCACTCTCACAAACAAGATGTCCCTCTCTAAGGACTGGTCTCTCCTTGCACCATGCCCAAAGTATGTCAGATGAAGCTTCAAAATCCTTGCCTCCAAAGAACAGCCTTGTTTCACCCTCACCAGTACAAACCTGTTTGTTCTGGTGGTCCATGGTATATTCAATACTCTTCTCAAGCACCATAGCTCATAGGTATCAATTCTCTGCCATCCCTAGCCATTGTCCAGCTTTCTGATGCATAGCAAGTCATTGCAAAGACTATGACCCAGATTGGGTGCACCTTAGTCTCCAGACTGACATCATTGGTCTTCAATATGTATATAGACATAAAAAGGTTTAAAAAATTGGGAGTTTTTGATTGTGAGGTTCAGCAAGCCTGAGATCTGTAGAGAAGTCTAATAGGCTGGTAGTTTAGGCTGCTAGTGGGTGCTGCACATTTGAAGTATAATATTGTCTTCTCTGGGAAAACTTAGTTTTTGCACTCTAAGGCCTTGCACCTGATTGGACCACTTCCTTTACTAAAAATTAACTAATCACACGTACAACATTCCTTCAGAGAAATGCCTAGTTTTAGGTGCCAGAATTGAGTGACCCTAATGATCAAGAGATCTGTACTTTGTTTTATCCTGTGCCATCCTGTCTTGCTCAAGTCCATCAGTAACTGTGTCAATCCAGCTGACAGCTTTTTCTCTTGTTGACCCTCTTACCTTTCACAACACATCTTTTTCCAAAGGCTGACCCACTCCCTCATGACTACATGTTAGACAAAGTTTTGCTATCTTTCCCTCTGGGGAACACTCCAGGAACACTTCCTCCAAGACAGATTCCTTTGTTCTTTTAGCAGTCTATGGCATATTCAGTACTTTTCACCAACACAATTCTTTGGTCTTCATTAACTGTCCAACTTTCAGATATGTAAGAAACAACTGAAACATCGGGGCTTGGGTCAGATGCACCTTAGTCTTTAAACTGACATCCATGCTCTCTGGCACTTTAATGAGGTCCACAAAAGCAGTTTTTCTCACTTTAACACATCTTTTGCTCTCTTGAGTGCTGGTACCACATGAGTATTGTCAATCCAAATAAAATTAAATCCTTGGCAACTTCAACCTTTTCAACATTATGTTGCCTATTGGTGAGGACTTTTGTTTACTTGATGGTGAGATGTAATCCACAATGAAAGCGGCTGTCTTTGGTCTTCTGCATTAAGTGCTTCAAGTTCTCTCCATTCACTGTAAGCAGGATTGCCATCTGCATAACTCAGGTTGTTGAGTCCCTCTAATCCTGGTACCACATTCTTCTTCATGTAGTCTAACTTCTTAAACTACTCTGCATACAGAGTGAGTAGGTCTGGAGAAAGGAAACACCCTGATGTAAGGATACAACTCTAGATTTGTGTTTGATAGTGATACAAAATGTAACACGAGAGTTCAAAAGCCACATTAAACTCACCATCAAAGGAATTAGCTGAAAGGGGAATACACTTGGAGGTGGGAGGTCTCAGGATGTGAACTACTTACCAGCTGGTTGTTGTTACGAGCCACCAAGTTGGCTCTGATGCATAAACTGTTTACCACAGAACACTGGCCGATCTGGCACTGTCCTCACAACAGCTGTTGAGCTGGAGCCGCTGTGGCAGCCAGTGTCCACTCACCTCACTGTCTGCCCCTCTCCACTTTACCATGATGCATTTGTCCAAACACTGACCTTTCTGATAATGAGTCCAAAGTATGTGAGATGAAGTCTGGCTGCCCTCACTTGTAGGGAACTCTGGCTGCAATTCTTCTTGTTTGGTTTTTTGGCAGTCCATGGCCAAGAGGCTTCGCCAGCATTGTCATTCAGGGGAGTGCTTCTATTTCTTTTAAAAGCATTTTTTTTCCTAAATGAAACTGTTTTAGATCTTAGAATACAATGGTAGGAATCCAGAAAGATGTCACAAAAGATTAGAAACTAGGATTAGGAAAAGTCACTGATCCAAAAGGATTCTCTCCATCCACCATCCGAGTCGTTTTTTTATTGGTAAGCACATACACTATCCTTAAGTATACTAACTTTACAAAAACTTACATACAACAGTTTCATCCACACAGAGACAGGTTGTCTGTTTTGGAGCTTAATTCCAAATTCTCAGCTCAAGCTGCACCTCCACATACGACCAGGACAGCAGTTAACTGTACAACACAGCAGCCAGAAACCCAGACTGTGGACGGGGTGTGCTTCTGGCTAAGGAGCTGAGAACTGAGTAGACAAAGTGCGATTATTTTCCAGTTAAAGCTAGGAGGGTAGAGATGCAAGTCTGTATATACCATGATGCTTTGATGTAGGAGATGGCACGTGTATTTCTTAAGAATTAGATGGTCATTTTGCTAAATGAAATTCCAGAAACAAATTTAAAGAGACAGCCAGGGGAGAGTATCATTTTGGACCCTTGAGCTTAATTATCAGCTCAACCACACAGATGGGGAGTATGTGGAGAATGGAAATGGGATCACAAACTGAGGAAAGAGTGGCACTTTGAGGACAGCATCTTAAGACTAGTTTAGGGTTAGATGTTTACCAACTTGAACCATTTTTTAATATTTAAAATAAAATACCTGGCTACAATAAAGTTAGCAATTTATGAAAACTGCTTCCAAAACTTGCCCAATCAATTTTTAAACATAATTTGAGTTCGGGGGTTTTTTCACATTTTTTAAATGTCAAGTTTTCTTTTGCATATTCATACAAAACATAACATTTCTATTTTATAACTTGGTTGATATGTTTGTAATAGAGCGCTTTAAATTACTGATATTCATAATATTTCCTTTTGCCTGCTAATGGTTTATACCTTCCATTTAAAATATATAAACATCTTTTCATTAAGTTGGAACTCTCAAAGAGAGATCTGAAAACAAATGAGTTAAACATCTGTAAATTCTTCTTCACTTCTCTTATAGTGTAGCAACTTATCATCTAACCCATAGTAGTCTATCAGGTCAGTGAGGCTTAATTTCTTATTTTCTTCAGACAGTGCTGACTGCAACTCATAGAGCACCAGCTGGCTACAGTGTCTCCACTTCTTTATCAGCGACTGTAACCGAGAGAGGTCGTTCTGAAACAGAAAGACAAAACCTGTGTATGTAAATGTATGTCAGTCAATTACTACGCAATCACTTTTACTTAACAGAGGTTGCTGTATCCGTTACAATGAGTTTAAAGACTAACATGTGGGACTGGACAGAAAAGCAGAAGGTTCTCAAGTAGAATAATTACAATGACCCTTTGAATTCTTAAGTTGATGTATCTGGTTCACATTCTGGGTCACCAGGAGAATTTAAGTGATGAAATAGGACATCATCAAGGGACTGAAACAATCCAAGTTTGAAAAAAAAATTTTTTAGATTACAGCTATAATTTGCAAGTATTTTCAATTTTATGATTTTCATATTTTAATAATTCAAAATGTTAAAATACTCAAATGATCACATTTAGGGGAAAAAACCCTACAAATTCAAGACCACAAAGGAGATATAATCATTTTCTCCACATTGCTGGGAAGACAAGTTACTGTACATGCAGAATTATCCATGAAAGTGAAGACTACCTTCTTCCTACTACACAAGTTCTATTCCACTCCATTTATGTGAAATTGAAATGTAAAATCTAAGACATGTATGTTTTCTTAAAACAGAATACCTGGAACGTTTTAATTATTTCAGGGGAGACTTAAAAACACCCCTCACTGTTCTCTGTGGGCTATTTTTAACTTTTCATTCACTGTTGGCTGTCGTTTCTCTCCTGCTGATGCTTTCGTCAAAGATTTGATGCTTCTATAGGCTTGGAAGTGGAGAATAACGCTTCCTCTAACTATTGAACAAAAGTCATGTAGTCAAATTTAGCTGGGACTTTGGAAATTTAAATACTGCCTCTTCTACTCTAAATCTCTGACTATATTTTAATTATTTGAAGCCAATTATCTGGAGTCCTGGCTTACAAAATGGTATTCAAAATGAACTTTTCTATACTTTCCTGTTTATCATAAAATAAAATATATACAGTAGTTCTGAAATTCTTCTCACCTTTGATCTATACATTTTGACTAGTTTTAGCCTGCGAAGAAGGTCTTCTTTCTCCTCAATCTGCTTCACCAATTTTGATTTTTCTTCCAGTAGTTCTTGTTTGAGAAGATTCTCATTGACGGAATCATTTTGGAAAGCACTGTATGATCCAGTTCCAAGTGATTCAGATTCACATAGACTAATATTCTCAGAGCTATTTTTCAAATATGTAGTTTCTTCAAAGTCACTGTCTGTGTGTTTAAAAGTTTCTTGAGATCCCAAAGAGTTTTCTTCTGTTGAAGATACTGGTTTTTCTGAAGGAATCTGATCACTCTCTTCATTGTCTACTTTAAGACGTTTTACCACACTGTAACAGGAACTGAATGATGCTCTTGTTTTCCTTAATCTTTCTCGAAGTGTTGCACTCATTGGCTTAAAAAAAAAAAGAAAAAAAGGCACAAAATGTTTAAACCCTTATCCAAGAAAAACACTCTTGATGATAATAAACTACTAGAAATACTTTGCATTTCTAGAATGGTTTTGTTCGCCATCAAGTCTTCTTTCAACTTGCCTCTCATTGCTTTCTAATGGGATCCAACTAATAGCTGACCCTTCAGGTTTCTGAGGCTGTAAATGGCACCAAAGTTTGCCTGTCTTTCTGGAGGGGTAGGGGAGGGAGCAGAAAACCCACAGAGTTTCCAAAGCTGTAAATCTTTATGAGCACAGACTGTCCCATCCAGTAGGTGTGCTAGTGAGTAAACTGCCCATCTTGGTTACACCATCAGGGCCCTTTACTTCTATGGTACTTATACTTATGGAAGCTCTGGTAGCCTAGAGGTAAGAAGCTGCACTGCAACTCCAAAGGCATTTGGTTCAAATCTACTAGCTACTCTGTGGGCAAGAAGGATGGACAACTATTTCTGAAAACCCACTGGAGGGTCAGCTATGGGTTGGTACCTACTCTATGGTTGTTGCTGCTGTTATTGTTGTTAAGTGCCGTCGAGTTGTAGGCGACTCACAGTGACCCTATGAAGGAAAGTCCTTAACACTTGCGTGACTTTCATCCTCGCTCCAGGTTTATAGGGTTTCTGGAGGCAAGCTATTACGGAAGTGAATGTCACTCCTGCTTCCAAGCTTGTTTTAATCGGGGAGCTCCACCAAACACTGTCTGCCATGGGTAACCAGTAATGCATTTGATACATCATTGTCACAGTGTTCAGCTTCAGAGCAACCACAAGTTACCTCTGTACAGCAAATGGACACACCAGGGCTATAAGACCTAGAAGGATGTTTGATCAAAAACAATGAAAAAGAGGCCTGAGGGCCATGGATTAGAGTCACCCAACTTCATCTTTGTAGCATTGCTTTCTGTCCACTGGGCCAACTGATCACTCTCTACTCTATGGTCCATAACAATATACCAATACTCTTTGCCATTAAGTTGGAACCAAGTTGAAGCACTTGAACCTCCAAAGCACTTTTGGAAATTGCCCTAGATCATCACCCATTCTCCTATGGCTTCAAACCAGCCAAGAAGTGCCACCTTTGGGTCAGCAGCACCACTCCCTGTGGGCTACACCACTAGGGCTCACTTCTATGGTTATTGTTGTTGTGTGCTGTCAAGCAGTAGCTGACCCCTGGCAGGTTTTCAGAGGCAGTTAACTAAACTGGATAAGACTGGCTATCCTCCCTCGAGCAGCTGGAGGATTCTAACCATGGGCCTTCAGGACTGCAGTGCATCTTCTTGCCACTAGGCCAGAGAGCTCACGTTTATGGTGGACATTACAAAACGGCTTTCTGTCTCCATGCCCCTATAAGTAATCATCACAAAAAGGTTTACATTCCCAAATGCTCCATTAGTTTCACTTTTCATTTTAAAAAGATGAGTATTTTTAAACGATGTTGAGATGCTTATTCTAGCAATCACAAACATTTGTTGAGCAACCTGACATCATCAGAGGTGCTTCAGTTACCGATTACCTTGCCACCACAACATGATAAACACCCTGAACATATTCAAATATCCTGAATTTGGAGCACTGCTCTAATAAATAACTCAGGGAGTTCTGGTGGCAAGAAGCTGCGTTGCAATCCTGAAGGCACGCAGTTTGAATCCACCAGATGAGAAGCAATCTCCTCCTGTGCCAGTTGGATCTGATTCGAGGGTACACAACAAGCAAAGGGGGAAAAAATAATTTTATATACACTTTCAAGATGAGAATTGGGGAGGGGGTGTCAAATATGTCCTCTTAAAAAAGAAAGCTCCAATTTTTTAATAAAGTTGATTTTCTTACTAATGCTATACATTTAGTTAATCCCACCACTACCATAACACTTATGAGCTAAGTGGACCCACTGAAGAACTGAGACTCTCATACTTGTTTTTTTGAACTGTTTGTTTGGGGAGATGGAGGAAACACACAGGCCTGCGGGGTGCTGGGGGAAATCACAGCTGAGTCCGTGGAACTTTCCATCTTGGAAATTAAATCCTGACTTCTCTCTGAAAAAAAACAGAATAAAATACATACACAAAACCACAAAACAAAAATTAACCAATCCCTCTACAGAGTCCTCAAAGATTTTTTTTTCCCCTTACATTAACACCTAAAAGTAAGCCAGCAACTTCCTCTCATTTGGCATAGCTGTGTTTAGTTCTTGCTCTTTTCTGCAGTAATTTTCAGTCCACGTTCTCACATGTAACGGGATCTCATTTGAAGTAGACTGGGTGGTTGGGTTTGTTTTGTTTTTTTATCTATTACACTAGCTTTAAAAACTGCCACTTCGGAAGAAAAGAGTAACTGTGGACAGCCGAGCATGCTTCAGTTTAGTTATGACAGTTCTATAATGAAAGGAAATACAACTGAGACCTCGGCTCCCAAACACAATCAGACCGGACTGAACCCGCAGAGCTATGTGACTGGACTCAATGACCATCCAGAACTGGGCACAGGGAACATAAGAGGAGCTCATTTTACGCATGTTGTGCAGAGTTCAAGTAACAAAAAGAGCCCGGGGAGGAGAATGGATTATCTGTTTTCTCAAAGCCAAGACACCAACTCCATCAAAATCAATAGCGGGCAGAGTCTTCTTCCCCCATAACAGAAAACCCACGTTAGACCTCCAGGGATCCCCGGTCTTGAGGGATAGTTGAAAGCCTCCTGGACTACGCAAAAAAAGAGCTTAAAATTCTTCACGGGGACAGACCATCAGGAAACTCAAATAGATTACCTCCCTCCGCCATTCTCATGGGCAGAAAAACGCCCAAACTCGGCCGTAAACCGCCCCGCTCCAGGGGCGGGGCCTAGGGGAGGCGGGAGAAACATGCGATTGGCCAAAATGATTGACCATCCCAGATAGGCGGCACTGAACGAGCCCATTGAAGGAGAGCGGAAGGGATGGGCCACGCGAGAGGCGGGAGAGACGTGTGATTGGTGCGATTGAGTGACGCACCCCGCTGTGCTCCGCCCAGCGCCCGAAAGCGACGAGACTGCGTGCACGCATGGCAGTGCGACTCTGCGTGGGCGGGGCGGGGCGGGCGCAAAAGGAACCACTAGCCAATCCGTGAGGAGTCTGTTCTCCCTTTGCAGACTTCCCTTCCCTTTCTGTCCCTTGTTTTTGTTTTCTGTTTCCTGTGAGGCAGTGATTGGTGGTGTTGGAGTGCTGCTGTCAGTTCCCTCTGCTCCGTATTCCTCTGGCTCCCCTTAGTCTGTTTTGTTTTGAATATAGCTAGTGCCCTTCCTCGTTCTTGAAGGAAACAAAAGCTACGTAAATTCACATTTTCGAAACTATTCAAATAGAGACCACGAGACAGCTTTGGGCGAAATTTATTAGAAATTTATCCAAGAGACCTGGCGGATTCAGTTGAGTTACTTCTGACCTGTTTTGATTATTGACGCAAACTTAATGGTCTATTTTTTTCAAGTTTAGATTCTTTAGATTGACGCTGTTACATGTTGTTGAGTTGGGAAATGACCAGTGGGTCTTCAGAGACAGTAAAGCACACGGGAAGGCATTGCCAAGACAAAATTTGCTGTGATTCCATGCAGGAAACAGAAAAATCACTAAGATTCTGTTGGTCCAAAATTCAGATGTCAAAGACAAATCATTTCCTTTCCTTAAAACGAGTCCCTATGAATGAGAACTCAAATGATAGTGGGAAAAGAAAAAAAAAAGATAGTGGGTCTGATTATTGTTACTTCCCCACTCCCTTCATTTCCTGTGTTGGAATGTTCTGTTGCTATGCAACCAGAAGAGTGAACCAAATCGGGTGCAGCACTGCATTTATGGGAAGTCGGTTGACTCACCGCTGAGTCATCTGGAATTAAAAGGGGACCGTGTGTTCCGTCCCATTGAAGTGTTGACATTAACCAACCTCTGAGTATGTATATAAGGAGGGGGGAAACGGCCCTAAGAAAAAAAATGTCAAAATCTCAGACTGGTCAATTCCAAGTAAATTCTCAAATAATGGATACTTGCAAGTAACCAGAATGCAGAAACATGAGTCCCAAGCTTCCACCACTGTCCACTAGTTGTTAATTCCTAAGCCACCCTCCATCGGGTTTCCCAAGGCTGGACATCTTCATGGAAGGAGAAGGCCCATCTTCTCCCACAAGACTGGCTGGTATATAAAACTGCGAACCTTTGAGTTAGCAATGGTAACTGCACTGCCAACATGAAGGAACAGGGTTCTAATCCCCCAGCTGCTTTGAGGGAGAAAGATGGTTCCAATTAGCAACAACAACAGCAAGCTCCCTGGGCTCCTTGAACCATAAGTATAAACACAGAACCTGAAGATAAACGAATGTAATGGTTAAGAACATAAAAACTGGAGTCAAATTCTATCTGTTCAAATCTGGATTCCATTGTTTTAGGAGGTTGTGGTTTGGGTGGTATTTTGTTGAGTTGGTTTTTGTTTTTTCTGTTGTTTTGTTTTTTGTAAAACAGTAAAGATAGATTTATTAGAAATTTATATAACCTGAATAAAGGATTCAAGTCTCACAAGTGTTGAGGACTTCCGTTCCTAGGGTCACTATGAGTTGCCTACAACTCGAGGGCACTTACAACAAACAACACAACATATCCCCAAAGGGACGTACCTCCCTCCTTGAAAGGAAATACAGAGCGAGGACAGGAGCTTTTGAAAATAAAGTCTCTCTGCCTCAGTTTCCTCATCTTTAAAGATGAGTACCCACCTCCTTGTTGATGTGTACTGTAGAGCTGGAATGACCCATAGCTGACCCTCCAGCGGGTTTCCAGAGGCAGTTAATCGCAGGGGAAGAGATTGCCTATAAGAGTTCCTACCTACTTGTCGTTGTGTACCATCGAATCAGAAATGACCCATAGCTGTCCCTCGAGCCGGTTTTCAGAGTGCCCATCCTTCTCCTGCAGAGCAGCTGGTGGCCTTGAACTGAATGCCTTCAGGATTGTGGCACAGTTTCTTGCCACTAGGCCACCAGAACTCCCTCCTTGAGATGGAAGAGTTAGAGAATCCATGAGAGACACTTAAGAAGCCCATTAAATATCTGTTATTTCATTTATTTACATATGCAAATATACTACTCCCAAATTAATTCAAGTGAATTTATTACTTAATCCTTTCATCACTTATCTCTTCCCGAAAGGCCATTTTATAGAGCCTGATCTGTAAGCAACATCACAAATTGCCAATAGTAAAAACATTGGAGTCTCACTGATAAGTAACAATACATCCCCCATTCCCTCTAAATTTCTTATTAGGTATGTAAGAATGTATTAAGTAGAAGAACTCACTCAAGACTTTGGCACAGCTATCATTAACCTCAGCGAGCCCTAAGTGTCTTTCTCTATACTTCTCTCTTTCTTCGTTCACTGGAATCAGTTCATCTCATGGGGCGGGGGAAAACCAAAGCCAGAATGACTTGTCCTGATGCTAGAAGCACACTGCAGATTCTGCATATTTTCTATACCTTGGGGCATAAGGGTGGATGTTTTTATGATTCTTCAAAGTCAGCTGTTCCCAAATCCTTTTTATCATTACAATTTACGCTTAAAGCCCTGTTTTTGCATGCTGCATACAAGAGAACATCTTGCCTGGAAATGTTCTGACTTGCTTCTTATTATGTGATTGGGTATATTAACATGGAATTATTTTGGCCAGATTTCCAAAGAATTTTAGAACCAGTAGCCAGAAGAACCTGTATTTCAGAAACGCACATATGCTGGCCCACATCTCTGACTTCCATGCATTGTGAAGATCACATACATTTGCGTTGGTCCTTTTATATACCATTATGGAAGCCTACCTTTCATTCTCACTTTGGCGTAAAATTCAAACTCATTGCCAGGTGGAAAGGACTCACAGCTGACCCTCCAGAGGATTTTCTGAGGCCGCAAATTGTGGGAGGAGAGTGTCCATCTTTCTCTCTTAGAGTCACTGGTGGATTCAAACCTGCAGAGAGGCATCACTTGCAGAGTTAGCATCACGATTCCCAACGGACTAGGCCACTAGACCTCCTACAGTTAAGTGTATGTTGATGATACATGCTGTCGAATTGGAACCAACTCACAGCTGATCCTCCTCCAGGCTTTCAGTGGCTGTAAATTACACAGGAGGAGGCTGGCCATCTTTCTCTCCCAGAACAGCCAGCGGATTGAAACCAAGTGTCTTTGGATCGGCAGAGTAACTTCTTAACCTTGGGCCACCAGAGCTCCCTGTAGCTTCCTGGTACCTTCAGATAAAACCTTGCAAACATGCCTTATCTTTAGGGGATAGAAATCTTTAGAGCAGTGGAATTTGAGGTTTCTGATATGCTTCAGATGAAACTTTTCAGGCAGGGAAAAAATATTGCCATCTTGAGTCCAAAGAGAAAGACTCCTTCCTCTACCATACAGAGAACAATTTGAACAATAGAATTCTATTATTATTACTATTAATGTAAACATAAGCCAGGCTTTTTCTGTATCTCTGTGTTTAAATTTCTTCACTACCTAAGGCTACTGTTTGCCACTTTATTATTCACCAGGGAGTGGCAAAATGTTTCTTCCGTTCTTGTCTGTGATTATTGTTGGAGTAATGATGTAGACCTAAAAGGTTTATGAGGGTTTTTTTTGGTTTTTATTATTGTCAGTGGGAAGAGAGAACAATGAACAGTCAGTGAATAGTCAGCCCGTCCCTCTCCCTTTCTTTTTACACACACACACACACACACACACACACACACACACACACACACTATCTTTTCAGCCACATTTTATTTCAGATGGTTTTTTAAAAATCTTTTTTATTTAACATTATCTTAAACCTCTTCACAGTAATTCTAGGACAACCTAAGTTTCATTGACTATTTTTTTTTTTTAACCAGTTACTAAAGAATGTTAGGGTTGAACTGTGGCCCAGACAGGTTTTTGGGTTTTTTTAAAATTATTATTATTATTTTTGTGTGTGTGTGTGTCTGTGTACCGTCAGATCAGATCTGACTGGTACAGGAGGAGATTGCCCCTCCTTTCCCGGCAGAGCATCTGGTGGATTCGAACCATGCGCCTCTGGGATTGCAGTGCAGCTTCTTGCCACTAGGCCACCAGAGCTCTCCTGACTATTCTGTATTCTTTAAAAATTGGGTTATATGTAGATGTAACTAATTATTAAACATGCTTTAAAAATGAGGGCATGAAAACACACTTAAAATGTAATTATACTTACGTGAGAAATTATATAAAATACAAATGATTATGTTGATCTTAGAATGCCATTACAACAAGCTAAACAAGCTAAATTTAGTATTGTTATTGTAACCAAGAAAGGCAGAAAGGTAAGTTCTCTTACCTTTTTTTTTCAACAGTTTTTGTAGCGTTTGTATATAAATTGAAAATCACCATCAAAATTGTTCTCTGGGTTTCTATTGCCATAATTTAACTGGAATGTTATGGAAAGTATCTGGAGTAAAAGAGTGTTGTAAAGCTCTATCATTTCATAAACTTCCCTTTCAGAGGAAAAGATCAATGCTTCTAATTATTTTCTGTATTACCTGAAAGTCTCATATGGCATTGCATTTTGTGTTGTTTCATTTGTAGCGATTATTGAAGACTCTTAGTATCTTATTACCAAAGTTGGCTTTTGAGAGTAGTATTTAATATTCTTTAGCCAAGATAAGTAGATGTTACTTTTGACTCCAAAATTAAAGAGCCCTGATTTAGCTAGTAGCCTGGGCTCCTACCTCCCTGAGTAGAGTGGTTACTTATAATAGGAGGATGCAGGTCAATAGTATTGTTGCTGTTTAATGTGCTCTCGAGCCACTTGAAACTCGTAGTGACCCTTATGCACAATAGCCCTGAACTCTGTTCTATTCTGAGCCAGTCTCACTGTCTCCAACACACGTAATCCCATTACCCCAGTTACTATGTCAATCCATCTTGTTCAGGGTCTTCCTCTATGGCACTGTCCATCTACCCTTTCAAGTATGATGTCCTTCCCAAAGACCAGGCAGTAGCCTCAGTGTGCTTAAAAATTCCCTGGGGCTGCGGGGAGGTAGGAAAGTGTGCAACAATCAATGAATGAAAATCCAGCTTTTCTGTAAAGTTTCATTAACATCACAATTAAAATTTAAAAAATATTATAAAAGAAAAAAAAGTGTTTTGTAGGACAACTAGACTGAATCTGGTCATCAGTATTCAGGGTCATAGAATGAACAAGAGCCTGCAGAGCTGCCTTTATCTAAGGTTCCTGTGTTTTATTCCATGAGACCTGGCATCTTGTCAAGTCCATTAACGACTGAAGAAGCAAGACCATCTATGATTCACTGCACTTCTTGGGTGTGTTCCCTGGGAGAAGAATAGAGTGATTCAGGTTAGAGTAATAACGGCGAGGGTGGGGTTACAGTGAGTGTGGGGATAGTGGCAAAGGAATAAGATTATGGAACGGGAAGAAAAGTATTGCTCAGGGCCACATCCTTCCCAAATCCTTTATTTATTCATTCAGAAATGTCACCTCTGCACTCATGGGGGGTAGGAGGTGTGAAGGCATGCTACGTCAGCACATCTTTAAGCAAGATTATATGTTTTATAATCATCCTTAACCATGTTGTACCTTGAAAGATAACAGCAGACAAGATAATTTCACAGCATGAAAAGCTGTTTGAAGTGCCGGCAAAGAAAAAAAAAGTTAAATCAGATTTCTACCCTTGCCTTTCATTACTGTTTGAATCTTGAGATAAAGGATGATGCTTTGCACATGAAGGAGGAAGGATGTCAAATGATGCCAGTAAAATACGTCAAAGATCATCCCACCGTGTTTAAATATTATTCAACTCTATGCTTCTGCTCTTTTATCCATTTGGCAAACTTTAATGATAAGGGCATAAAGAAAATGTAAGAATTAGCCTAACAAGAACTCCTTTTAGGTTCTCTTCAGTATTTAAATTCAGTTTTTTCTCCACTAAACCATCAATTGAAAATACTAGGTCTCCACTTCCAAAAGCAATGGAAAATGTCTTAGATTTCTACCATCAATATGTATTGTTGTTATTGTTGTTGGTGTTGTATACCATCAAGTCAGAACTGACCCATAGCTGACCCTTCTCTGGGTTTTCAGAGGCAGTAAATTGCATGGGAGATTGCCCGTCTTTCTCTTGAGGAACTGCTGGTGCATTTGAAACACGTACCTTTGCATTGAAGACATAATTCCTGACCACTAAGCCACAAGGACTCCTCTTTGTATGCTGTTGTTGTTGTGTACCATAGAGTCGGAATTGACCCATAGGTGACCCTCTGGCAGGTTTTCAGAGGCAGTTAATCACATGGGAATAGATTAACCATCCTTCACCTGAGGAGCAGCTGGTGGATTCAAACTGTGTGCCTTGGGGATTGCAGCACAGTTTCTTGCCACTAGGTTACCAGAGCTCCCTCTATAGGTAGTAGTAAACCTAGGGGAAGTGAAGGATGGACAATCTCCTCAGAAACCCAGGGCTATAAGTTGATTCCAACTCAACAGCAATTGAGTGGGAGAGCAAAACCCAGTGAATGCAGAGACCCTGACATGAATCCCCTATTTATTATACTCTGCTATATCTCCACACTAAGTTGTTGTTTATACAAATACATTACATGAGCAGAAAATTACAGACAAAAAGAGCTATCTCCTGCCACTTCCTTCCTTCATTTTACTCCTCAGAAACAGCTACATTTAAGTATCCCTATTCTTAATTTTTTCTTCAAAATCACTCATAAATCTCCAAATAAGTGTGCCTCTGAGGGCTGGACAATGAATAAGCATGACAGAAGCATTGATGCCTTTGAACTGGAGTACTGGAGAAGAGTTCTGAACATCCCACAGACCGCCAAAAGAACAGATATGTCTTTGGGAAAAATGTAGCCAGAATGCTCCCTGGAACCAAGGATGGTGAAGCTTTTCCTTACGTACTTCAGGCATGTTGCTAGGAGAGGCTATTCCTTTGGACAGGGATATACTATGCTTGAAAATGTGGAGGGTCAGTGAAAGAGGGGAAGAAGACCCTCAACCAGATGGGTTGACACGATGACTGCAGCAATGGGCTCAAAGTGGTGCAGAAAAGACAGGGTTCAGATCTGTTGGTCTTGGGGTCACTATGAGCTGTACTTCACTCAACAGCACCTATCAACAATAACAACATCTCGGCATGGTCCTCAAGGGCTTTACCAAGCTAGCCAGACTATTAGCACAAGATCAAGATGGTAATGCTTTGCCTTCAATGATGTAAGCCTTCAATTTAGATGTTTCTGTCTCTCCTATCCCCTCAAAGCTCCCCTCATGAACAAATCTAGTTATTAGCATTACAACATTTTTCAAGTGCCCACATTGTCTCAGTTATTTTTACTTAATGAGACTACCTTTGATTCAGTGTGTCATTTTCTTACAGCCATTTTAAAAATTTTCTTTCTTAAAAAACAAACAAACAAACACATTTACCAAGAGTTAGTTAAACAGCCATTTGCAGGCAACTTGACGGCACATAACAACAACATCATCTGCAATATTCCATGTTATTGTTGCTCAGTGCCTTTGAATTGGTTCTACCTCTATGTGGTCTACAAGGTCGTGGAGAACAGCCCACAGGGTTTCCTAGACAGTAGTTTTACAGGAACAGAGAACCAGGCTTTTTCTCCCATTCAGCTGCAGGTAGGTTTAACCCAGAGTTTTAAACCAGTTTATTCCAGTTCAGACTCCTGCCGAGAATATGCATGTCCACCTCAGACACACTGACTCAGAGTCTGTATTTTAACACAATCCCTAGATGAGTCGTACAGATTCTCCAGGTGATTCTGGTTAAAATGCAGATTCTGATTCACTACACCTGGTCGGAACCAACTCCTAGCTGACACTCCTGTGGGTTTTCAGAGGCTGTAAAATGTGAAGGAAGAAGATAGCCCAGAAAGGGGCCACCCTTTGGATTAACAGCACAATTCCCCACACACCAAGCCACCACAGCTCCTATATCTGGGACAGAAATGTAAATTCTCAACAAGGGAGCAGAATGGGACCAAGATGTTTGAAGCCCAGGTTGAAACGCCAGGTTGGTCTGGCAGCTGAAAGCTTAACACGTAACTTCCAGTATTTCACATCTATTCTCTAGCCAGCTGAGTCAATTCCAACCCATAGCCACCTTCCATTGGGTCTCCAAGGCTATAAATCATACTAGCTTTCTCCCTGGTCACAGCTAGCAGATTTGAACCCCTGACTTTTGCTTTACCAGCTCTCAATATGTATCATATTCCACTAGAGCTTCTTAACACAATCCATAGTGCCAAGAAGTGACTCTTAGTCTGGTTCTCATCGCACCATTTGTTCTTTTGCTTACATTCCATTACGAGTAATAAATCTGTGCATGTCTTCCTATGGATGCTGAATATTTAAAACTCAACCTCTATGTTGCTGAAGATCTGCTGTGAGTGGAAGTCATAGTAAAGGTAGGGATAACTTCCACCAGCAAAGGTGAGTATCCTTCTGCATTTGAAAGAAAGCCTCCCCACTTGACCAACAGTATGCTGAAGAACACAGTCTGGGATTTGGAAGACAGGCAGCAAATCTCGTTCACATTTGTTAACAATTCCCATGAATCTGTAATTAAGAAGATGCCAAAAGTTTAGCTTGTTGGGGGTTTGCTGTTTTGTGTGTATATGTTGTTGGGTTGTTTTTGGGTTTTTGTTTTGTTTTGTTTAAGCAAGTATTACTACAGATTGGCATTGTCTGAAATGCTTTCCAGTCTGTGAACCATAGAAATAAGCTAATTTGAACTTGCACGTACAAGTTGAAAATACTTGTAAAGCTGCCAAAATGTGAATATAACAATAACAAGCATAATACTTATGCAGTCATCCTAAAAAGGATAAGTTTGAATCTTTAGAAAGATGTTCTTAATTTTTTTTTTTTCTAAAAAGGCTTTTTCACTGGAACATATTATTTTCAATTGAAACTATTTTCCACCGGTTTTGAAGAGATGTAAAGCTGACTTTGCTTCATTCAAAGCTGACTAATTGTTTACAGGGCTAGTAAGTTACCGCCAAGCATTAGTTTTCAGGGTAAAGCAAACAATTTGACCTAACAGTATGACCCTGTGTGCTAGAAATAGTTTCCATTGAGAAAGCTTCAGACTTGCCAGTCGCGTGAAATCAGAGAGGATTTTTCTGTTCTCAGAATGGGATGAAATCACTAAAACAAACATGAGGAAGAGAATTCATGTCGGAAAACATAAACTCAGAGATCTCGAGCTTCCTGGAGATGCAGGGAGCCAGTCAGTACCTGAAGCTGCTTGATTTGGAGGAGTGAAAATAGCATGTTATCACAGGTTTGAAAGATTCCAGGTAAAAATTACCCAGACAAATGAAAGAACTTATGAGGCTGAAATTAAGTATTTGCATGCTAATTAGCAGCTCTCCAGGCAAACCTTACAGCCCATCACTTTTCAATCAATAAGTGCTCACAACTGAGATTACAGGAAGCTTCCTAGGGACAGTCTACATTTATGACTGAAGGCAGTCGTCATCCGTGTTCAGAAATACAAGGCAGAGTATTACATGGAAGTGGAGGGTCGGGTCGGGTAGGGTAGGAAGGGAGGGAAAGGAAGAGTTCCTGCTACGTGTGTTTCTTGTCAGAAAGGAGGAGGGAGGGCTATCAAAACAAAACAACATAACCAACTCTCATGTTTTCAAATGCTTTTTTTTTCACAGCACAACAAAACAACTAACTCTGTTTCCAAACACCTTTTTTTTTTTCACAGAAATCACTGATTGCTAAGTTTGTTTACTCTCATACTACAAATTCATCTGCCAACTTAAACTAGGTTTTGAGGTCCCAGTAGCAGGCTAAGCACCCCTTTTTTTGTTGCTGAGGATGTTAGATGCCTTAGAGACAATTCTGATTAGCATTTAACAGCCACTGCCATGTCCTGTGTCATTCTCAGCGTTTTTATGTTTGACCCTGTTGTTGCGACCATTGTGTCAATCCTCGTCATTGACGGTCTTCTTTTTCTTCTCTACCTTCTACTTTCCCAGCATCATGTCCTTCTGCAGGGACCAGTCCTTCCTGATAACATGTCCAAAGCTTTATGGAGCTTTTCAGCTGTACTTCGTCCAAGACAGATTTGTTCATTCAACTAGTAGTCCATTGTAAGTTCAATGTTCTTCAAGAATACTGCCTTTTAGCTGCATCAATTCTTCTGTTTTCCTTGTTGGGAGTCCAGCTTTCACGTGCAGATAAGGCAACTGAAAAACACCAAGGGTAATAATATCTTTGCTTTTGACCATTGTAAAGAGGTCTTTTGCAGCTGATTCCCCCAATGCAACATGTCTGATTTCTTGATTGCTGTTTGATGTTAACAGTGGATTAAAGTAAAATTATATTTTGGACAACCCCAACCTTCTCTCCATTTATCACAGTTGTGCTTATTGGTGTCTAGTTGTAAGGATTTTTATTTTCTCTGTCTTAAGGTGTAATGTATATTATAGTCTTTGATCTTCACCAGTAAGGGGTTCAAGTCTCTGTTTTCACCCAGCAAGGTTGTGCCATCCACATACTGCCAGTTGTTAATAAGTCTTCTTCCAATCATGTTCTTTATCATATAAAGCTTCTCAGATTGTTTGCATACAGATTGAATAAGTGTTACTAAAATTTCAACTCTGTTGCTCACCTTTTTTAGATTTTCGGCCAGGTTGTATCGCTTGTTTTGTTTGTCCAGTCTGTGTTACAGGTTCTGCATGAGAACGTTTATGTGTTCTGGCATTCCTCGTCTTCATAACGTTATCTATACTTTTGTTATGGTACACACAGTGAAATGCCTTTGCATTGTGAATGAAAACACAGTAAACATCTTTCTGGGAGCCCTGTCCAGTGGTCACCTTGCTCAATTGCTAATCAATAAGTCAGGCAGTTCGAACTCACTAGCCACTGCGCAGTAGAAACCTGTGTTACTCAGCACCTGCAGAGAGTTGGAAACCTTGCAGGCAGTTCTGCTCTGGCCTTGGGGTCAGGATCAATGTGGTGGCAACAGGTTTGATTTCTTTTTATTTAAGTATCTGTGACAATGACAGCTGGGTGTCAATTGGGAGAGCCCATGTTTCTCAGGAATTTGTCAGTTACATAATAAAGTAATTTGGCAGTTAAGGTAATGATGTAATCATTCCCCATGATGTGATCTGATGTGGCCATTCAATCAGTTGTAAGGGGTGTTTACTTTGTGGGGGCAGCAGTGGGCCGCATCTAATATTTATGTGGATCACTGGCAGTGTTCACTTGCTTCCTTAGGGATCGTCAGCCTTTTGTGCTCACATTAGCAGCACATGTGCTAAAATTGGAATGATATAGAGAAGATTAGCGTGGTCCCTGCGCTGGAATGACACGCAAATACATGAAGCGTTCCATATTTTTATGGAAATGCACGTTTTCTGTAAACTTTTGTTAAAATATTAATTTTAAAAAGTATATAAGGAACAACTACAAAAAGGAGCTGTCAGCTTTCTTTAGCTCCCGAGCCCCCTGCTGATCTTTGATGATTTCAGAGATATGGGTCAGGAGAAGCCTCCAGCCTGATGCTGTCCCATGGACCTGGAACTTGTTGGTCTGCAACT